>NC_134569.1:50926526-51265276 GCF_050947875.1 Dermacentor variabilis | reverse complement strand
ACCAGCACTAATGATTGGAAGATAGGGACGTGCACAATCGTCTAGATTTCTCGAATTGGGTCCTCGCAAAAACCGATAAGCCACCGGACATTTTGAGCAACATCATGTGCACAGATTAAGCCAATTTTCGCAGAAACGCCCAAGTAAATTTGTATAATGCGCACTATCGGAGGGACTCCAGTCCACACTGGGTAAAGCGCAATGGTCAGTACCAGTGGTCGCTCAATGTGTGGTTCGGAATTTACTCCGGTGCTATAATCGGTCCCATCTTCGGTCACACACTGACTGGACAGCGTTATGTGAACGAAATCCTTGAAGGAGTGGTGGATGAGTTTCTCAGCGAAGCCCCGCTGTCACATTTTCCACTTCTGTGGTATCAGCAAGATGGGGCATCCCATCTTGCTGGCTGGGTGCAACTTTCATGCGCAATAGATTGGAAGGCACGGGCCTGTAAATTGGTCGGCCAGGCCACCTTACATCTATCCACTCGGTTTTTGAAGTTATGTGAAAGATCGTGCTTACATGATCGACACGGACGTCAGATTAGATGAAGGCAATGATAAAGGATGCCTGCCGTCGAATTCCAGCGTCGGTCATCAAGAAAGCCGCTGAAGATGTGATAAAGCGGACTCAGTACTGCAGCGCGTAACTGAAAAAGGAAGCCTATTCGAACGCGTCCTCTAGGCAGCAGCTGGTGTTCAGCGGAACTAACGAATTCATAGATAATAAGGGCACACTGAAATCTGAGTGGGCTTTTTTTTTTTATTCTTCAGACATTCTGGTTGCCAATTCAGCTCATTCTGAAGTGGCATATTTACTTTCTTGAACGCATCGGTTTTGCCTTTTCTCTAAACGTTGGTCGCTTCCCGGACTGTTTATTTCGCTTTTATTTTTTTGACACGAACCTGTTTTTACATCACATATACATCTTCATGAAAAATTAAACGCTCACATTAATTTGACTTTCGTCCGAAGCAAGTTTATGGCGCGAAATATAGCTTCGCGCGCGCTCTTTCGATGCGGTGCGAGCAAAGCCGGTATTTTGAAACATTATGTGCCTATTACATTGCTTTTCACGTTTCGTGCGTGGTCAGAGCGGCGCTTCAGCCGCGTTATCAAGGGGCTTTTGTTATCAATGTGATCAATCGGCCTTGAGAGACGGGTAAGAAGTGTGACGTAGAAATGAGAGGAACGAATAGCTGCGAAGCCGCGAAATCTTGGTTCTCCTTCCGTATCATCATCAAGGTGATGCCCTGGTTCTCCGGGTTTGCGACAGGCAATGCAGTTGCTTTCAATCAGCTTATTTGAGGGCGCTGCTTTATGATGCGGGTGGGAGCAAACTCACGTGGTATTTTTCGTATTTCGTGAGGTTTATTTGCCAGCCGGAAAAAATTGTATGCAATTATTACGTCGCTGAAGACATCGCAGTTAGATTTCATTTGGGGGTACCTGCAAATGCCTCATTGGGGCTTTGATAATTACGACAGTACTTCTCGAGTTAGATAATTAATTGGAATTACCGAATTAAATCTCAGTAACGAAAGAATTACTGGCGGCTACTCCACTGTACAGGAAATAATATACCTAGGTTTCCTTCGAGTAACGCAACTGCTCTTTTTTTAAGTCTTGGTGCATGATAGTTGGGGAACACTGTATAATTCACTCAGTAATCGAAATGAGGGCAAGCCGGATTCACTCGAAATAAGAATCAATAGCAGTCATGCGCAGCAGCGCTTATACTCGGACTCACAGAAAGAGAGAGAGAAAGAGACTGCAGTTTTGTCGGAAAGGCGAAGCGGTATTAGTGATAGCGAAGTATCCGACAATTACACGAAGGAGGATTACACCACCGAGAGGACTCGGGCTTTGAAGTTGAACTGTCTCCTACTATGAGGTCTTGTATATACTCGTATAACGCCGTCACTTCAGCGATTCGAGGTCACACGAAGTTTCTTCAAGTGCATGAAATTATATATATATATATATATATATATATATATATATATATATATATATATATATATATATATATATATACATACATGGGATTCGGAAGATGGTCATCATTGCATTATCATTCCGTGAGCGTACGTGTTACTTTGTAGGCGTCTAAGGATCATGCTTTCTTCTCTGTCGAGTTCAGGGTGCGGTGGAGGGGACCGGTACACTCGACGCTCGAGCCTGTAGTGTTGCAATATGGCCGAATAGCTAGGGGGTACGGCCTCCGCCTCTTCTGTCGCGGGTCGGAGAGCGCGTGGGGAGAGGGGAACCCGGCTGACGTGCTCGCGGGCAGCGACGTGGGCCAATTCGTTCCCCTCTAGTCCCTCGTGTCCGGGTACCCACGTTACGCAGGTGTACGGGAGCGGAGTGCTTCGTCTTTTTAAAGCGAAAGCTTTACTGGCCGCGAACTTACGATTTCACCGTGGCCATGCTCCAAGGAGGCACATGACGTCACACACCCGCCGTGGTTGCTTAGTGGCTATGGTGTTGGGCTGCTGAGCACGAGGTCGTGGGATCGAATCCCGGCCACGGCGGCCGCATTTCGATGGGGGCGAAATGCGAAAACACCCGTGTGCTTAGATTTAGGTGCACGTTAAAGAACCCCAGGTGGTCAAAATTTCCGGAGTCCTCCACTACGGCGTGCCTCATAATCAGAAAGTGGTTTTGGCACGTAAAACCCCAAATATTATTATTATTATGACGTCACACCGCGTTCCTCGTCGTTGCGTACGCCTCCGCTCGCTTCGCCAGCTGCGTTGCATGCCTGATAACATGTCGGAGGATTGAAGAGGAGAGCACGCGTGCGCCGCAACCACAGTTGCGGCTGCAGTATGGACGGCGACAATTCTGATAAGCAGGAGGAGGCCTGGAGTCGACATCAAAACGAGATGAAGAGGAAACGAATCGCCCAGTAAACAGACGAACAGCGCGCCGAAAGACTGGCTAAACGCCGCAACATAGCTAGACAACCAGACTAACCTGGACTTGCAATCAAGGTTAACCAAGGCCAATCACGCTATGCCTTAGCTTTCGCTATGTATATCCTGGCATAGCCGAGCTAAGCCACTGCCAATTTTTAGTATATTGAGTGCATTGGCCGAGATGCGGCCCCTCGAGAAGTTTCTAGAGGCGGCCTCAGAGTCGGTGAATATAACCGCTGCGTGTGGTGGTGGCCAGAGCAATTGCCGCAATTCTTCAGCCGTTTCCGGGTTGCGTGCCTTGGTGGTTGCCGATGCTAGCTCGCAGCCTCGGGAGTCTACGACGCTGAGAGCGTAGGCGTTTCGATGCTGATACTTGGCCGCGTAGGTTTAGCGGGCATTTGGGTCGTGCTTGAAACTTCGTTTGATGGCGCTGGCTCTAGCCTGTCTTTTACTCCTGTGGTATATGGGATGCATGTTGTGCGGGACACGTGCGATGCAAATGCACTCTCGAACGTCGGGTGGGATTTGCTTTCTTGTCCGTGTCTGCAACGTACGTCTCGCTGTAGTTCAGGTGTCGGAGTACTGATCTCCCTGTAGGAGTGAGCTTGAGTCGTTCCAGCTGGCTGTTCTTGTGCGCTTCGGCGAGCTCTTTCCACGTGTTGTGGACGCCCATCTTAAGGAGATATGAAGTGGAGGCCATGGCGGGGACTCCCAAGGCGACTTTGATTGCCTTCCTTATCATAATGTTGAGCTTTTCTATTTCAGCGTTCTTCAAAGCCAGGTACGGCGTACCGTATGTGATGCGGCTGGTGAGCAGTGCTTGTATTATTCTTAGCATGTCTTGCTCCTTGACCCCGCTTCTTTGGCTTGAGATCCTCTTGACGAGGTGTGCGAGCTGCGAAAGTATGCGTTCTAGTCTCGGTAGGCTGGCAGCTCCCGATCCGTCCTTGTGGATGTGGAGTCCGAGTATTCGTATGGTGTCGGCTTTCGGGATTGTCCCGTGAAGGGTGACGCTGGGGTCGGGCTCTTCGTAGTTGGGTGGCCGGCCTCTCGTTCTTGCTTTCAGGACGATGTGCTCAAACTTCTAGGGGGCGCAGCGGAGGCCGCAGTTTCGGAGATAGCTTTCGATGGTGT
The DNA here is from genome assembly GCF_050947875.1 of Dermacentor variabilis. NCBI lineage: Eukaryota > Metazoa > Arthropoda > Arachnida > Ixodida > Ixodidae > Dermacentor > Dermacentor variabilis. The sequence goes on along the minus strand of NC_134569.1, from coordinate 51,261,221 downwards.
CTACGGCTCCTTGTTAAGCATGTAAGCTACTTTCTTGCCTTCCAGTGTTCGTAGCTCTGGTCCAGCGCGCAATGTCATCGGCATACATCGCATTACGCAGATCTGGTATAGTCTCGAGGAGTGTGGGTAGATTGATCATAGCTACGTTAAAGAGTATGGGTGAAATGACCGACCCTTGCGGGGTGCCTCTGTTTGGAAGTAGGGAGCTTTCACTGCGGATGTTGCAGAAAACCAAAATTATAATTGCGCTAGTATTATTATCAACTATTTTGTTGCTTCGCGAGATTACTCTTCGACTTACAATTGGGTCCATTCGGGACCAATTGGCATACAAAGTTCCAGAGATGCTCAACCGGAAGCAAATGGACTTTTCATGATGTCCAATTGGAACTTGGGCCTCCGATGGCATCCAATCAATTGGAACCAGTTAATTTGGTCCCATCGAAAACCCAAATGGACTCAATTGTTTTTTTTTTTAACCGGGTAGTGATCACTTCTGTGTTTCTGAAAATTCCCGTCACTATAATGTGACATTATATCAGCATTCTCCTTTAGTTCTAAGCTGCGGTTTAGGAACAATGAACATACGTGACGATCGTAACAGCGTGGGCATCGTTCTGCTGCGGTAGAAATTGTGCTGTTATACTTTAAGTGTTCAAACTGTTAGATTACATTGCGCGACCACTTAGTTCAGTGGACGTGGTTTCCACCCACGAATAAAACAGTTTTGGTTAGTAATAACAGTATGCCTTGCAGTGTGAATTACACTTGTCCAGCAAAACGACCGTTTAGAACTGCGCGAGCGTCCGAAGAGGTACATGCTGGATTACAGATATCTTTGCTCTATATAGCGCATGGTCCAAGCATGCAACATCAACGTTTATAGATCTATAAACGTTATTTGGCATGAACATGCGAGGTCTTATTATGGCGTTAGCCCGTTTTTCTCCGTCTATTTTTTTTTCGGTTTTGTACGCCCCGTTCTCTACAACGCACTCACCCGTATTACGGAAATTTTGTCCATTGTTACGACTGACGTGTACCACCCCGTGCATAAAGGATGATCGAAAGACATTGCCTAATCGAAACGGAGGATGGATCCCCGACTTGCTATGGTTGTCTCGAGAGGTTGCCGGTCTGGCGGGCGCCCTGCAGTGATTTCGGGCCCCTTTGTGTGTGTTTGTGACCAAGGGGAGAATCCTTTCCGCGAACTGTGCGACTCAAGGGGAGACCCGTTCCACGAACCAAACAAGACCCACGGGTTGCCGCCAGTGGAGGCAAGCACGTGCAACGTCGCCTAGGAGAGGGAGCAGCCGCCAAGCACCGACGGGACTCAGTACATGCCACGTGACGTTGATGTGAGCAAAATCTCGCCTACGATTTTAGCAGGCCTACTTAAGCGGCCCCGCAACGTATTTTTTTATTCATTCATTCTTTTTATCTTCACCAACCATGGAATAAACAGTGCAGGTTTTGCACTATAAATCGTCTCGACTCTGCCTGGTCGCCATGATCTACCAGACGCTTGCAGCTTGCCGACAACGCCACGCTACCCAGTAGTAACGCCGGTCGAGTAACAGGCGTCGCAACACCATACAAAAATAGCCGTCGAATTCTTTTTATGCGATCCATCTCGCATATAACAGCTTTACAGGGCAAAAAAGAAGACAATACCGAAGCACACACCGTATATATGTATGCATCATGTTGGTTCACCAACCGCAGTGATCGCAGTGTTGAGCAGTGGCATCGGCCTCATACAGGAGGCTAGCGTAGACATGTCATAGGGATTTCAAGTCTACTAGATTTGAAATGCGTGAGAACGATGCCGGTGTATCACAAACATTTGATAGTGCATGGCGCTTAGATGCTTCGGGCTTGCCTTAAGTTGGCCACACACGAGCATGCGCTCTTATGTCTTAGTTCCTACGCCAAGCGATTAGATATTCAGCAGATTTTCAATTTCCTGGCAATACAAAGACGCCGGTTCTCTTCGTTGAATTAAAACCGATACACCGATAATAGTTCACAACGCTGTTAAGAACGGCCTGCTGAGGTGCAAGTTTTGCCAGCCAGTTGCGACAGCGGCGTAAAACTGTTCCTGTGAGGCTGCCGCAACCCTCTAGCCACAGCGTCATTAAGTCGACTGTGTCCGGAGGACAATACGCGCGTCCTCGACTCTCCGTCGCAGGAGCCGAGAGGAGTTCGACGACGCAGGCTCTGTGACGGAACACGACACCGCCTACCCTGTCTGCCGCGAGCTGGGGAGTCCCTGAGGGAACGTAGTTCGAGGCCCCTTCCCACGCGCCGTTCGAGACGCAAGACAATGGTCAACCGGCCGCGCTGCGGGGGTCAGCTCGGGGAATAAAAGGCACCTTTCCTGACGTAAGCCCCGAGTTCGGCGAAGACCGCGTGACCTCGGCTGAGGGCCATGAACCTGTGCGGAAGTGGTGTGTGTGTAATCCCTCGTGCAGAGAGGAGACTCGTTTACGATGACTGGTCGAACGTTTCCCTCACCTTGGGATCGAGGGAGGACAGAGTTTAAAAACCGCTGTTGTGCGGCTGCTCGAGTGTACTTTCTCTCGCAGTCATGCTAGACTGATGAACTGCAACGTCCTGATGTAGATACTGTAAATAAACCCATATTCCTCGTTCTCGACGAGAAGCAGACCTTCCCTTCAACAACGTCCTCAGCGTGGATAAGTTGGACGACGGCATGGGCCAGTAACCTTCTAATTCATGCCAGACTCCAATCTTGACAACTGGTTACGAACGGTGGAATTGAGCCCCCGATCCTGACAACGCATGCCCACACCACGGCTGATGATGCGCCTCACCCGCCAATAAAAAAACATTGCTCAAACCAGTTAGAAATTTCCAACTGGAACCAATTGGATATTTCCAATTGTGTTTTGGGACACCCATTGGAAAAATCCAACAGGTCCAATTGGCTTTTTTGAACACAATTGGACCCAAGTGATCTCTGAATTAGACTTGGGACCAACATGAAAACCAAAGGAAAAAAAAAAAAGCCTAGATGGGTCCTAACCTTGATGCGACACAGCTATACCTGAAACTTCTCCCAAGAAGCCCACTCGTACATTAACACACTACGGCAATTCTCTTCATTGACATACCAAACACTCACTTCACTATGAAAGATGCATGCAGGGTACTATATATGTGAGCAAAATATGGTTGACCAAGTGGTGCCAGTGGTTTGTGAGAAATTAGTGAAACATCAAGATAAATATTTAACTTGACAGAAAGCTAAATGCTTCTCTCTATTGATCACACTAAAATACAAAGATTTCTAACTTTAAAACTTCCATAATTGTGCTATCAACTATTCTGTTGTCTCACGAGATTACTCATAGACTTCCAATTACGTCCATTTGGGACCAATTCGCATACCGAGCTCCAGTGATGTCCAACTGGTCTTCTCATGATGCCCAATTGGAACTTGTGCCTCAGATGGCGTCCAATTGGAACCAGTTGGGTCCCATTGATAAATCCAACTGGACTCAATGGTTGTGTTAAATGGGACATGTTTGCGCCCCCAAGAGATATACTCCCGCATCTTGTGGTTACGGATGCACCGAAAGGCTACACACTAGTTCTCCGACGACCTTGTGTGAAGGGACATTGCGTAAATTTCACAAAGTACAGGCTAAAACATTTCCAAATCATTCCGCAGCAAGCGACAGCAATACTTCCAAGCAGCGCCGCGCAGGATCGCACAAGCCAGAGAGGAGGGAAGGCTAGCCGCGCGGCCTTTCTTCCTCGCTTGTTGAAAAGGTCCAACAGTCTTGGACGGACAAGCATTACGCATTACTTACAATGTAATTCACACGAAATACACTTGACTACCACAAATTCAACTTCCACGTACCCACCGGAATCAATCAAATGATCTGGCAGGTTGAATTAAAAGAAACGAAAAAGTCCATGCGACACTTCCAGTTGTTCGAAATTTCCGGAGTCCTTCACTACGGCGTGCCTCATAATCAGAAAGTGGCTTTTGCATGCAAAACCCCATAACTTCTTTTTAATTAATGAGCAGTATTTACATGTTTTAGAACCCACCTAGTTTTTATAATTTTAATGTAGAAAACAATTTAACGTGCACCTGATTTACTGTTAAAAATTCGGTCGTCAATCGCAGACAACTCTTCATCGCTGTCTATGGACCACAGCATGGCGCTCTCCTAGCGGTCCATTGCGTTTGATATTCCACGTTTCTCCAACCACTCCCCACCATCAGTCAGGATGGTAGCCCACACCTAGACCACTGAGCTATAGATAGCGGTGGAAGTTCCTTTTGCAACGCATGCATCTCCGGAGAACTGATTTCTACTATGTTCTCCGGAGTGTGGACAACAAGTGACACGACACGTGAAAATGTGGTTCTGGCTTCGCATCTGATTGTAACGCGCAGGTCAATTTTCTAATAAACTCTCTTAATACACAAGCTTTAGACTGAAGTAAACACTAATCACTGATTGCAATCTGCTGTTTTCGCTTCAAAAGATAACTTCGACGCATCTACTGCCACATAACATTGCTAAGATAGATAGAGCAGGCGATGGTAGGGGTAACATTTAGGGCCACGATTGGGGTCACTATGCTTAGACTATAGGGGTGCAACTTGACTGCAGTTTGAAGCATCTTGTACCGTGTACAGTTGGAATGCAGCACCTACCTAACAAAGCGACTGCACGTTAGCTGGTGCATTTTGGGTACAGTTCGAGAGCTGTCATGCTGCCGGTTTGAGTGCTCATATTGGAACCTTTGACGCAAGAAACAAGAGTTCCGACAAAGGATCTCATGCACAGGAGTTCATAGTTCTCCGGGTTTCTACCGGCAACGGTTCTTCCTAGTCTACACTGCGCATGCGTTTTCCGCCAGGTATATGGGATCACGTGACGCACGTGGAAAAGTCTGATGGGAGATGACAGCACACATTTGTACACGTTCTACAAGGTGAACCTTGATCCAGGTTGCCTGAAACTGCATCAAGCTATGTTGATAGACATTATGAAGTCGCATACTGTGACAGTTGCAACATTTCAAGACGTGAAAGACCTTTCGGGGAGAGACGGTGAGCCGCTGAGGACGCTCCTTCCCAAAGGCGTTAAGCTTGTCTGAACTGTGCCGACCATTCCGGTCACTTCTTGCAATTCAGAGAGATCTTCGCCGTGCCTCCGAAGAGTGAAGTATTATTTGCATTCCACAATGGGACAAGCCAGACTCAACCACTCCACTTTGCTGCACTGCCACAAAGGACTTGCTCGCCAAGTGGACTTGGATCTTAATTGTGGCGAACGACTTTACCAAACGAACACCTGTCGGAGAAAACACATTTCGTATTGCAGGATAACCAGTGCAGTTGCCGCATCTGGAACCCTCACCAATTGTACATACTTGCATGACCAATGTGTTTGCTAGTCTCTCTGTTAACTGTTTTGTGCGTTAGTCTTGTTAATGAATGTTTGACCCGATATTGTACAGCCACAGACTTTTTTCCCCATGTCCTAAAAAGACTCGTGGCCGAGTGGAGCAGCTGCTTCAGAGGCAGAGGGGCCTGGGTTCTACCCCTACAACTTCGCAGCTGGCACAGGCACTTTGTTTTTCAGATTTTCAGAACACACGGTGACGAACCCATGGCGATAGACATATGCCATGAAAAGTACCTCCCAAAGTATGCTACTGACAATTGTTGCTGTAAAAATAACTGTGCGAAAATGCTGGCACTTATGGCAGTGCCATCAAAGTGCCCATTCTCGCTTGCTTGAGGAAGAAATCTTCTCAACATAATAAGATCCAAGATGATCAGACAAAGTCTGTCTTGCCCAAGTACACTTTCATGTATGGGGCACTTTATTGAAACTCAAATATTTTAAAATAGTCGTATCACCTGCAAAGATGCAGCAAAAGACTTCTTTGGTCAACAAAATGCTTGCTGCTTTTCAGACCCCTCACCAATTCTTGCTACATTACAAAAAAAAATGTCGCCTCACAATAGAATGTCGAGACAACACAATCTTCTCAGAAGAGCAACACAAATTTCTCAAATAGATACAAGGCAGCACTTGCCAACTTATGGAACACCCGGATACAAGCCAGGAAAAGAGGCATTGTCCTATCAGTTGCCACAACAAAGCTGTAGTAAGCATTTCCCTCCTGAATGAGAAGGTGTGCATCGATAAAATAGAACACACTCAGACACAGTGCAGTCACGCGGTGTTATACTTAATCCTTGTGGTAGTAGACCCATAGCTTCAGCACAGCTCACAAAGGTGCATGTCCACTTGTTTTGTTTTGTTCGCATACCTGCTCTTGTTCACTGGAGCATTTCATAACACACAGCCCTGAGGCAATGGGGGCCAGCAGAACAAACCTCTCACACACAAAAAATATACGACAGTTGCTTCAATAAATAAAAGACTATACGAGGACGACGTGCGCTTGGGAATGTTTCCTAGAGTACTCTACTAGAACACACAGCGCCCTTTGTTTCCCACCTTGTGTGTTCCACTGTGCACCCCCTCGGCGAGGATGGAGTCGTGCTCACTCCCAGTCTCCTCACCAACACTTTCTGCTCAGTATGAAGCATGGCTGCAGGCATAAACCACTACTAGACTGACGCCACTGCCAATAAATTAAGGAACAGCCCCCAAAACACTGTACAGTAGGCTGTGACACAACCAGTGAAGTGGTACAAGTGCAACAGGACATGACCAGGCAAAATTTCACGCTGCTGCAGCTCGAAGTCCATAGTGGCATGTCAGTGAGTCTCCTTCAAACATGGCCATGGCTTTAGCGACAGACACAATCCACTCTTGAGGCTGCCGAAAATGTAACCGCAGCTCCATTTTCCCAAGCCAACCATAAACTTAACCATGTGAGATTACAAATTGCTGCTGTCTTGAAGTTGTGCAACACCATGTCCCCTGTGTGGCCACACTAACTTGAGAATGGCCAAGCTGCACTTTCCCATGTGAAAACAGAAATACTGGATGCTTGAAAGAAGGAAAGACAATCACCATGCACACTGTCCTACAGCTGCTTCTTGACTGCATAACATCGGTAGGCCACTTTTTTCAACTTGCACGTCGCTTATGTACAATGTCATGCATAGTTTGCAGAGGAGTGAGAATGCAACAACCATTAATCAAAAACTGCAGTTCGCACAGAGTAAGGATACTGCTCCTAATTATGCAATTCTTTCAATGAAAATGGCTTCCGGTACACGTAAAGGGCACAAATGCATGCAACAGTGCGAGTAGAGCTGTGGCACTGCTGAGACATTACCGTCAACCATATCAGGGTGCCATATTTTCATGTACATAACACTTTAGCCTTAGTTTCTTGCTTGCAAGTGTATGTATCGACACTTCATTGTACATTTTTTGTACCTCATCTACAGCACTTGGCTGCCAAATGTCCCAACATGGATAAGAAGACAATCATAGACTTCCAATGACAGTTATTATCTAAGCTTCCACTTGCACTTAAAATGTGAGGTGGTGCAGACTATAACAGCTACAGCAGAGCAAGGTGGATATCAGCCTGGCTTCGACCACACTCTGGTGTAAGGAAGAGCTTTGCAGGTATGTGAATGAATAAGCAACTTACAGGCACCTGCTTAACAAGTATTTATGCGGATCATTAGGCATTTCTTGAAGCCCTGAGCCATGGTTTGCTGTAGCAGGCATTCATACAGTATCATCATAATGAATCTCTTACTTTTCAGATGTCAAGAAGCCTGCTCTCATATAATATTTGTTGCTATGGTGTGTACATGCGCATATATAAACTTGAAGCACTGCAAAAGCATTGAACACCAATAGTTGCACTGACATGTTAACAAGTGTAATCTAATGTAAAAATTATTCTGTGTTAATGACTAAAACTTAAAGCAATGCAACCAAGCACTGCAGCAATTAGACACAAGACCACAAATCCGATTTGGCTGTGTCCACTGTCTAGAAGCAACAACCCTCCACACCAGTCTGGTCAAAATAAAATCTATACATATGAATGATTTTTAAGTGCCGTTCATGATGCTTCAAGCTCTATTATCCTGGCATGATGCCGAGTACAGCAAGGTAGAGTAAAAGCCTCAAACATCACTGCAGCTAGTTATGCACTCCTTACGCCTGAATTTCTTAAAGGGGCTCTGAAACACTTTTTCAACCAGTCATAAAGATATATCACTAGCACTAACTTAAGTCGCCTCACAAACATGCTGCCATAAAAATGTTTCGAATTCTTCAAGCACATGAGAATTTAATGATGTTATCAGACTGATGAGCAGCTTTCTCCTTCTCATTTTCACTAGCTTGATGGAAGCTATACAGGGGAGACGGCAAGGTGTTGCAATGGAGCAATGGGCTGCTGAAACTGCCCAAAGGTTGAATGTTGAGCAGCAAGATGGCCCGCGGTGAAAATCCGTGCAGGCCGCAGTATCTACACTATGCTTTTTATCCTTTTCATCTTGGAGGTCACATGCAGCAGACTTGAAACTGTGGTGTGTAAACCGGCAGCGTAAAGATGAAATGGTTTTTCAGTCTTTTTTAGATTACAGGTGTATATTTTTCATTTATTTGGCTCAAATTAGCAGTAACTGTATTACTGAGAATGTTCTCGCAATCACAAAATCAATAAATAGCTGGCATGGGCTCCTCTACTTGCAATGACACTGCATGAAAAATTGCGAATAAGAGCAAGCAATTTTTCACTGCTTTTCATCCGAGATTGTGAATTCCCTGCAGCATGCGGCGCAATAATATTTAATATTTGGCTCAAATGTTTACAGGGGGCCTCATTAACAGATCGACAACGTTTTCTCACTAGGTTCAAAAAGTGTTTCAGCGCTCCTTTAAAGGGTTCCAGAAACGGTTTGGACATATTTCGTAGGTACATAGGGTACAGCTACAGCAAAACATTCACACCGCAATTAAGTAAAGCGTCTCATATTCAGAGAGCTATGGGCGATTGAAAGTTACCCTCCTTCATAGCCAAGCACTTCCTCTCAACTCGTTCAATGAGCGATCGGGGCTAAGCTATGCCTTCACTGGCTCTGCATCATGCGACGTCATGTCGTCTACTACCCGTGTCTTGGAGCCAGCACACAATACCTATCTGACGTCTCCGCTAGCCACCTGGTAGTCGTCGGTCTCCAGCAAGAGCTATCCAAGCAGTATGCACTGCGAGCATTCTGTCACAGTGCCCAATCGGTGTGCATGCATGGTATTGTAGTGCAAAACCTCCACCATGAGGTGACAGCTGCAAATGCATAGATCCTGGCACTGATTGGATCTGACCGCTCAATGAGCTGCAGCCACTCTGCTTGCCTGTTGCCTTGCAGAGGAACATGATGTCGCAGCTTGACATGTTGCTAATCACAAGATTTGCAGCCCACATTGTGCTTGCAAAAGAAACCTCGAGGCCAACACTGACTGCGCAGCTCACATCTGAGCCCATTGTAATACAAGCAGATGACACTTACTATGTGCCAAAACAAGAACAAGGTGAAAGCAGGAACCAACGTTTCGACAAGTGGACTTGTTTCTTCAAGGCGACGTATGCTTTTCTCACCACAGTATATACATATAGCTGGGGTTCTTCTAAAGGGGAGAGGGTGTAAGGCGGGTGGGTGCGGCAACAAGGGAAGGTGTGTTAGCATGTCGAATTGAGAATAAAGGAATGCTGTGCACAAGGCCAGGGGGGGGGGGGGCGTGGCCTTGGCCTTGTGCACAGCATTCCTTTATTCTCAATTCGACATGCTAACACACCTTCCCTCGTTGCCGCACCCACCTGCCTTACACCCTCTCCCTTTTAGAAGAACCCTAGCTATATGTATATAATGTGGCGCGGAAAGCATACGTCACCTTGAAGAAGACAAGTCCACTTGTCGAAATGTTGCCTCCTGCTTTCACTTTGTTCTCGTTTTGCTCATCGTCTTGAATTTCCATCTCCAGCATTCCCCGTGTTTTCCCTGGATTACTATGTGCCAGAAATTCCAGAGTGTAGTGCTAAATTGTCATTGTGTATTCTCTTTCTGATACGTTTACTTTTCCTTAAAGAAAAACAAGTTAACCAATATTACAACTATTATGAGCATCTGTTCACCATAAAGTTGAAAATAATTAAAAGAAATATTACCTATCACACAACCTGGGTAGCCAATCAGATAGCTCGCCCAATTGACGTCGCGCGCCCCTGCTACGTAACAGGGAACAGGGCAACTGAAAACATAAGGGAACTGCGCCACACCAATCGGTAGCGATGAATATTTTTAAAACCTTATAATAAATTGCATGCAGTACGCGGAGCACTTAAATGTGTCACTTAATGATCAGGAAGACCTACCCTAACGGCTCAGCACGTTTGTACAAAATCATCAAAATCGTTTCAGGGTCCCTTTAAAGGAGAAATGGTACAACATTTTCTCACTTTCTTGCTTAGTTAAACAGGTATCAACTCTGCAATTACGGAATGGAGCCTAGAAGAGATAATTAATTACATTGTCTTTTAATACAACCAGTTCAAAACCTGCAGTGAAGCTTCAGGCATCAAGCAGACCATATGTTGTCAGAGATCAAAGATGGTTGTTGTGTGGCATTGTAAACCACTGACACAAGTGCCAATCAACCCGGCAGAGGTCAAAAGCCACACCATGCCACTGAAAATTTTGTGCATTTAGCACTCAACAGAATAAAAGTTGAAAGGAGGCAAGAGGGGCACCCAGAAGGAAGCAACAGCAGACGGCCAGACTTATCCCTTGTCACATTTGTCAAAAGGGCTAGTGAAAGGCGAATGCAAGGGCTCATTTGGCAGCATGCACCTAGCTTCATGCTGCAATTACAGAGTTGACAGGTACCTGTCAAGCAAAGAAAGGCGAGGCAAGATTATTGTGCCAGTGTTCCTTTAAACACTTTGTGCGCTCATTGCAGGCACAAGTTTATAACACAAAGAACGAATAGGAAAGAAAAGGCACTGCACAGTCCAACTCAAGAGCACTCAGCTTCACACATGGCTCGTAACTTCCACCGAATGAGCTGCAACTTCAGGGAGCAAGTGTTTGCCTGTAACTTTAACTAAATCTGAATACTAAAAATAAAAAGCAATAAATGGGGAAAAGAACATTCCATTCCACAGTCTCTAACAATCCACTTCTAACCCAAGTTTGAGTACCAAAAGCAAAAGCTCAAAGTGCAGCTGAATGGCATGAAAAAGTAAAAAAAAAAAACTAAAAACAGCTGTACTGCAGCTAACCTTGCAACTACCCGCAGTGAGCAGTGCATGCTGTTACTTCTGGCCTGTGAAACGAAAGACGATGGTAGCTACAACTGTCACAAAAGAGTCCTGCTAACTGCAAATCAAAGCAGTAGGAACCTGAAAGCATTACCTGGGAAGTTGGCCAGGAGGCCAGCTGCTCTATCGCAAAAAAAAAAAAAAACTAAATAACAACATGTAAAAGCCGGATAGAAAACTCCATCCTCTCTACATGACAGCAACAATGCAAATAGCTTGCACACAGGCACAGACAAGGCATCCCCCCTTAAGCCACAGCAAAGTATGACAGTGTTACCTATGCAATATCAATCGCTCCTTGAAAAGGAGCATCATTTGCTGAAGCAGAGACCTGTCCTCGGCTACTCCGATTTTTTTAGAGCACCCAGGAGACAGCCTGGGTGAACTCTTTTTGAGCATTGCGATAACTAAAGTTCTCTGTTGCAACTGTTGCTGTGCACATGCAAAGATAAAGTAGCCATGCAAGAACGGCCCCTCACGTCCACTCCTCAAATGCACTGCTGCGACACACACAAACGTTCAAAATCTGCCAGTTGATGCATTAGCATCAGTGCTCTGAAACTGTGGGAACTACTGCACTGCTGTGGCAGGCTGCTTCCCGCCTGCAATTATAACCTGCAGGTAAGTTCATTTCACGGATTTGTGGTGGCCAGTGGTGACACTAGTGTCCAAGACAGAGACACAGCTTGGAAGCAACAGATAGACGACAGGGGAAGGGTGGAGGGGGTGGAAGGGGGGCCAGAGCAGCAGACCCCGACAGAGCCTGTGCCCACAAGAGAGAAATGTGTGGGTGTGAAGAGGCAGAGATCGCACGCATGTTAGCCCCTGTTGCGAATGCACTTCCCGTCTTCATGGGCCGAGAGCAGCTGTCGTCCTCCACTGTGTTTTGACCATTATGGAAGTCAGGCCTGTCCCTCCGGAGTAAGTTTTGTCGGAGTTGAGGGGTCCAAGCCCATGGTTTGGCACACCCAGCCCGCAAAATCCACTTTCTCTTGCTCCGATGTCCGCACATATGGATGGTTCTGCAAATAGAGATGGGTACCTGAGGTTACAATTTGTTATGTACATGTTATTTACTGACATCAACATTTCGTCAACTCAGAAATACAGTCAACTTCTGTTAATTCAACATTGACAGTACAGACGAAATTGATCTAATTATCCAGCAGGCTAAACTGAACAAGATGCCAAAAAAACGTTATAACACACCCCTGATTCATTTGGCTGTATTGGCCCAATTCTTACACACACCCCTTTATCAAACGCACACCCACTTTCTGTGTGTCCAAAGCAGAAAACTAATGAAGAGATAACACTAAAGCTTCTCAACAAAGAAACCTAATGTGCACTTGATATTTTAACAAGAAAAATGGCCAAGTGTTTAATATATGTTGTACAGTGGTGGTTTGTTTCCTGAAGTCAGCTTTGCCGCACAGCTTTTACAGTCAGCTTTGTTGCAATACAGCCATTTCATGCAGCAAAGCATATGAAAGTCGCAAAGGCAGTTTTCGGCCCAATCTTTTTGGAGAAATAAATAAAAGGAAGCGTCAGAATTGGGTAAATCTACTTGGTCATTAAGCTACGATTATTGTTAGAAAATTCCTGCAGGGCAGACTGACAATAGGAGTCTTCTAAGAGATAAAGCGATTTCAACGTATTCAATGTCTTCTAAGCTGTCAGTAAACTGTCAGTAAACTAAACTGTCAGTAAAGGAGTAGTCGCTATTCAGGTCACCGTAGTGGTCAGGAGCATGCATGTGAACTGGCAAAGTTCGAACTACCTGGTCAAGGCCAATTTTACAATCGAAATAATGAAAGTTTGAGCCCATAAAAATGGATGTGCATTGGCCAGGACCTTCAGTTGGGATCAAATTAACTGCAGTCAAATTAACATGAGCCTATTCATTCAGACAACCCTCGGCATAGCGAGTGTGCAAATATGGCCCTAGTGTTGAACCAAAATGAAGCAGTGCAGTCCACATGACCACCATCCCCAGGGGGTACTACATAGGACCAGGAATGCTTCACGCCTTTATTGTTGCATTTAGCAACGTACATGACACTGAACTGGCTGCACACCTTCAGGACTTTTTGGCTACAACCCGTTATCTTCAACGGTCATACCAAGCAGTGTTTTCATTTTTACTTAGTGCATTTAGCACAAGGGATAAGGTTTTACTGTGACCCACACAAGCTGGCATAAAACCTATCGACTACATTGGGCACACAGTAGTGAACAATAGTGAAAAGCACATCTATTCAGACGAAGATGCGTATGTCGCTCTGATTATCCACTGAAAGAAGTCGCAACTTATCACGCATGAGATGACGAAAATTGCACGTTCTGCACTGACTTTGTGTATTACAGAAACGAAGGCTGAAGATCTCATTATTAAATAAAGGCACAATCACGTAGTAAGCATATGGTAATTGTTTTCTTGGTCCACTCGACAATTCAATGTACAGTTACTTCGAGGACCATGAAATCCTAATTAACAAGATTTTGCAGAATGAGGTTTTGCTGTACACATTGCTATAATGAAGGTTTAATTTATCTCTTTTCCTGCTTTTTTCCTTCTTTCCTTTCTGTTTTGCCAGTGCACAACAACCAATTGGACATTTATCCAGTTAACTTCCTTGCCTTTCCTTGTTTCACTCTCTCTCTTTCTAAAATGAACACACATAGAAGGGCAGGTGGAATTATATGACCTTGATTAAAGGGAAGCTGATTGTAGTGTTGAATGCACAGACACACTACCGTTGCCTGTCCAATTTTAAAGCCATCATCCGAGCGACCAGAAAACTTCAGGTTCCAGTGCAGAGGTTCACGGACATCTTTGTGGCATCATGAAAAGCACTGCTGAGCTTTCTTCGGCACAAAAAATAGCCCAATACAGTAGCACCTCTTTCATACTTTTTGAAAAAAAAATAATAATAAACTCGAAAAAAATGTACTAACAGGGAAAACGTACGATCCTAACTAAAAAGAAAATTTGATACTCAACTATTATCTACATCTACGTAATGCGAAGTGCCGCGCGGATCGTTAAAGCATGAGACGTCGATGCAAGTCGAGCTGGTGGTGCTCCGGCAGCCGGAGACGCATTTTGTTGTGTTACTACTGCGTGGTGTTTTAAGAGGACGACGAGAAACCGAAATGAAATCAAGCTGGTGGGCGGCACTGGATGCCACTGAAGTGGAATGGGATGCCCACATTGCACCGCCTGCAGCAAGGAACGGCGGCGCTTATGGATTATTTCCTACTGAAAGCGCTCAGTACGCTACCAATGGCAGTACACGCTCCGCACTGTAACACAGATAGGTGAAGACGCTTATCGCAATAGGTTTGGCGGCAGTAGCTGTGAAGGCGGCGTGCGACGGCCCGGGTGGAGGTTTGCTGGTACCTGAATAAGAAACCGCGCCATCGTTTTCACGTGAGATGGCCGGCTATATACTGTTCTCGACCGTGCAAGCCTCGCGCCTTTCCTTGCTCCCATGGGACCTAGCGCCTGGAATCGCAGTCTGCAGCAGGGAAAGGTGGCACGGCCCGGTTATCGCCTATTAAAAGCATGCGCTATGCTTCCTACAGCGCCATGCGCTGTGAAACAAATAGGCGAGGATGCTTATCGCAATCTTATATTATTTTCCGCCCCAAAACAAGCCCTTGAATCATCATGTCCAACTACAGATCTACACAGTCGAACCCGGATACATATATAGAATTCGACGGGGATCGGAAAATAGTTCGATATAGCGAAAATTCGATATATAGATATAGGCCAAAAAAGCACTCGCGATCATAAAAAATTGTGGCTTACCAATTGGAACAGCCGCGAATCACATAGCATGTGCACACAATATGAAAGTGCTTTACTTCACGAAAAAAAAAATCACTAATCTTGGGCTGCTTTTTCCTCTGGGAAATGAAGTTTAAAAACCCTAGTCTCAATCTGCTCGAGACTGTCCAGGTGCGAGAGCCCAGTGCCTTCCATTTCGCCGCAACAGCGCCGAATCAGGCTGAACGCTGACGCCAGTTCAGTGGCTGTGCACGGACGCGTTTCTTCGAAAACACAGTTGCCCTCGTCGTCGCTGGAATTGCCGTCTTGAACGCCAGCTATTCCGGCCACAACGTCCTCATCAGCGAGGTCGGCTACCGCTTGAACTTCGCTGTCAGCGTTAATGAAGTCATCAACAGTAACTTCGGACGGGACGGCGCCGGGAAAATTGGACAAGTCTCGGAACGCGTCCCTCCAAGCACTCATCGTCATCTAGAGCTTCCAGACATTCATCTCCGGCCACTTCAAGGCCTGCCTTGCTGAAACAGTTGGCTACTGTGGCCTGCTTCCCGTTGCCCCAAGTGCCGGTAATCATCTGGATTGCGCCGAGCAGGTCAATCTTGAGATCGGTTCCCATGCAGAGGTTTATGAGGAGCCGTTGAATAAGTCGCTTCCGAGAGCCTACCTTGAATGCCTTTATGATACCCTGGTCGAGGGGTTGCAGTCTCGCTGTGGTGTTCGGCGGGAGAAACTTCAATTCGACGTGCTGCTGCAGCTTGCAAGTCGTTTGATGGGCTGAACAGTTGTGTGCCAGAAGGCAAACTCGGCGGCCCAACTTGCCCAACTCAGCGTCCTAAGCCTGCAGCCATTCAACAAAAAGTTGACGTGTCATCCAGGCCTTCCTATTACAGCCGTAACGGACGGGAAGCTGTTTACAGTTCTTGAAGCAGCGCGGTGACTTGCTCTTCCCGATCACGAATGGCCGTAGCTTGCACGAGCCAGTGAGTGTCTTATTCGGCAACATTTGCCAAAAGAGACCAGTTTCGTCTGCACTGAAGATTTCTGCAGGCGAAAACTTCTCAGTGACCTTCGGCCACTCCTCAGAAAGCCACTGCTGCATCTCCTGGCTACTGACAGCCCCACTTTCGCCTGAAATGGCCTTTCCTACAATGCCGTGGCGGTTTTTAAACCGTTGCAGCCATCCAGTGCCACCGCAAAAGTTCTCTTCGCCAAGAGCCGTAGCAAACCATTTGGCCTTTTCGATTAACATTGGGCCATCCACAAGAATATTTTTCGCTCGGATTTCAAGAAACCACGTATAGAGTTCCTTCTCCACTTTGTCAAAAGCAGCAGAGAGCACATGACACGCTCCCGAGCGACTTTCCTCACCTGCTTTAAGCTTGATGTCCTGCTTGTTTTTTAACAATGTACTTAAAGTACTCCGCGGAATGCCGAATGCGTCTGCCATGGAGGACTTCTATTCTCCATTCTCGACATGCCGGATTACTTCAAGCTTTCTTGCAAAGCCCAGATTCTTCCTCTTTTTTATGTCCACGGATGCCATAGCTCACCAGACGACCGCAATCACACACGCTATACACAGCACGTTGAAACAGAGGTACGCACAACAAAACACGTAATGCGCAGATGGAGCAGTCCGAGCGAAGCCTGTTCGAGCGGCAGTCAACGGGGCTGCGAAGGAACGACAAAGGGAAAAGAAAGAAGAGAGTGGGGAAAAAGATCAGCGGAATATGGCGTCGAAGGCACTGTGTTCGTTTTTTTAGCCCTCTCTGGCTCTCTTGTCTCCCCTGGCCCACGAGCGACCGTGCCGACCCCTCACTCTCTCTCCCTTTTCCCAGGAAGCGTGGCTTGGAAACGTCGCCGCGTCTCCATGCCGCGTAGTCCCTTCGCTGAGCTCCAATGCCCTTGCCCAATGCACACGCCGGCGGTAGAGGAGGAGCGAGAGAGCTTGCGCTGGTGGGACGCAAGAACTGGGGAAAGGCACTGCATCTCCCTCGCTAGGCGACGGCCACGCATGCGCAGAGGAGGCGCCTGCTGACTGACTCTGCGGAAATGTTTTCCCCTGAGGACCGGACACGAATGTCTTTGAGAAAAGTGCACCTTCCAGGGGTGCACTTTTCTCAAATGGAATGGAATGGAATTCGATATACTATGCAATTGTCCTATACTTTTACATAGTATTTTCAAGGGAGTAATCTGCGTGTTCGATATAGCCAATAATTCAAAATATGCGGGTTCGATATATCCGGGTTCTACTGTAATACCAATCTATTGCCAACAAATTCTTGCCGCTTCCTGGGCGTCTGTTTCAAATATGACTTAACATGGACAGAGCACATTGGTCAGGTTCGTTTGAAAGCATCTAGGTCTATCAGTTTGTTGCAACGCGTAAAATATCTTTTACCTCTGCGTTTGAGAAAGCAGATTTATTTTTCCGTAGTTCACTCCTATTTTATGTACTGTCAGCTAGTTTGGGGTACATGTAACAAATCAGGTTCAGACTGCATTTTCTCGCTTCAGTTCAGGGCATTGAAGACGGTATTCCGTTCCGCACCTGTTACCAAAGAATCCCTGTACGATGCAGTTAAGGTACTGCCGTAATATCAACTTTACAGTTTCTCATTGGCTGTACTTATTTTTCATAACATTAAGCATGATTTTACATCCTTCTGCCCTAAGTATTTAAACAGGAACCTTACCCATAACTTGCGCACTGTATCTATGGTTTGGTTGAAGTCACACACAAATTATGGTACACAGATCATATAGAACCAAATAGTGACACTCTGTAACACTTATCCTTTAATGACCAACTGCAAATGATTGCAAAACCCTTTCTCAATTTAAGAAAAAAATGAATATGATGCTTTCTTTTCCGGCCACTTTTGCTTAGAATTGTACCTTTCTTTTATCTTGAGCAAGTGCAATTTGAATGATTCTCTACATCATTGTTTCCGTGAATTAGAATGATGTAATCAATGTATAATATCAAATCATAGGATAATTTGTCATATTTGACACAGCACTGTATTTCTGAATTTCCACTGATTTCTTTGATCTCACAATGTAGTGCAGTATTTTGTCATGCCGACCTGCTGTCATAATGTGTGATCCCGAGGTGAAGGCCCTGTCAGGAGGCATTGTTGCCTCCTTTTGCCGCGCCTCGTGGACATCCTGTACCATCTATGTATGTCCAAATAAACTGAATTGAATTGAATAGGATCGGCAGTGATAGCTGTGAAGGCTGCGTGTGATGACCCAGGAGAAGATTAGCTGGTACTGAAATGAGAAACTGAGTGCGCGCTGGCATTTTTCACGCGAGATACGCAGGTGAGTATTGCAGTGAAGCTGCCATGGCGGGCAGCTATATACTGTTCTTGATTGCGTGGGCCTCACACATTTTCTTGTTTACATGGGATCTATGATCAATTTGGCGACATACTGAACGTTGGCACTGAAAAATCATCTTTTCCGGGAACGTATGAACCGGTAAAATTTGAGCTTAATTCTATTGGGTCCTTTTTCTTTAAATTCTCAATTACAAACGATGGTGTTCGGGAAACATGCGTAACGGGAACGTGCCAACTTCAAAGAGTCAGTATGAGGACTAGTTACCTTTATAAAACAAGAAGATACCCTACTCACCATTAATGTCTTCAGATCACCTCGCTCATTTGGATTCCTCTTCAAGCTATGATGTCATTGAAAAAAAGATTATAAGAAACACAGGTGGCATTATATTTAAATGAATTGCTAAAGTGTCACAATGTGTTTGCTGCCAATTCATATGAATTTTCAAATTATGGCAAAATAGCAGAGCTTGCCGTTTGCAATGCCAAATACTGGTTCTTAGCCCTTTACAAATCATGAAAACGTAAGGCTCACCCAGACTGCTAGTACTGCTACCTGTGCAAGGACAAGCTGGGCTTGTTCACACCATGAAAATAGTTCGTTAACAAAGAAGGGGTTCATTCAATTACCATCTCATTAGGTCAGCTGCATGACCCCAGGTAATGCTGCCAAAGTAATTTTATGGTTACTCGTAGCAGCAGCTGTCTAATCCTTAAATGTTTTCTTTTACAAAGGTCAAAAGCTACTGACATCTTTTGGTGATCTCGCAAGATGATGGGACCGCAAGAGGCTCACTTAACGGCACCAATATGAATGAGAAAGTGCAAAGTACTGCAGGAAAGTTCAATAACTGTGTTACTGACCATCGATCAACGAGGTCCTTGAACTCTGGCGAGAAGACACCTGCTGGCACTGAAGGTGGGGCCTATGGGAAGCAAGAACACAAGATCAAGCAAGCAAAAAAACAAGGCTCCTTTGTAAGCATGTCCTAGTAGTGCATCTAATCCACTTCACTAGTCTGTTTTCACAAGGTCAACCTCATGTGCTTCAATACAACTAGTTTGCATGCCTAAACTGCCAGCGACCGGTTACATGAGGTATAAGAAAATTTTTAAAACAAACTATCAACCACAGTGCAACCATGACCAGAGATCTTTCCATGTGCATTTCAAAGGAAAAGCATTCTTGTGCACAAATGCAGCCGAACAAGTGTGCTGAAGTTGAGAGTTGAGTAAACTTCTTTGTCAAAGACTTTTAACAAAGTGTCTTGCATGTCCTAAATCCCTTAAAAGAATTTTTACTTTAATCATCATCACCTTCCTAACACCACAGGTGTAGAGGCACGTGCCATATTTCATATACATAGCTACAGTTGCCAACCAACAATTCAGACACAATTGGGACTGCTCAAAAGTCCAAATAATAAGGAGCCTGAAATATCACATTCATCGCAAATTAAAGTGAACTTATTCCACAAGTAACCGAAAAAGCTTATCAAAGCATTCCTGCATGCATATATGCTTGTGTGCGATCTGGTCAGTCTATATTTTGACTAACATTATGCTGTCCCTACAGACAATAGTACGGTCAATGTATGCACCAAATATTCGTCCCCCGCAAACATAAAGAGCTCAAGAACACATTGCAGCCAGATGATCGCAAGTCTCTTCACAACACTCATTGTGACGATACTTTATTAACACCTTCCATGCTGTGCTACCAGTCCGAATCCTGACCAAAAATGACCAATTTATTTTTAAGAGCCCCAGTTGCCAACATCTTATACCTCCTCAAAAAGAATAAATTCGCTTCTGCTTGCGCTCTATCATGGATTATGTGCTGCTATCTAACAAAAGCTGAACTAAGCACTGAGATAAATCTAGGCTCGTCCATGGCATTGCTGGCACTGCAGGCTGGCTTTAGGAAGGAATACTGTGCAATGGATCACATCCATGTGATCAATCAGGTAATCGAGAAATCTACGGAGTACAATCAGCCTCTATATCTGGCTTTCATAGATTACAAAAAGGCATTTGATTCAGCAGAGATACCAGTAGTCATAGAGGCATTATGTAATCAAGTACAGGAGACTTACGTAAATATCTTAGAAAATATTTACAGAGATTCCACAGCTACCTTAATTCTCCACAAGAAAAGTAGAAAGATATCAATAAAGAAAGGGGTCAGACAAGGAGACACAAAAGTTTTCATACAGCCCAAGCTACAGCAAGGCATTCCTGCTTCGCACATCTCACGGTACGACTGGCATACAAAACTCCCCTCTCTCATGAAGTTTGACCATGCTGCAGAGGGACAGCATCAATTT
The DNA here is from genome assembly GCF_050947875.1 of Dermacentor variabilis. Taxonomy (NCBI): domain Eukaryota; kingdom Metazoa; phylum Arthropoda; class Arachnida; order Ixodida; family Ixodidae; genus Dermacentor; species Dermacentor variabilis. The sequence continues at coordinate 51,240,426 of NC_134569.1, read as the reverse complement.
CGTGGCCACTAGCATCAGTGTGCAAAATAGTGGGTGGGTTCGCATCAAAGTGACAGAGGACAGGCTAAGATGTGAAAGCAGTGCTCAAGGTCAGCACCTTGTGCAATGGCAATGCAATAACAGCAAAATAGCGGATGAAGCGGCAGAAATAGGACTGCGGACTTCGGAAACTCCTCAAGTGCTTATTCTGTGCAAGAGAAGCCAATTGTTGTAGAAACCTTGCAGGGTTTGGCTTGATGCCATTTTGCTGACAAACTGGCACACCAACACTTCGATAGTCTTGCTCGTGGACCAGAACTTATACATAGTCATTGAGCTGAAGACCAGCGTTAGGAATGCATGTGAATACTTCCAAATGCTGAAGGAGTTCACAAAAAGTGAAAGAAAAAAATGATGACATGGTAGAGATAACACAAACATATTTTCCCCTTCAGACCACATAAGTTTATCATATGCTCAAAAGCTGCAGCAGCACTATACAACCCAAGGGCACTATGTTGAAATTGTGAACTTGGCCCGGTGCTAACTATAAAGGCTGTCTTTCATTGGCTTCATGCATAGGTATCTCCAAATAACCATATAAGAGTGAAAAATTGATAAATATTCAGCCTCTGGAGGGAGTCATGGCCGTTGTCAAGTCATGGTGTTAGGTACACGTCTTTGCATGAGATCTTAATCAGCGCAAAATAATCAATGCAAAATTGTACCGTTACACAAACGAAGGATTGAACACCAATGACTATTTACAAGGTATATTTATAAAAACAAATGCAGCACTGGCCAGTTCAGCTGATAGCTTGCAACCCAGGAACAGTACGTCTTCTTCGTTGAGGCGCCCCCCCCCCCCCCCGCATTGTCCAAAAGAAACGAGCATAATTTATGTAGCATTATCCCCGGCAGCAAAAGCACCATCCTGCCACATTAAAATATTGATGTTAACAGGAGAGAAATGAGGTTTGAGGGATGCAACATGCACAATCTCAGTGGAATGTGGGGCAGATAGATGAGGCACTGGCATTGACTGGGACAATTTCATATGTAACTGCAGTCACAGCATGCAGTACTCGGTATAGGCGTGTGTACCGAGACAAGAGTATTTCGGACAGCCCAATGTGACGGGTCGGGGGCCACAAAAGTACCAGAGATCCAGGTGAAAAGTGCACGTCTTTGTGTTGTTAATCGTACAAAGGCCGTTGATTCTCTTGGGAGGTCAGGAGGAGAGCGCGGGCAATTCTGCATGCTTGGGCTGCCCTGGTGATGGCGTCAAGTGCATATTCGCTGGCCTATGCTAAGGCAGATGGAAGGGATGTGTCCAGTGGTAATGCTGGTTCACAGCCATATAACAGAAAGAACAGGGAATAACTGACGGTGTCATGGTGCAAAGAATTAAATGCAAATTTGACATAAGGTAGAGCAAGGTCCCAATCAGTATGGTCGGACGAAACATACTTTGCAAGCATTAGTTTGTGGATGGCAAGAGGACGTAAGTCAGCTAGTGCTTGATTGAGCAGGACTGCAAGATGTCGGCGATGACTTTTGAAAGGCGTGTCCGGCCCCAGTCAGTGAGCAGTTGGTGCGGAGCTCTATGTTGTAAAATCACATTGTGTAAAAGAAAATCGGCAACATCTGTGGCGCAGCTGGTTGGGAGCATTCTGGTGGTCGCATAGCATGTGGAGTAATCTGTCGCCACAGTGACCCACTTGTTGCCAAACGCTGATAGAAAGAAAGGGCCAAGTAAGGCTAAGCCCACGCAAAAGAACGGTTCCGATGGGATGTCAAACGGTTGTAGGCACCCAGCAGAGAGCATCAATGATGCTTTTTGATCAAGATTTGGTCAAGGAGTGACGATTTTGGTCAAGTGCAAGATATAACTATGTTGTATCCTTTAAAAGGTGCTAATAGGTCTAGACAGCACATGCCAACAACGAGTGCAGTTAAGTCGGCCAATAAGATCCCAGTGGTGAGCAACACAACAGTTACAGAGGTGACACTCCATGTGCTGTAATGAATTGACAAAGGAAACGCCGTCTACTCTCATCGGCCTGCACGCTCGTAGAATTTCAGCAAAAATCACCCTAGGCTGATCCTGTGGGTAAACCAGTTCAACGCGGTTCCTTCAAGAAGTTCAAGATGGTTTGGTTCCATGATGGCGGAGAACGTCAGTTCAGTTCTCGATCAGTTTGATACCCTGCTTGAGATGGCAGAGGACATAGGGACTGAGAAGCACCTCCACCACTTATGAGGCGACGGTGTGGCCACAGGTCTCTATTCTTTCAGCTAGCATGCCCACCATTACAATGGCCCTGTGTGGTGATAAGAATGTACAGACGAGGAAGCTGAAGTGCACATGCAGCATTTACAACGTGAAAGAAATTTTTTGCATTGCTTGTTAACAATCACCACTAACAATAGCATGATTTGTACCATTCATATTAGAACTGCCTTCAAAACCTTAACTGAAGCTTTTTCCACTTGCAAGCCTTCCAAAACTGTCTTCTAGACATTGAATAAAGAATCAGTCGTCACTCACTTCGTTGACAATGTAGTCTAGAAGTTCGAAGATTGACATGGGCCGTGGTCCATCACCCGATGCCATGCCAGAGTTACCTGCACAAGAAGAGGGCCCCATATCATAAACATCTCTCCCATTTTTATCTTTTGAGGTAATCATTTATAGAAATGGTGGTCCTGAAACAACTTTGTTTAGGACTACTGATCAGTTTTTGAAGCTGAGCCTCCCAATTTTTTTTCCTTTGACGACCGATATGGGCCATGGTTATTAGTTTCAGTAGCATGTGTGGTCGGTAACAAGCAAATAGCAAATCTCACTAAAGAAAATGCCATAAAAACAGCAAAGTTATATAATAGGCTTCTATCCGAGGTCCCTTGAATTACGAGCCGAGCACTATCTCTAAGGCCATGAAAGCTCCTTCAACAACAGACAAGTGGACAGACAGTCTGTCCTGTCCATTTCGTTTCTTCCTGCCCTCATTTCCACTCAACGAAACTATTTGCATAAATTAATTTGCATGATGCCTACATGATTTCCCAGTTTGATGCCACAAATCTAGTGAGCACGAACGCATTAGGCTAATGACAAGCATCATAAAAAGCATACTCATCATGGTGGCATAGTGGCTTTAGTATTGCACTTCTAAGCCCAAACGCATGGGATTGAATCCCGGCCACAGCGGCCGCTTTTAGATGCGGGCGAAATGAAAAATGCCTGTACACTGTGCATTCGGTGCATGTTAAAGAAACCCATGTGGTCAAAATTAACCTGGAGTCCCCCGCTACGACGTGCCTCATAATCATGTCCTGGTTTTGGCATGTGAAACCCCAGAATTTCATTCATTTTAATAAACAGCAATGAGCATTTCCTGTCAAGATAGCTGATGTAAATGTGCCACTTCGCACACTTCAGCAATTTGTTCAAAAGTAATTTTGCTTAGAATATACGTAAAGATTAAATAAAAGCGAGAAGACATGCATTCTGGCCAGTTATTACTGTTTCGAGTGGCATCAAAGGCAACCCTTCAAGTGGGCCACTAGGTTTTATATCTTTGCAGGAAACTGGGAAATAAATAGAGAGAAGCACTTCACACTGACTTTCAGGGGTGTAGTTGCGGCCAAAGATGGCAGTCAGTTCTCGGTCATCAGGTGGTGGGATTGGGTAGCGGCCCAGTGCCATTTCCACCAATGATAGGCCCAGGCTCCAGATGTCCGACTGAACAGTGTAGTGCGTGCCTTGAAGTCGCTCCGGCTGTCACGGGCATAACACACGTCACTAAAAGACTGACTCGGGATGCAACGACACAATAAACATATCTTGAGTGCTCATTGACTCAATGTCTCGAAGCAGCATGGGGCCCGTGGGAGATGCAGTCTTGGAGGCATTATTTAATTTTGATTACTTTTGATGAATTTTTAGTTCTTCAATGTGCCTATTAAAGAGACACTGAACAACAACATTAAATAAGTTTAGACTGGCAATTTACTCTTTGGAAACAGTATTTTTACTCATTGTCAAAAACGGTTGTTCCCTGATGGAAAAAATGGAGGCCAGACTTTCTTTTTTAGAATTTCACACTGAATCCTTGGTACCCATGTGTCAGCATGGCAACATGAATTTTAAAGCATTGTTTTTACTCTATAATGAGCACTTCTTCTTTTAGAGAAACGAAAGCAAAGTTGGAGAGGGAGGGTGCATTTATTATGTGACACTAGCTTTTATGCAAACTTTTTCGAAAGAGTGAAAAATTGAAAAGTAAGATGGTAATAACTAAAAGAATGTGTTAAATAACCTAGCTTTGCAGTAAATATATATGTCCACTATTTGCAAACAGTGACAGCTTTCCGGTCTTTGGCCTCCAGAAGACTCAAACCACCTCTTTTGTAGCAAGCAACTTGTTGTGCTGCTTTCACCAGTAGCTACATGCAGACCTCGTCAACACTGAAATGCCTTCTGGCAGCAAAATTCACAAGCCCCAGCACATACTCCACAGCCTTTGATTAAATCATGTGTAACTACAATTACAACCCTATCGCTTGCAGCAAAATGCAAGACGGTCCTTCGAAGTACTCGTACGAAGAAAAATCATGCAGATCCCCTGCACTACGAGAATTGGTGTAAGCGGAGCTTTGATGAGCGAGCAAGATAAAACAGCACACAACAATAAAAAATGTAGCAATTTCAGTGACAAATACATCCCGCAACGGCAATCAGCCACGGTGGCGTATCATGTCGAGCAAAGGTAAGTTTTATTCAGGAGCAATATTGTCAAATTACCACTTTCAGTGAAATCACCTTCAAGAAATTTTGCCTGACAGAGCACCAGATGCATTGGCATAAGCAGCTTTAACTTGATATTCCAGTTTAGTGTTATGCACCTTGGCTCCATTGGAATGCAGCTCTGACAACTGGGTATCGAACGCACAACCTGGTGCTCTGTAGTGGAGCACCATAGCCACAGAAGCACCATGGCTGGTACAACTGCAGTGCATTTTTTAGCCGTGTCAGTGCACCTATTTTAGGACGTGTGAGACGTACCCAGAAAATTTGTATTTAAACACATTCCAAAAACTGTCAAATGACGTTGAAAAACAAATTTTTTCATTGTTTGAATCTCCATATAGGCATTCTTGCCTCTTAGCAACTACAATGCGATCTCTTATTTTCTACCCTAGCTTCTGGTGATTTACTGTATTTGTGTAAAGCTCGCAACCTTATTGGGAGGATCTAGTGGCTTATGGCAACTGACTAAAGGCTTGAACTGCGCTTCGATAGCTACTCAGAATAATGCAGCCACAGGCGGCCAACTATGAACTCAACCACTATGAATCAATCATCCTCATGCCTTTCGCTTCTCATGCCATTTGACAAGCTCGCTTCATTAGCGTCCTCTGAAACCTCGTTGTCCTCCAAGCCGTCCATACTGTTCGAGATTCTAATCACCTTGAAGCTATTCACAATGGCCTCTAAAGAACCTCGCACCATGCATTCAATATCGATGTGCATTTTTTGGAGCAATTTACTCCTCATGCGCCCAAAAGTACAATGCAGCTATATAATGAGCTGCAGCACAACAAACGGTGTGCTATATCTATGCTGCGTAATTCGGTGGGATGGTACATGGTGAAGACGATGACATCATCAGCAGGACAGTAACTAGTGTCATCTAGCAGAGGCTTGCAAAAATTCACCAGCATGAGGCATGGCCTCTGAAACTAAGCGGCGCACACTAGATCAATCTCGGAGGGCATCCACAAAGCTAGGCATGTGCAGGACTTTTAGAAGCAAAGTTTTTCCTAGTGAACCTTGCTGGATTTTGTGACTGTGGCGCTGCGGCCTGGCTGTTGTTCCCTTGCCGAATAGGCCAACCAACCACAGCAAAGCACATGCAGTGCTGGGTTCCTTGCAGCCCCATCAGATGGCAACCGCCACCTCGGCGCCAGCCACAGAAGGCGAGGGAGGGGAAGGTTTAGGCAATGGTTGTACACAGCTTAGAGAGATTTACCCAGACAATACCACTTGCATTGAATGGGAAGGGATGAGGGGCGAGGAGAAAGTTGATATCAACAAGGGACTGAGGCAGGGGCACCCTTTATCCCCACTGAAGGAAGTACAGTTAAATCTCGATATAACGAAGCAGGTAAAATCAACAATTTGCGTCATTATATCGAAATTTCGTTGTAATGAAATTCGACCTTTTACGAAAATGTGTACAGTCGCCGATTGATTTTTTTTTTACACAGGAAGGGGCCGCAGAATTTTCCGAATTTTCGGGCAATCGAAAAAGGCAGGTTCGAACGAGAAAACAATTCATTTTGGTGAACTTGGGAGTCAGAAACAAATAATTTGATTTCATGCCACGTTGATGTTATCTTCACATCGGCAGTATGAATTAAGTGATGCTAGCCATGCTTTCGCAAGCACTTCGCCCCCACGGCTGATAGTGTCACTCGCACTGGGGAACAAATGCTTCGTCTGCTTCTCAATCCAACAGGTCACCGAAACTCGAGATTACACAACCTTCAATACTATATGCACCTGAAGCAGCTTACATGATGCCATGCCGTCTCAGCACACCCACTCTATGCACATGCGGCAGAATAGCTCTAAAGCAGGGTGCGCGGCTGCATATGCGCTAAGCCCCGCTTACATCATCATCATCATCATCATCATCATCATCATCATCAGCCTAGTTACGCCCACTGCAGGGCAAAGGCCTCTCCCATACTTCTCCAACTACCCCGGTCATGTACTAATTGTGGCCATGTTGTCCCTGCAAATGTCTTAATGTCATCCGCCCACCTAACTTTCTGCCGCCCCCTGCTACGCATCCCTTCCCTTGGAATCCAGTCCGTAACCCTTAGTGACCATCGGTTATCTTCCCTCCTCATTACATGTCCGGCCCATGACCATTTCTTTTTCTTGATTTCAACTAAGATGTCGTTTACCCGCGTTTGTTGCCTCACCCAATCTGCTCTTTTCTTATCCCTTAACGTCACACCCATCATTCTTCTTTCCATAGCTCGTTGCGTCGTCCTCAATTTCAGCAGAACCCTTTTCGTAAGCCTCCAGGTTTCTGCCCCATATGTGAGTACTGGTAACACACAGCTGTTATACACTTTCCTTTTGAGGGATAGTGGCAACCTGCTGTTCATGATTTGAGAATGCCTGCCAAACGCACCCCAGCCCATTCTTATTCTTCTGGTTATTTCAGTCTCATGATCCGGATCCGTGGTCACTACCTGCCCTAAGTAGATGTATTCCCTTACCACTTCCAGTGCTTCGCTACCTATCGTAAACTGCTGTTCTCTTCCGAGACTGTTAAACAATACTTTAGTTTTCTGCAGATTAATTTTCAGACCCACCCTTCTGCTTTGCCTCTCCAGGTCAGTGAGCATGCATTGCAATTGGTCTCCTGAGTTACTAAGCAAGGCAATATCATCAGCGAATCGCAAGTTGCTAAGGTATTCTCCATCAACTTTTATCCCCAATTCTTCCCACTCCAGGCCTCTGAATACCTCCTGTAAACATACTGTGAATAGCATTGGAGATATCGTATCTCCCTGTCTGACGCCTTTCTTTATAGGGATTTTGTTGCTTTCTTTGTGGAGGACTACGGTGGCTGTGGAGCCGCTATAGATATCTTCCAGTATTTTTACATATGGCTCATCTACACCCTGATTCCGTAATGCCTCCATGACTGCTGAGGTTTCGACTGAATCAAACGCTTTCTCGTAATCAATGAAAGCTATATATAAGGGTTGGTTATATTCTGCACATTTCTCTATCACTTGATTGATAGTGTGAATATGGTCTATTGTTGAGTAGCCTTTACGGAATCCTGCCTGGTCCTTTGGTTGACAGAAGTACAAGGTGTTCCTGATTCTATTTGCGATTACCTTAGTAAATACTTTGTAGGCAACGGACAGTAAGCTGATCGGTCTATAATTTTTCAAGTCTTTGGCGTCCCCTTTCTTATGGATTAGGATTATGCTGGCGTTCTTCCAAGATTCCGGTACGCTCGAGGTTATGAGGCATTGCGTATACAGGGTGGCCAGTTTCTCTAGAACAATCTGACCACCATCCTTCAACAAATCTGCTGTTACCTGATCCTCCCCAGCTGCCTTCCCCCTTTGCATCGCTCCTAAGGCTTTCTTTACTTCTTCTGGCGTTACCTGTGGGATTTCGAATTCCTCTAGGCTATTCTCTCTTCCACTATCGTCGTGGGTGCCACTGGTACTGTATAAATCTCTATAGAACTCCTCAGCCACTTGAACTATCTCATCCATATTAGTAACGATATTGCCGGCTTTGTCTCTTAACGCACACATCTGATTCTTGCCTATTCCTAGTTTCTTCTTCACTGTTTTTAGGCTTCCTCCGTTCCTGAGAGCCTGTTCAATTCTATCCATATTATAGTTCCTGATGTCCGCTGTCTTACGCTTGTTGATTAACTTAGAAAGTTCTGCCAGTTCTATTCTAGCTGTAGGGTTAGAGGCTTTCATACATTGGCGTTTCTTGATCAGATCTTTCGTCTCCTGCGATAGCTTACTCGTTTCCTGTCTAACGGCATTACCACCGACTTCTATTGCGCACTCCTTAATGATGCCCATGAGATAGTCGTTCATTGCTTCGACACTAAGGTCCTCTTCCTGAGTTAAAGCCGAATACCTGTTCTGTAGCTTGATCCGGAATTCCTCTAGTTTCCCTCTTACCGCTAACTCATTGATTGGCTTCTTGTGTACCAGTTTCTTCCGTTCCCTCCTCAAGTCTAGGCTAATTCAAGTTCTTACCATCCTATGGTCACTGCAGCTTACCTTGCCGAGCACGTCTACATCTTTTATGATGCCAGGGTTCGCGCAGAGTATGAAGTCGATTTCATTTCTAGTCTCACCATTCGGGCTCCTCCACGTCCACTTTCGACTAACCCGCTTGCAGAAAAAGGTGTTCATTATCCGCATATTATTCTGTTCTGCAAACTCTACTAATAATTCTCCTCTGCTATTCCTAGAGCCTGTGCCATATTCCCCCACTGACTTGTCTCCAGCCTGCTTCTTGCCTACCCTGGCACTGAAGTCGCCCATCAGTATACTGTATTTTGTTTTGACTTTACCCATCGTCAATTCCACGTCTTCATAAAAGCTTTCGACTTCCTGGTCATCATGACTGCATGTAGGGGCATAGACTTGTACCACCTTCAATTTGTACCTCTTATTAAGTTTCACAACAAGACCTGCCACCCTCTCGTTAATGCTATAGAATTCCTGTATGTTACCAGCTATTTCCTTATTAATCAGGAATCCGACTCCTAGTTCTCGCCTCTCCGCTAAGCCCCGGTAACACAGTACATGCCCGCTTTTTAGCACTGTATATGCTTCTTTTGTCCTCCTAACCTCACTGAGCCCTATTATATCCCATTTACTACCCTCTAATTCCTCCAATAACACTGCTAGACTCGCCTCACTAGATAGCGTTCTAACGTTAAACATTGCCAGGTTCAGATTCCAATGGCGGCCTGTCCAATGGCGGCCTGTGTATGGCGGCCTGTGTATTCCAATGGCGGCCTGTGTATGAGGCTCGGAGCAGGAGCTATGGCGCTTGAAAGTAACCGTTGGCTTGACGAACCAACCGACTGAGCTACCTTTCCGGGCAACATTGAAGGCTCACGAGTTCAAATCACATGTTATGTTCCTTTCCCCCCCCCCTTTTTTTTTTCTTTTAAATGTATTTTCCTTCATTCTATCACTGTACGGAAACCCTCCTAAAAAAAATTATATATCCTCAATTATGTGTGGCCACACATGTGCAGGTCATAAATACCAGGTTCTCTAGCCGAGTGCCATTCATGCAGTATAACCGAGCTCAGATTGGTCCACCTTGACTGATCAAATAGGGCACCACTGTAGGTTAAATGAGGCGTACAACTCCTGCGGGACCCGCCGTGGTTGCTCAGTGGTTATGGTGTTAGACTGCTGGGCACGAGGTCGCGGGATCGGACCCCGGCCACGGCGGCCGCATTTCGATGGGGGCGAAATGCGAAAACACCCGTGTACTTAGAATTAGGTGCACATTAAAGAACCCCAGGTGGTCGAAATTTTCGGAGTCCTCCACTACGGCGTGCATAATCAGAAAGTGGTTTTGTCACGCAAAACCCCATAATTCAATTTTTAATTTAACTTGCGGGGACGGTAGAGTATGCGTCTCCAGTGCAAGAGGACCGTGATTCACATCCCGGTGCCGCGCAATTCTCCACCGGAAAATAAAAAAAAAAGAAAACCGTGTGTTGAGAAAATTGCACAAACAGGCCTGGAGTGCGGCCCGATCCCGGTGACCAGAACCGGTAACGCACTCTCTCACCAGAGCAGGATTGGCCACCCTGGTGCAGTACTTGGCCACAACCTCCTATATGAATACAACAATCAAACCCCGGCCCTCAGTCCCCAGCAGCCGCGAAGCAACTAACCACGGCGGCGGTCAGATCTGTGACGCTGCAGAGGGTGCTAAGAATACCTGGCTCCGGACAGGCCCGCTTACAGCCATGCACAAATAAGAAAGACGCGCACCAACCTCCACCCCTTCGCCATGCCCCTCGCACACGCTTGATTGCGTTACCACGAGATCACTCCCCTTCCACTTTCCCTTTGCCCGCGCGGGGAGGCGGCGCTCAATAACGAAACCACCACCTTTCTTTGTCACCCTCGCACACTCACTCGCACCTAAGGCCCAAAGTGCACAGAGCGCATTAGGATCATGTCGCACTTGAACTTTATATGGAACATGATGCAGCTTCACTTCCGGTGGTCGCTCTTGTCTCTTGTCCTGCGGGGTGCGATTTGAGAGGTGTGTTTGCAAGCAGTAGCATGTAATTCGACCATTTGACAATCTGTGCTGGCGGAAGTTTATATTCATTATGTCGGCACTCCTTTGCTGTGGAAGCGAAATTTCGTCATATTGAAATCACATACAAACACACTTCGTTATACTGAGGTCCTAATTACATGGTGTTGTGGTTGTGAAAAGTCAAATACTTCGTTATATTGAGAATTTCGTTATATTGAAGTTCATTATATCGAGGTTTAACTGTAATATTGGGTTTAATCTCTCACACAAACAGACGTGTACAGTAGTAGAGCAGCAGCTTCCAGGTTTGTTTCATGCAGATGACATCGTGTTGCCAGCTAACAAGCAAAGTGATGTGCAATGTCTGGCTAATATCTGTGTATAGGAAAGTGAGAATTTAGGACTGAAATTTAGCGTTATAAAATCAGGTGTTATGGTATTTAATGAAAACAGGGAACAAACAGTGTCACTACAGGGCCAGAAAATACCTCTCATAAATATAAATACCTTGGTATATGGATAAACGAAGGCAATAGATATATGAAAACACAGGAAAAAAACAATAACAGCAAATGGGAAGAGAAATGCAGCCATAATGAAACACAGAACGCTATGGGGATACAAAAGGGACGAGCTGCTCCGGGATATGTAGAAAGGAGTAATGGTTTCAGGACTTACATTTGAAAATGCAGTTGTTTGCCTAAGTCAGGGGTACAATCAAGACTCAATGGCAACCAAAGATCAGTGGGACACCTCACATTGGGCACTCAAAGGAAGACTACTAATCAAGCTGTGCAGGGTGATATAGGCAGGACAGGTTTTGAAGTGAGGAAAGCTCACAATAAAATTGATTATGAAGGACGAGTGAGGAATATCAAAGAAATTTAATGGACTGGAAGAGTGTTCAGACTTTTGTTCAAGAAAACCATTACTTCACAGTGAAGGAAAGGAACTAGAAAGCTTACCAGCAAGTATGGAACCGGTATAATGAACAATATGGCAACAAGGAATGTCAAACGGAAAGTCTGAGAGACTGAGATAATCTCATGGGTAGCAGAAAGAGAAGAAAAACCTGCTATTAGTAACTAATAAAGAAGAAAAAATGAAATCAGAAAAGAAACAATTTATAACTCAGAGGGAAGCGCATTACTTTTTGAGGCGAGATCAGGATGCTTTAGAACACGCACTTATAAAGCAAGATACAACAAGGAAGAAGAAGCGTGTGCTTGCTGCGGTAAAGCTAGGCAAACGATGAAGCATGTTTTATTAGAATGTGAAGATATCTGCCCAGCAGTCGATTTAGGCACCTCTGGCCTCCTTGAAGCCCTTGCGTTCAGCGAGAGCAGGGAAAGTAAACATGTCCGCAACAGAGATTAGGAAAAGACGATTGGAAGGTTGACGGAAGAAAACTAGGCAAATGACAAACAACGGAGGTGTACAAAAACAAATTTCCCAATATGGGTTCAGAAAGTTTGGTCATAGGAATTCGTTTTTTTTTTCCTTTTCTTTTTTTTAACATAGGTAGGACATTAGGCAATATAATAACAAGAGCTTGGTGGCACAACCCGCCGCCCCGTTCCATAGCATCCATTCATCCATCCATCCAGCCATGCGGAGGAAAGAAAGAAAAATTTGGAGGACACTTAAGCTTCGCCTTTAAGATTGGAACGTGATAGCATTCAAAGATCTTCGACTGCATCTCACGCCTCCCGGCAAGAGTATGTAACAGTAATGTTTACCAGGAAACGCTGGGCGCGAACGCTATGCACAAAGGCGGGCTTTGTGGTAGAAACACAGCCTCAGGCATGGGCCGCGATGCGGCGGAGGCAAGCGCTTGCTGAAGGTATTACAAGGAACTGAGCGCACCGCTCCGTGGCCCCTGAGACAACCAAGCACCATCGTGCGCAAATGGCAGATGCCGCGGTCTGTCTGTGAATTGTGGAAACACTGGAAAAGGGGTTTCTTTCAGTTTTCGCGTAACAGAATTATGTTTTCTTGTATAGTCAAATTACAATCTCAGAGCTATCATGTCTGTAGGTTATGTGTATGTCATAGTCTATGATTTTTTCACATATCTTAAGTTGAGAAATTCAATTAGCTCAGTAAATTCCACGCGGCACTTGGATGGCCTGGGCATGGGTGGTTCGAAAATCTTTTTGCAAAAACAACGTCCGACACCAGGCACTGGACGCCGACATGGGACGCCAACACGGGATTTTCTCCGACACTGACTCTTTTAACGCTATCGTGTTAAAAAGGGCCAAAAAGCTCACCTTTACATATCCACGGCTGCACAGTAACGAGGAAGTGAATGTTTCTTCCAAATAAAATACATTCGAATTGCGCTACATACATATGTGCATGCTGCCTCTGAAGTCATGATGCGTTCACATTGCCAGTCATACTTTCTAGTAGTCAGCAACTGCACTTAAGAAAAGACTTGGTATAATCTATGTGTGCGCATGTGTGTGTATGTGCATGCGCATCTGTGTGCTTGTGCATGTGTGTGTGCACATACTCGTGTTTTGGCTCTTTATGCACTCACACAAAGCTTCACTGTAGTATATAGATTCCAACTCATTGGATCAGCTGTATTTTTTTCCCACAAATTTCTGCACATCAAACTGTAGGGGTGCGGGACTTGCATGAGTAAACACAGTGTATCTGCCCATTATTTTGAATCTGGTAGTGGTTTACCCATTTCTTTTTGAATCTGCACTTCATACACAACAGGAACAATAACAGTTCTGTCACATCACAAAATCCTAGCCCAAGTTACACTCGTGTCACACAGGGAAATGTAAAGTCCCTTTGAGCAAGTGCACTTCAGTGCACTGAGTGTCACTATGGCGGCACGCTGCTACATGAGAAAGAAAAGCATCATTTGGAAATGATGGCACTGGCAATGATGGAATCAGTAGGCATGAAGTATATTTGTTATATTAGGCAATGTTTGCACAAGAATAGTGTGTTGTACTTAAAAACACCATTTAGAATAAACTGTAATCAAAATGAAGTAATTCATCGCAACCGCAATGACATTATTGATCATCACGAGCCAAGACAACACAACAAAACATCCAAGGTGAGCACAGAAAATACGGCAGATTCCCTTACTGATGGTACAAGAACGGATCTTATTTGGCGTGTGTTATAGCAGCACTTATTTGTCGCTTACTGTCCACTCTGACACTCCTCTCAATTTTCATCCGCTGACTACAGAGCATTACATCAATTTTGAGTTTTCAATAGAATGCCAGATACACGTCTGCCAGATACTCAAGAGATGTGCAGTCAACTTGGCTGTAAAATGAAAAAGAATCTAAATGGACACACCATCATGCTCCATTCCATTTATCTGGCATCTAAGCAAGGACAGTGTCCCATGGTTATGTACGCTCAATGAAAGATTGCATCTTTCGAGCGTGTCATGAATGCAAATATCTGGAGTGGCCGTAAAGAGAATGAAAGTGAGAATAGTAAACTAGAATTGTTTACAGTATACCACATTTTAATTGCTTAAACCATTTCCAATCACAAAAAAGGTGGTTCACAATTACTAACAATACTGCTCTCAATAAAACTTCACCTATTTCATAAGCACTGCTACCAAGGCTACACACTTTGGTGCAGTGAAGTGAGTTCGCCAAATGCGCCTGCTGGTGAGTGCATTCTGCTGTGAGTGTTGCTAAACGTTCCCATATGACAGCCTGCAAATCACACTAGCACAAAAGTGCACGGGCTCAGATTGACACCATATTTGCCCATTTGACAGGAGTACTATACTTTGCACAATATCTTTTACATAAAATGATAAAAATTAGGAACAATACTTTGTTGAATTTTATTAGAATTGAGCGGACAGGTATAAAAACATAATTACCAGAAGTATCAATTTTGAAATGCATGAGTGTTCATAAACACTAAAAAGTTCTATTGGCTGAGATGGATAACTGTAGCAACCACAAAGCGCACCATCATGCAACGACTAAAGCTTGACACAGCTGTGTTTTATGCTTACTTTTGGGTACGAGCCTTCATATCTCACAAGGTCAAGGGTGTGGCTTGTATATAAGTAAACTATAGAAAGCTTTCTTTTCTCTGTGTATATGCGAGTTTGTTTAATTAGGGGGAGCACAGCTATTACACAAGTGCTATTTTTACTCAAGTCTTTGCAGTGCTAAATCTCATGCCCCCATTTGTTTCAATGGCAAAATAATGCGTTGTTTAACTTTCTGATGTTCATGTGTGTAGAAGAGTGTCTTAAGGTAAGAACATTTAATAGATGAACAGCATGGCTTTATATGCTGATGACTTAAAGGGCCCCTTAAAGGGCCCCTTAAAGGGCCCCTTAAAGGGCCCCTTAAAAGTCTAGCCATTTTGACGTCTTTAAGTGGAACACTTTTTGTGTGTGTGTGCCTCCGTGCATCCGTGTTTCTTTTTTAACGCTTTCCTCTCTGTCCTCTTTCTAACTTCTATCTCCCATCACCACTGTAGGGTAGCAAACCGGAGACTGATATCTGGTTAACCTCCCTGCCTTTCCTCTTCATCTCTCTCTCTCTCTTTTGAGCTGACAAGCGCCATGCATACAATGCACGCTAATGATCGTGTCTGCAAGTATTACATTGCTACGCGTTGCGGAAAGAGCTGAAATTTCAAACTGAATGCCATTTGCCCTTCTCGCAAGCGCCACGCTCCCAGCCGGAGAGTCGATGTACATCGCATTGCTGTGACGTCGGTCATAGTGACATGCAACTTCGAGAATTAACGTATTTACTCGCATAAGGTTCGCACTTCTTTGTTCAAAAAATTGACACAAATTCAGGGGTGCGATTATTTAGCGGGTTAAATTTCCTATGAAAAGAAACATTTTCCTTTTTCATTGCGCATTTGCTGCAGGATGACAAGCACGCGGCTGCCGCTGTCAGTGCGACACACCAAAACAAGAATGTTATGTGGCCTGGTGAGGGGCCCTTTAAAGCTTTTCAAGACTGCCAACAGTGTTCATGACTGCACTGAATTCCAAAAATACATTTTTTCACTCTCAGACTGTACAGAAATAAGGCACTCTTAAAATGCTTCCAAAGTTATGTGCCACGGTGCAGCATTATTCGATTCGACAAAGCACCGATCAACGGGTGCCAAAAGGTCGTGGAAATAGGGACCGGCGAGCAAGACTGCTATTGCCAGCCACTCGGGCAAGCGGCCGAAAGAAGTCGAAGGCAGGTTTAGAGATTGTCTTTTTGTAGTCAGCACGACCATGACACCCCGACAGCTTTTTGTAGGAACCCCTGTGTTTTCTCTGCCCCGCACATACATTGAGAAGTTTGCTAAGAAGGCAGGGGTGTGAATACTCTCAAAATATGTGGTGTCTCTGTGCCATCCTGTGACCATGAATTGCTGACAGTGTATGTGTGCCCACAGTGCCGTATGGGTGGCTGACGTCATTTCTCCTGTGTTTGTAAACGAACAATAGAGGCGTGCCACAGACTCAAGGGTGTGCGTATGTGGTGCAATACCAGTGCAAGACTTCTAACAGCAGGGGGAATCACCCGTCCCCTCGCCCCTAATTAAAAGGGCACGGCCAAGACCTTGGGAGGAGACGGGATACAATTGGGTGAACTTGATTGGATCATCACCAATATCTGCCGTTCCCCAACACAGGGAACTAGGGAAAGGAGAAATTATTTACATGCAGGTTTAAGACCGAACTAAGCAGTCTAGAAGCTGAGCGTACAATCTGCTGAGAAGCATCAAGTAGCTAGTGCCGTCCAGTATCACCTGGGCCGCCTAGCCGCGTCTGAACTGTGAGTTACAACGTCTGCAACGAAGCTCACGGTAGTTCCCCTCAAGGTAGCTCAACCTGCTCGAGGGAAGACGTCAGACGTAGACTCCCGGGAAACCCAGCCCAGCAATCGCATCCACCGCAATGAGCTCGGCTTGCCAGAGTTCTTCGGGAAAGCTCTGCTGTCGACTCCATGCTTTATGGACTTGCTGCAGCTGCCCGGCGATGCGTATGCAA
Source organism: Dermacentor variabilis (assembly GCF_050947875.1). Classification (NCBI taxonomy): domain Eukaryota; kingdom Metazoa; phylum Arthropoda; class Arachnida; order Ixodida; family Ixodidae; genus Dermacentor; species Dermacentor variabilis. The sequence continues at coordinate 51,223,552 of NC_134569.1, read as the reverse complement.
TCATTTGCTTTCTTTTGAACTCTGTTTAGTTGACCACCTTTAAGTGTATTTTGTGTAGTGTTAATTTCTATATTTACTGTAAACTATTTGTTGTATTTCTTTGGTATTCATCACTGATCCAGATTAAGTGCATGTGTGTTAGTGTTCTTGTGTTTTTTGTGTTTCCTTTAATCTGTGTCATTGTCAGTCTATCATTTTTATTTTTCCTGTCTTTCTCCTGACTCTGACTCCTTTGCTGTGCTCGCTTGAGTACAGAAAGACCAACCAGCTTGTATACACCGTCGACAACTTCGCGCCGACGATGAACAGGTGAGAAACTGTGGCACTACGGTATTAAGTTATATGCAGAAACACACGATGTGCAGTTTTCATACACCCTTCAGGATTCTCCATTTCCCAGGCTCGATGAAATAAAAAATCTTGGTGTGTACTTCAACAAAATGCTAAGCTTTTCTTCACATATTAAGTATGCGAAACATGCCCTTCACACTCTTGGAATTCTAAGTTATATATTGCATGATTTCCACTCACCTGTTTTGTTTCTGAAATTGTATTCTGCTGTGTGCTTTCCACTACTAGAATATGCCTCAGTAGAATAGGGTGCAACGTGCAAATCTAATTCTGACCTTTTTCTTTTTATATATTTATTTACATGCACTGGAACATGTTATTTACTCTGATCTTATTAAACACCTTCATGACCATGGTTTTTTTCATCCCGACCAAGCATGGATTTCGCATGGAATTACCTTGAGCCACTCAACTTGCTGAATTCATACACGACATTGCACTCGGCTTTAACTATAGTACACAGATAGATGTTGCTTTCATTGATTTTCAAAAAGCATTTGACGTAGTCCTGCATAACTTACTCTTATACAAACTGTCATTTCTTGGTCTTTCCGATTCACTGTACAGTTGACTTAATTAAAAGATTATTTGTACATATGGCTGCAAAAATTGGTTCTGAATGGTGCAACGTCGCGAACAGTTCGCATTTTATCAGGCGCGCCTCAAGGGTCACCTTTAGGCCGCTTGCGTGCCTCATTTTTATAAATGATTTAAGTGAAGGCCGTGTTTCGAATCTCGGACTGTATGCCGATCATTGTGTTGTATACCATCCTGTGTCATGTACCGAAGAAATGAATGTGTTGCAGTTTGATCTCGAAAAAAATTTGTTCTTGGCATGCCAAATCGAAGATGGATTTGAACATCGTAAAATGTAATCACGTTCAATTTACAAAAAGAAAAAGGTGCCTAGTTCATACTCTAAATAATGTTTTAGCGCACAGAGTTGATGGAGTCACCTCGGCGTCACTTCAACTGCGACAGTGAACTGCATCCCGCATTGATGAAACAAAGCGCTAAAGCGTGTCACCTTTTATATCTTTTCCAAAAGAACTTCAAGTGCCCAATTATGCCCAAAGCTTTCAACGAAACTTTTCATCTAATATTAGGCCGGTGTTAGAACATGCATGCGCAGTGTGGGACCCCTTCACAAATGTTCTTGAAGATAAGTTAGAGCATGTTCAGAAAAGGGCAGCAAGATTCATCATGGACATCTACAACTATAAAATTAGAAGTTCGCAAATCAGGGAATATCTAGGATGGAAGTTGATGCCCAGACAGAGAAAAATAATCATGTTAACCTTTTATGCAATATGAACAGCGGTAGCACAGGAATCAACAAGAACATATTTAAAGCAATCTTACTATCGGTCTAAGATGCAAAAATTATAAGAAAATAAGGCCCTACCAAAGTCGCATAAATGTATGCAAGTTTTCATTCTTTCCGGAAACAACTGCAGGATGGAATTTGCTTCCGGATGAGATGTCTGCACCCAATTTTTCATCTGCCATAGAGAACTTTACATGAATCTGTTTTAGCTAATACTTCCAGTGTACTTTTTAAGCATTGTGTAACAAATATTATAATGGGATGTTTTATACTTGGTATTGGATGTGTTGTCTTCCTCTTTAATCATGATTGCATTTTTATTACTATAACTGATTTGATGCAGTTTTCACAACATTCTATTTTTCCCCTTTATGTTTGTAATTAGAGGCCAACTGCAACAAAATTTTCGGCTGCATAGAAGACCCAGTTTCAGATAATTCAGACACACAGTAGCCTCTATGCAAAATCTTACACTTGAAATACAAGTCAATACATCACAAGGAGCTTGCAAAAATCGATATTTTTCATGCCGAAACTGAAACAAAAAACGCTGCCATTATCGCTTGGCGGAAGTGACACACGGTGAAGAATGCGCAGAACCAGCACGCGTGCTGTCTGCTTTCCTTGCTTGTATTCCGTTCCAGTGTAACAGCGAACATGCCCCGCCTGCTGCTAGCCACCGAGTCAGTATACTTTGTTAGCTGCTTCATGCACTGTGACAACGCCGTTGCACGCCCGCGATGTTCTTTCAATGTGAAGTATTCTCCGAGTCCAGCCGGTTTTCTATATCTGGTTGTCTCCATTCAACAGTAGGGCTTCAACGCGTTCTTGCTCCACTCAAAGAAGAGCATGTCGCCAAGCTAAAGGTGCGATATAGTCCGGCTTAACACGGACACGATCCCCGCATGGTGCAGTTACGCTACATTGGCGAAAATTGGATGCTCTGAAGTCTAGTGTGGCTGACGCGGGAATAGAACATGTCCTATCGCACGCCAGAGCAGCTGTAACAGGTTGTATTGCGCGCTAGCTTGGCTGACCAGCAGCATGCTGTTCGGGCTCACTGGAGCAAGTGTGTTGCATTTGCGCCTTCAACAAACGAAAGCGCTCGCTCACCACGCACTTGTCCGCTAGCGCTGTGGCAACAACTGATCCCTGCGCTGCTGTGGGTCACGTTTAAAGCACAGGTAACATTTTTGGAATGATAATGTCGCTGGTACAATGCATCTGACTTCACCGGCCACTGCCTGGCACACTGAAAGTGCCCCACTCGTTGACCTATCAGACCAATCAGACAACTACTGCCATCTGCAGTAAAGGATGATAAGTAGCTGAGGCTTCGTATGGCCAGGCTTCAGGGGCTCGGTGCTAAGCATAGGTGCAAAGTGTGCATAAACTCATGGCCAGACAGGCAGGACTGCGGCAGTGATAAAACTTCGCCCATATCACTATGGCGGCATTGCACTCCAGCGTGGCGTGCTACCACACCTACACCATGTCCGCCGCGTTTCCTTCTCCTGCGTGACAAATGCGCATGCGGTTCATGCTCGTTTCTGGCACTGTGTCAGAAAGGATTTCGTTTTTGCACTTCGACGTGTTCAATGTAGAGCCGCACAAAATATCTTGAAGATGATGCGTTACCAGAAACAGTCGCTCGAGAATATTGCGCTTGAATAGAACTTACCTTTGAACATTACCTTAGGCTTTCACACGCCATCACAGCATATAGTACCCTTCACCCCGAGGAAACGTTTGCCAAGCAGACCTAGCATGATGGGTAAGTGACTGTGCTGTTGAGATGCAGCTTGTGCAGCTGTGTCAACTGCAATTTACATGCTTTGTGCACGTTGGCTAATCTGTGTCACACTTGCCTGCTGTGCCACAGTGCACGCTTTCGCTCTAAAAGCTGGGACAGGAAAGATATGTTCAGCCTTCCTCTACTCAGCGTTGTGTAGTGCACAACCATTGTTTGTGTTTGAGTATGTATATTCGAGCACCCGACGGCCACACAACGCATCGGCATTCTTTCAACAGCTCAAATCATGAGCGCAACAGGGAGAACGCACACCGAGAGAAATGCCTGTCAACTTGCAAATGATGAGTGAGCAATGCGCCTGGCTGCCTAGGCACGAGCCCTGCTGCTTTGCCAAGATTACTCTGACATTATACGCTAGGCATTTATAGTCGGTTTAGCCCAAGTGAAATTTCGTTGCAGTTGGCCTTTATCTCCTCTACGATAATGCCTGACCCGGGCGGTGTAGGTATTTGTAAGTAATTATTTATTAATAAAGGGGGCAGCACTGGCACTTACCGACATGTAAGACCGTGTTCCCACAAAAGAGTTTGCCATTGAATCAATCAGTTGCCCGCTCACGCCAAAGTCGCAGATCTTGATTTCGCCCCTAGAATTCACAAGCATGTTCGATGGCTTGACATCTGCAAGTGAGGCAACACATAACCAAAGAATGAGATTTTTTGCAGATATCCACCACAACATTTTGAGTGCCACTTTTTGAATGAAAATGCTGAACCGTAGGCACTGCAACATACTGGCTACAAAGGGTACTCGGGAACATAATGACTTCAAGGAAAGAAATAACCTTAAAAATTAGATACATCCATGCCAGATTTCATTGGTTGCCCATCCCACTACAGCTCTCAAATCTTAACAATCAATTCAGTGTGGTGTCAAAAGCAACTAGATGCTGTGATCACATGGTGCACTGCACCCACTACGACAGGTTTCGTTGGTGCTGTGGTAGTTAGTTATGGTACGGTAGTTATATAGTGCTATGGTAGTCTGTCTTCCATGCTTGACAGCATGAAACACAGATATCCAGGGGGTGTAAATCTGAGTTAGGAGATCACAAGTTGGACACAGTGTGGCTGTAAAAACATGCAATGAGCAACTATCTGGCTGTGCAGACCATGTCGATGCACTGGTTCAGCCTCATTAGCCTCATTTATCAGCAAAATAAGTGTTGGGATGCTAAGGCCTAGATGCAAAGAAACCCGCTTAAAAATATAGGTGACACAAGCAAGCGGAAACCACCAAATGAAGGATTTTGCATAGTGAGCACTGAAACTGCACTAATTAAATGGCACGAGTTAAAAGAGATAACATCAATGTTGCAAAAATGAAGTTTCCTTTGCAAATATTGTAATGGGAAGGCAAGCTGCCTCGGCTGTTTCAGCTGATCTGCATTTCTTACGTATATATATTGTCGGGATGTGGGGAATTCGATGCGCCATGGTGCGGGTGCATTTCACCTGTTTCCGCAATCCCCACGCCTTACTTCCACCTTGCTTCGAACCAGTTGTCAGCGGTGGCGTTCCACTCGCGATGGATCGCGGTGAGGGCGGAGCTACGACGTCACGAGCCGGCCCCTGGGGGCTACTGCCGTGACTGTAGTGTATCTCTTCTGCCTTGGAACTGTGCCAGGTACGTACATGCTTCCTTTCGTCCGCAGACAACTTTGTGACTAGAACTGAGCTCACGCATGGCACCTTTGCCCAAGCGGGGAGCGCATACCTCATGTTGATCCTCTCTGGATGCTGAGCCGAAGAACGGGTGCCTAGTGCTCGCGCGAGGTCGTACCACGTTGAGCCGCATTTATCGAAGGCCCAAGCCGAAGGAGATTGCCTGAGCTCTTGCGAGTTGGCCCATTGGTTATCGCAAGATAACCAGATAACTTTTCCTAGTGGCCTGTCCCAGCTTCAGCCTGTACTCTCACAGCGACGTGCTATAGGCGCCCCTGACAACAGTTTCCACCATTGGTGCGGGACCCCTTTGGTTACCCGCCGCCCCAGGACCGGGCGTTTGTGCAGTGTCGGGTGCCACCGGATACAATAAACGGTTTCAGTCAACTCGAGGCAATACTGTGTTCTTGCGTGCGCCGCTCGGTAGGCCCTTGCGGCCTGAGCTCGCGCGCAGCGGCAATAGAGGCGACGGCTGGCGTGGCCCTGTGGCTCACTAAGCTTGAACCCGCAGTGGTCAAAACTCCGGTGAGACTCAAAGACCCCATAATATATACACACACACACACACACACACACACATACACACACAGTAATCCTTTGTTATGACGAAATCGCTTTACTCAAAATATTGTTTTATTCTAAATTTCTTCCGGTCCTGACCCAAACATATGCATTTCAAGCCGCATTACTTGAAGCGCACGGAAAGCTTGACCTGCTTAGAGCAAAGTGATGAACAGAAGCATTGTCGCCGCTAAGCGGCGCCGAATTTGACAGCATCAAATTAATACCTCCAACGAATTAGTCTCATGCAGGCACAGAACAGGCCGCAAAAGTACCAAACCCATGACCGATTACCGCCTAGTAACGGGCACCAAGCGAGTGCCGACTGCTCCCAGCTGTTAACTGTGGAGCAAATGGAAGCTATCAAATTCTACGGTGCAGTGCACCTGAATTGTTAATCTCAGTCGCAATCGCATCACTGGTGTCCCCTGTGATAGAATCCACATGAAATTTAAGTTTTTCTGACACTTTGCGATGTGAGAAAATTGCGGTCTCTTAGATGCCAAAAAGTGGCCAAAAGACCGCGGGCAGACTTGCGCCATAGCATTCCATGGAGTGCGCTCGATGAGCGAAGTTTTACCGCTCGAGCACATCTGGTGCTCAAATGTGTCGAAAAGCACAAGTGTCCCTCCGATTATAAGTGCCATGTTCGACACAAGGAACTACGCTAACAGATTGGGAAGACGACTTCGAGGAAGCCTGTCTACAAATTTGCTCACCATAATCGGCCTGCATCACAATAAAACACCGCCCCTAGCTTAGCTGCACTTTTGACGGTGCAAATAGACCAATAACTTGCTGAAAACAAGAAAAATTCGAGCGTCGTCAGCGGCGAGTCAGGCTTTCAACATGGCGGGTCAACGCAAGCTGGTGTTTCTCCGGCGATTTTGTCGAGCCAGCCACACTCGATTCGCGCCATCCGACTTAGGACAAACGGTCTAAATTCGTGGCAGGGCCATTGAATTTTGTTCCTACACATTTGTAAATGGTGCAGACGCGACTGTGCGTCATTTACACTGACACTCAAACCGTAGAATTAGCACAGTGTCGTCGACAATGGTGCGCCGAAAAACTCGCTTTGCAAACTTCCCAGCTGCACACCTCGGGAAAAAATTGCCCAGTGATCGTGCAAAGCCCCTACTGCAAAACTGTTCAGTTTTCAAGATCGCGCTGCGTACCCACAATGAGCGGCTAATTGTTTTCTGAGCACAACAAGCACAACCTGACTCGAGCCACAGCATTTGCGGCTCGAGGTATTGCGCCTTCCAGCGTGATACCCTCATTGTCTTCCGTGACCTCCGCACCCCCACTACAGATGTGCCCACTGCCTTCCCCTCCTCATTCACACTTCAGTCTGCAAGCCGTTTGGAGGCCAGTCACTCCTCTCACTCGCCTTCATGTCAACTCCTCGCCTCCTCACGGCCAGTTTCGACGTCGCTGCTCTTCCAAAGCTGTCCTCTTCCGACCTGCCCTCCCGAACACAATCTTCCACCAACAGGTGCCCTTCTGTGGTTCCTGCTTCTTGGTCACCACAACTCCAATCACCTTTTTTCCGTTACACGTGAAGCCGATGCCAAGCCAGCCATTGCAAACGTCGCCATTACCAGCGCGCACTGATGAGGAAACAGAGATGCTCTGACAGACACTTGAAGCTTCTGCCTTCAGCATCGCCCGCCACATTCAGTCACCTTGGCACTGACAGCGCATGCGTTTGGATCCGTGCTGCAGGCCATATGATTATGTGTTATTCAGAGTGCTTCGTTAGGCATGCCTCGCATGTACTTTTGTAGCCTACAGTGATAAATGGCTCAATCAGTTTTCAGGGAAAAGTGCCCGACTTTGAAGCAGAAAGTTCTGCTGATAAATTAAGTGGAAAAAGGCAGCCAGCAGAAAATTGACATCGCAAACAAATTCGGCATATCGCCATCTGCTTTATCAACTGTATTGAAAAACAAGGAGGCTGTGCTGGATCGCTTTGAAAATAGCTTTTCGGTGAAGAGAAAGAGGAATCGTGATTTGAAAAACCCCGAAGTGGAAGGTGCACTTCTACAGTGGCTGAAGAACGCCAGGAGTGCAAATTTCCTCGTACATGGACCTGCACTTACTACAAAAGCCAAAGCTCCAGCCCTCCAAATAGGCCATAAAGATTTCAAGTGCAGCAATGGCAGGCTTGAGCGATTCAAAAAACGACACGGCATGACCTCGAAGTCTAATGTTGGCAAAAGCACAGCCGTAAGCTGTGACACTATGGACATATGGCACCAACATCAGCTCTAAGCTTTACTTAAAAGGTATAAAGGCAAAGACATCTACAACCTACAAGAGGCTACCAAATCACATGTTCACTACCGCTCGCGGATCCTCATCCGGAGGAAAACAGAGCAAGGAGCGTGTCACGGTGCTGTTTGGTGCCAATGCAACAGGCGAGGACAAGCTTCGCTGGTTGATACTGGGGAAGGCGGAGAAGCCACTGTGCTCCCGAAATGCAACTATTCCCAAGGAATGCATCTACAGAAGTAACAAGCGAGCATGGATGACTGCTGCTATTTTTGAAGACTACGCATGCCTACCGGATGGAGGGTTCGACGCAAAAAATCGGCAAGTGCTTTTCATAACTGACAATTGTCCGAGCCACAGGAAGAGCAACAACCTCAAGGCGATCACTGTGGAATTTTTGCCTGCCAACACAACAGCGCTACTGCAACCAATGGATCAGGGCATCATCGAGACCACCTGGAAGCTGCACCGCAAGGCTCTTTCGCAGCCAGAACTCGCAACTTCAATGGTCGCCAACTGCTTTGTGCACACCGGCTTTTCCCACGCTGGCTTTTCCCGCGCCATCGTCAGCGACCCTGATGATGACCAGACTGATGATGACTGGACTTGCAGCAATCTGTATGAGGTTGTTCATAAAATTGCTGGCCAAGAGGCAGAAGGTGACTTCGAGACACTGACGTTGGCTGATACTGCTGCTCCCGTGGTCGCCCCAATGACGGATGCAGAGATACTAATTGACACTGTTGATGACCCTGACAAGGACGAAGAGCCAGCGGACCACATGAAGCACCAACAATGGTGCAGATGTGCAAGTACCTATGCCTTCTGCGAAATAAGGTTGAATGCATGGGCAGCAACCATGGCTTCGTGCAATACTTGGCCAAATTAGAGCAGAGGTTGCTCGCACCCGGTAAGAACATGAAACAGCCAAAGCTCACTGCCTTTTTTGCACCTGAATAAAGTTTTGCTTCACTGAATACACTGTATTTTGATTTCCTTGTAGTTGTGGCACAATTAAAGCTTGACTGCTTTAGGTTTTCTGGAGTGGTCGCTTATATCGAATTACCGCTTATAACGAATTTTTTTCGCCGTCCCGCTGACTTCATTATAACGAAGGATTACTGTGTGTGTGTGTGTGCGTGTGCATGCGTGTGAGGCAATGTGTATAACACAATAAAATTGAACAGGGTTCAGATTCAATTTCGTGCAACAGACATGACACTGATGTGTGGCATGATCATTGGTTAAAAGCATATTGTTCAAGTTACATTTGCATTATATGTTATTCCAAGTATGTATTATCAAAAACTACAGCAGTGCGTTTTACAGCTATTTTAAGTATCACCCAACTGTCACACAGCCACGAGCAGTGTGTTGCAACCACAACCATGACACATCAACATGCCAAGCACATAGCATGCCAACAGCCACCTTGCAAAGCTGTTGCAAATATAGAAGCAATGCTATGGCCTCTGAGATTGGGCCACATGCCGCCAGGTTTCGGAAGCCATGGTAATGCCATCAACAAGCTGAGCAGACTTGGCAACCATGGCGTGCCAACTTCTTTTACATAATATTGATGCTCTGCAACTATTGGGTGCCACACTATCCCACCACGGGAGAGTGAACTGTGGCACCCAGAGTAACGAAAATTTGAGTCGAGGGTGCTTGCATTTTGATGTTTCTTCGACCGATAACTTGTGTTAATATGCGTAAAGTGCCATAATTCCTTTTGCTTCTTTGACACGCTAAGGGGAGGTCTAGAGCAAAAAAAGGGTGGCCTTAAAAAAGTGTTGCAGGGTCGTTTCTTTGCATTTAAGTCTTAGAAACACAAAAACAATCTTAATCCCAAAAATAGACCAATTTAATAACATGCCAATGAGATGCAGATAATAAGAGAAACCAGGAAGAACATAATAGCAATATACACATACCGCGATGCATTATCTGATGCTTCTCCCTCAGATAATTGAGACCTTTCAGTACCTGCAAAATATGTTTATTATGTACTCTCTTCTACAACCACATACAAAAACTGCATGCATGCAAGCAAGGCTTTAGAACTTCCAAATTAGAAAGCCCTCATCAATAGTGCTTTTAGTTTTTAAGCCTACTGCACTTGCATTGTGGAAATGCAAATCTTGTGCAAAAAGGTAATACTCACCGCTATTGTGACCTTGCCCAAAATTTTTTCAGGTATGCGGCCTGCCTTTTTTAGCACTAAATCTAAGGAGCCACCATCCTGCAAAGTTATTAAACATAAGAGTCAGTCATGCTGCACTGCCAATGCTGATGCACCACCATAGTACATCTTGAGGCAGTTAGAAAAAAGTTACAAGAGCTATCAAAATAAGTCATAAGTTAGAAGAGACAAAAATAACGAAAGAGCAGTTAAAGTGAAGCCTGTGTGACACCGAACACGCAAACTTGTACGCCACTTGTTGGTCTGTACGGAGGAAGTTTCTGCCTGGTTGAGGTGAACGAGATGGAAGCAGACGTGTCCAATTTACCATCTCATTTCCTCTTTTGTGCTGTTTGATGTAAGTAGACAGCAACGCTTTTAGTGCAAAAGCAGGCACAACGCAATAATGACACCAATCCCAAGATTCATTGTTGAGGGCAGGGCATTTCCAAGGTGGCAACTCACAGGTCAGAATTGCACACATCATAAAACAAGCTTGCCAATGTGAACATCAGTAGTGGCAAGAGACTCTTTATTCACCAGTCAATGTTGGCCAGACGACTTCTGTCACGTACTTGTGTGAACACACTTTCAACTGTCGCTAGCTTAAAGGGCCCCTCACCACCATGCAAATTATGGCATTGCAGTAATGTGGAAAGTTGGGTGAGTTGCTGCTTAATCATCATACCTTGGTGGTGAAGCAGCGCAATGACAAAGACAATGCGAGTGTCATGTTTTCTTGTGTGTCTTCGCGTTGTCCTTGTCAGTGCGCTGCTTCACCACCAAGGTATGGCATTGAAATCAAACAAGTGCAGCTCGTAGATCACGCAGTAGTGACCATGCCTGTCAAGTATGAAACGGCTGCATGGCACAAGAACAACCGAAATCTTAAACAGAAGGCCATGTGCCCTTCTTCTAGAAAGAGCCACACTTCAAGTGAAAGAGTCACGGTCACACGCAAGACGCACTGCTGGCTACATCACTAACCATGCCACGTGACTTCAGTTAATCATAACATGCGAAACGAGCAATGCTGCCACTGGAAATACACCACACAGCAGAAAAAGAAAACGGAGGCAAGGCTTGTCACGTGAACACAACGGTCTCTCGGCTCCGATATGGAAGAAGGCAGGTAAGGAACACCGCTTGCAGATGCTAGTCAAGCCAAAGAGGGACAGTGTCTCTGTTGACAATGAAGCTCGCCTCCTGGTAACATGGTATCTCCTCCAATAATGAATAAATTTGAAAAACCATTTCAGTAATACGCTCCCTAGACAGTGCCTTACAACTTCCACCGTACAGGTAAGCCTTGATATAACGACCTTCAATATAACGGAACTCTCAATATAACAAAGTACTTCCCTTTTTATACCTCCTTATCCATAGAACACCATCTATTTAAAAACCTTAAAAAAAAGTGCTGATACAGAATTTCACATTACAAGGAAATTTCACTGCCGTCGTGAACGAACACCTAGAATTTCAAAGGAAACTTCCACTGATGCAGATAATCAACTGGTTGAATTACAAGCAATTACAAGCGGCTGCCTGCGAACACACCTCTCAAATCGCACACGGCACCACCAAGAGTGAGCACCAAAATGGAGCAGCGTCATGTTTCATATGAAGTCCAAGTCTGATGAGACCCTATCGTGCCCTGCGTGCTGTATGCTTTGGGCACAAGTGAAAGCAAGTGAGGGTGGGCAGAGAAGGATGATGGCTTGATGAGTGCCTTTAGGTTTAGGCATTGCACCTTACCGTGCAAGCAAGGGGAAAGAGGACAGGGGGCAGGCTGGTTTGAGTCTCCTTTTCTAGTGCAGCCAGGGCTGCACATGGCAGAGCGCATACTCAACCTGCACACCCCGTTTTAGAGGTAATCTACCATGCGGGCAACGAGTGTGTGTGCCAAATGGCATGGCATCACGTGCACTGCCTTTCCGTGCCTTTCGTTTCAGAGGTTGCATACAAAATGTTATCTTGAGTTTTGGAGACACGATGAAGCGAGAGGCAGACGCTGCATTCACTTCCCACAGCAGGCATTTTTCATGATGGCGTTGTCCCACTGCGGGCGACATTAGTAGCTGCAGGGTCAGAGTGGACGTGAAAGTGGGGCTAGCTTCGTTTTGTACCACCAATGTGAACATATTGTCAAATCGTTCAAACTCGTTCAAATCTTTCATCGCAACCTCTCAAATTCAACAAAATTAACTGTTTTGTCATTCAAGTTTGCTTTTTCCAACTGCCAAATTTTTTTTGAAAATTTTGCAACCCTTTCCGCGCAAGAAATATCCACCGGCAACTGTACTTATTTGAAAAGCAAATTACCGATTTTACAGACTTTTTTTATATAGAGGTTTAACTGTATAACCAAAATTTTTAATGGGGCCTGGTCAGTGGCCCTTTAATGCCATTTAAGGCTGTCCATGCAAGGGGATTGTTAATTGAGTCACCTGGAGCCATTTTGTGCAACCATGTGGAAACCAAGCATTAAAGATGAAGTCAAGGAGTAATACTCACCATGTATTCCATGCAGACGTTGATTTCACCATCGCTGTAGAAGGCTCCGTAAAAGCCCACTATGTGCGGAGAGTTGCACTCATGAAGCACCTTCAGCTCTCTTATGATCTGGTTCCGAATGGCAGGTTTGACTTCCAAGTGAATCAGCTGCATCAGACGAGGACGAACCACTGTTAGCATTGGTCCCCCTACCCCTTGATTTGCTAGGATTTTTCACACCAGAGCAAGTAAACAGCTTCGTGCACCTTCTAATGAAGCAAAAGAAGCCATAGATGTTTAGAATTTTGCAGTGTTATGAGGCACATTGCATCTACCTTCTCACCAGATTTCTTTCCCATCTTATATCTCAGCTGCTATTAGACACACAACAAAGATTAGGTGCTGTCCTCACTTATACTGGGCAGAATTCCTACGTGACAATGTTAGATATTGGTAGTTCATTATGAAAGCAATGCAAGGTTAGCATGAGAGTGAAGCTCAAGCTACAAACAGGATACATGCTAATACATTGCTGCTTTGTTTATTATACACCTATAGATTCCCAAACCATGATCTTGAGGACAGCAAAGTAATGGAACTATTTCTCAAAGCCAATCTAAAAGTACGACGCACACAGATGCTTGTACAATGAAAGTAACATGACAATTCCATTAAAATCACAAAGTATAAAGCCTGCACTCACTTTCGCAGCACAATGCAGCATAGGTAGCACAAAATTCAGCCCACAGAACTCTGATAGCATGACATTTACAGTCCAAAAGCAATGAAATTTCTTTGCGCTGTGCTGCAATGAGACTGAGGGCAAGGAATATGGCAAATAGGTTCTGCAGAAATTTGCAAGTTGTAGGAAATTTCATGAAAGGTATACCTGCCAACTTGAGGAGGTAAAAATTTGTAAAAATTCTTAAATTTAGTAAAACTTAATACAAAATTAGTAAAATTTAAGAGCAAGCCCAAATTTATCAACTTTACAGAAAATTCAGGAGTTTAGAAGAGTGGAAAGGGAGAAATTTACATCCAGCCAAAAGTACAATGAAGCTACTACGCATGTTACTCCATCTAAGATGGTGAACTAGTATACAGGGTGTTTCAAGCAACTTGAACCAACAATTTTTAAAAAGTGGTTAGCCGCAGCTGAATGAAACCAATGGCATATGGTTTGCCGTCACGTGGCACTCCTTAGTGTATTTCTTTATATTCTACTTAATTAGTCTTTAACTAAGATGAAGTATGCAAAGTTCTTAATATTTACTTTAGGGTCAAATGTGTTTCGTTGCATTGTAGAAACGACCGATCCAATTTTTTGTGGTAACATAGATGCTGCGTGGTGATTTTTTTTTTTTTTTGACATTTAAAGAAAGCCCACAAAATATGAAATAAAACCATGTGACTGCACTCACGCACTATCGTATTGCAGCACTATCAACCGCGCATCATGTAAAAGAACCATGCGCATGGATCGTGGCGAAGTGAACGGCCATGGCTCTAGGCAATGGCTTCACAGTGTGTCAGTATTTTTGGCGGTGGCACACGGAAAGGAAGCACCATTGTCCCTGATAAGCGATAGGCTCGACGTACGGTTTAGAGCATTGCAATATGACAGCGCACAAGCACAGTCACATAGTTTTATTTCATACTTCACGGGCTTTCTTTAAACACTGAAAAAAATCACCACGCAGCATGTATGGCACCACAAAAAAAATTGGATCAGACCTTTCTGAATCCCCTCTACAATGCAACAAAAACGCACTTGGCACTAAAGTGAATATTAATTTCTTTACATAATTCATCTCGGTTAATTAACTAATTAAGCAGAATATAAAAGGTACTCTAAGGAGCGCCACATGACAGCAAACTACATACCATTGGTTTCATTCGGCTGCAACTAACCACTTTTCTTTAAATCCTTGGTTCAAGTTATATGAAACACCCTGTATACTAGTGTTCTACCGTAAGTCACTAAGAACTGCTGAGTGGACCTTGCTACAGCACGTGCAGTCGGAAACAGCATGGGAAAAGTCAAGTGGTCGCACCTTCCGGGCCATGATGAAGCCACTAGGTCGATGCAGCACCTTGGTGACAACTCCCCCATTTCCAGCACCAAGCTCACCAAGGTTCTCAAAGTCATCGCTGCTGAGCTCGCCAACTTTCTGCTTCTGGGACAGGAATGCCTCCAGCCGCTTGCGCTGCTGTTCATCCAAGTCCAAGCCTTCGAGTGTTTTCTGCAAGTCTTCGATGCTCGTGTTCTGTGTCGATTTGCTGTAAGAACCGAGGTTAAACAACATAGCGGCGTGAGACAGTTGTTCTGCAATTGGTCAAGTAAATTCGAGAGTTTTAAGATTCAGGACACTCAGTAGAAGAAGTCAGAATTTTGACAGACATTGTTGAAAATATATAGCGGAAAAGGTGTTACTGCTTCACAATGATTTAACCATAAGCTGCATTCCAAATAGGTGCTTTCAATATCTCTTTGGAAACATCCATAGAAGTCTGCATTGTGTGGAAGGCTGTACATAAACGTTCAACTATCTTAAGGTCTGGCTTTTGAGGGGCAAACGAGACCTCCAAGTAAATCAGCTGCAAGTTTTAGCAGATCACAAGTATAACCATCGTCTTTTAAACATTGCCTCAGAAATGTGCAAAATGTAATAGACATAGTGTTCCTGTTTATCCTATGTACTGCAAATATGCTTCTCCTGCTATGGTAATGTGGCCTGTAGTATTTCAAACTCATCATCATCATCAGCCTGGTTACGCCCACTGCAGGGCAAAGGCCTCTCCTATACTTCTCCAACAACCCCGGTCATGCACTAATTGTGGCCATGTCGTCCCTGCAAACTTCTTAATCTCATCCGCCCACCTAACTTTCGAACTAAATAAGATAAAACATCAACTAGTGCTGATCATGGGATCTTCATTTCCAAAAAAAAACTGAAGCTTCAACCAACTTGCCAATCAGGACAATTTTCTTTTTCATGGTATTTATTACAATTATCAAGGATTTCAGTGCAATTAATGCTCCATCCAAGATTGTACATCCTTGCCTGTTCCATCAGCTTGATCATCATTAATCTTTTTACAATTATCTTTTTACCATCCACTCTCTTTCCATGACAGGAACATGGTTTCAATGTTAGCTGCATATTGTGCCCCAGATTACCTTATGCGTACTCCCGAGTGAAACAGCTCACCACCCCATTGCCACTGAAGTTAATGCAAAGTCATTCTGTGACTTTGTTACTATTATGTTGCATTGCTATCATTTAACACAAAAAAATGTGCAAGCTTCTGCATTAACTTGTTTCTCCTAAGTTATTGTATTTTGCATATTTATTTCTCCACATATACATTTTTATATGAGTTTTTATATTTGAAGTTTAGTTTGTTTCTGCATGTGCACTTTTTTTTTTCTGTACAACCTTATAATCATTCTAAAGTTCCTATGCCCTTTTATGAGTGAGAGGAAGAAGAACCGAGGAGCCTGATTTTGTCTTTTTGTTGGTCACAACCATATGAAGCCAATAGATGAATCTAAGGAAAGCATAGGACAAATTACTTGTTCTTTTAATTGAAATGTAGAAATGATAATGTAAAGGTCAATGCAAGTGGCTGAAAAAAAAATGACTTGGTCCAGTCAGCAGCAAGTTGTTTTTCATTTAGTATCATTTCCCTTTACTTTTCAGTTCTACACTTCAATTAAAGCAAGCAATTGTTCATACACTTTCCTTATTTTCACTGTCTGTTTGTTCCATATTCACTCTTATGTATTACCCTAAAATTTTTATAAGCAACGCACCTAAATATACATAGATATTTGCTGAAAGAGCTTTGCACAAGGACAAAACAGTGCTTATATAGTGTGCTTTTTCGATATACTTGTTGCTTTCCTATTTTGAGAAATGACTATACGATGCTAGCAGTTCCCCATACAGTTCATGTGCCACCAGGCTAATGACAAAGTTGCAAACAGCATTTTCTCATGACCCAGTTATCACAAAATACATTACAGTGTACGACACAACAACAGACATAGCATAACAGACAAAAACAGAGATAGAAGTGAAAGTAAGGATAGGAAAGAAGACCAAATGAAAGCCTCTACAGTACAGGTTTCCGGTGCAGGAGCAATTGGTATTGCACAAATCACACTGTGGGAAACTGTGTAAGTCCTGTTCAGCACAATAATGCACTAGCTAACGCTAACTCTGCTTTGCGCTTACTTAGATGAACCACAAGCTTCTTTTCAACAGTTTCAAGGTGCATAACATGGCAAACTACCACATGGAATTTCAGTATCAGGCACCCCCCATGTCGTCTCATATTAAAATATCTGAGGTCTGCGGGCAGCTGATAATGAGCACTGGTCGCCAACCAAGAAAGTTTCATAGTGATCACAATGAGCTGGTCTACTCCAAGAACAGGAGATAAACTAATGACAACTGAAGGTTTGCCATGCTGTTTAGAACTGCCGTTTCCACAGCAGAAGTTATATATCTTGAGTGCGGTTTAGGCGCAAGGGCACAAGAGTGCCATGCTAAGCGCCTATTTCGTAGTCATTTGTTTTCTTCTTTTATTTTACCACGCACAAGTATGAGGCGTGGAGCCTTCCTGCATTAAAGGATTCAAGTGCTCACACCTTGCACATCGGGTGATGTTGTGTGAAGTCGAGACGACACTAGTTTTTTAAACGTACATAATTACACATAAACTTGTGTTAAGCAGGCAGAATCTTGAATGTTTGCAGCGAATTCTGTTGTGAAAAAAGTCGCGCATTATTAGTGGCCAACGTACTTCTTGCGAGCTCTTATAAGCTACACCATGACTATTCTGCGCCACACTTGTCCCGCGAGAAAATCGAAACAACAATTTACTGAACGCGCGCGGAATCTAAAAAAAAAATCGAGTAGAAAAAAAAACTATGCCCTCTGCGCGCAGCACCGTAATGTTCGCGAGTACCTCGCCTTGCCAGCGACCAGATCGCCTTCGCAAAAGATTGTGCGCCTTTGTCGTGAGGCGGCTGCGCGTCTTGGGCGTTACACGAGCACCGGTCGGTCGGCTTTGGCGGTCGAGATTGCCTCTTGACGGACCACGCACACGGCGCTTCTGGCAGGTCGGCCCGATCCTCACAAAGAACACCGTCACGACGCCCGCCCGTTTCTGGCAAATTATTCCTACCGCGTCGCCCCTGACGCGTGTCGCCCGAGACATCCGTAGACTTCAGCGAAAAACGAGAATAAATGAAAACGACAACACACGTGCCTCAAAGGGGAGCGGCTCAACCACAGCGGCGCAATCGAGGCCGAGTATGTACCACCAAGGAGCGACTACGTGCGAGTACAAATAACTCAAGAAAGCAAAAAAAGAAAAGACGGTATGGCAAAATCTGAAGAAGGCCCTCACACAATGTGATGTGCCGTTTTTGAAAAGTAGCACGTTTCCAAAAAGACAGAATACGCATAACGAAGGCAAGATGCGTCTGCGAAGGCTGGCTGTCACCCGGAATGCCTGCCGAAGCGCCACAACACAGCAACGCGAGTTGCGCTAAAATGAGCGAGGCTGCGCAGCTCTAAACCGCAGTGCACGTAATGGCACTCGCCAAATCGTCAAGTGAAAAGAGACTACGAAGTAGACTGGTGAAGCTGAGTTCCTGTCAATTGTTGACGCAGAGGATGGCGAGTTTTGAAAGGTCAAGTTGGGTGCCTCCGGTGGCATCGTTTTTACTTACTCGTTTGTCGGATCGCACCCCGAGTGATCTAGTGGCTCTATGGAGCCCGGCGGAAGCTTGAGATTTAATTTGTTTTTTCCAGGGTTTCGGCTCATGTTAGCCGCTTTCTTCGCGCAGCATACAATCGTACAAAATGCGAACGCTACAACTCCGCCGCGCTGTGCACCTTCTACAAGTTTGTGGTAGTGATAAAATAAACAAGAAAATAAATTATGTATAAAACAGTGGCTAGAAGGCGCCACAGTAGCATTCATCACGTTGCCAACTGTTTCTGCATTGATGGCAAACTGCGGACCAAAGATCAGAAATAAATCAAATAATGGCTTATGGGCTTATTGAAAAAAGAAAGCAAGACACCGCAAGTTTTAACCTAGGTGGTGAATCATCTGTTAATTTACACTTGAACTAGTAACTTGGAAGAGTGGTTGTCATGGCCCTTTTGAGAGTTGTTTTCCCACATCTAAACGTGGGTAACGAAACTATGAGATATTTTTAAAGAATGAATACCTAGCAGTGCATAATGGTGCGTTTATAAGACCACACGTCACACGGCTGCACATTGTCACTACTGATTACGCACACGCATACTGCATGATCGCAGCCATAGAGCTTCCTATTCTACACAGGTAATAGAAGCGTAGCAGTTTGTCTGCAAATGGACTCGTCAGAAATGTTTCTACTATTAAGATGTTATTAATCGCTGTTCATTTTCGTACATGCAGTCCCGGAGCACTTCAGTTGGCCTCCGTGATTCCGCAGCACCGTTTTCCCCGGATATAGCATTCCGTTCCATCTCCGAGCCCGTAGTTTTGGTTTTGGTTCTACAGTCTTGACATATTTGACATGTTCAGTCGTCACTGCAGTGCTGCAGAAGGAGCACCTGTGAACGAGCTGAAACAACCTTGGCGGAAGTACAGTGTAACTGAAGTGCGCCAGAAGATGTGGAAACGAGAGGCGCCATTGACGACAAGATGTCCAGTACATTTTGGCGACTTTATTTTCAAAAAGGCGCGCTATCGTTGAAACCTAAAATCCGGTCTGCTTCGAAAACGCTCATTACTGTGGGCTTGACACCACGTGCTTCCACGCTGAAATTTCCTGGAATATGCGTGAGTGACATCAATTCGAGAACATTTATAGCTTTAATCATGCCTTTAGTTACCTGCTGCACTGAGGCTGAGAGCTCCAGCAACAACCGTGAAGAACACAATAGCTGCAATTATACAGCAAGCGGCCGTACATGCCGAGCTTCGAAGTCTGTAGTCCATGTCAGCTGGACGCGGCCGGGGTGCGAAAACCCTATTGTATCCAGACGGACATAAGAGAAGACAAGACATTTTCCCACAGAATATGTCTTACGCACATAGAAGCACTACGGCCTTACCTCATACTCGCAAGCACGCTTTTTCTTTCTTCTCGATGTAAACGCTGCGCTATTATCAATGGAATGTTTTGTTACATTGCAGCTCGCATTCCCCTCGTGCGCACGCACGAGATCGCAGTCTAGCTAGCACACACAGAAAAACTCATCAGAGGTGTGAAAAGATATTGAGCTACAATGTGTTTCTCTGCACTGGGGTCGACAGAAGGATGATGAAGAAAAACAAGACCACCACTTGGCAGCATTTTTGTAATGAATATGAAACTATTGGCAATTTATTCCTATACTGTCATCGTATATATAAACACCGTTTCGACAGCCTTACATCCTCTCGAGAGTCTGCTCTGGGCTTTAAAAATGTACTAGCTGTGCTTACGTGACATAACCCTATATCTTATTTGAAATTGTCATGCTATATTAGTTATACTTCATTTACTTCCAAAATGTTCTAGCTTTAATATTTCGTTACTATGACCATCGTAGAAAGGCGAGGGTTGCCTTATTGGCTGTACAGTTTCCACCAGGCCAAGGACCCAAAACAATGGCATAAGATGGTTGGCTAACTTCACCACTGGGTTACATAATGAAACTGTTTTTTACAAACATATCTGCAAAGTTAAACACTTTTTCGTATACATGGGATGAGGTCATACTCGCATACACACACGTTCAACTGGCACAAAGTGTTCATGGTACAACGGAAAACTATAGAGGTGGCTCTGTAGAAATGTCCGCATCCAACTTGCCCCGAGGATAGGGGGCGGCCAACTTCAATATTTCCTCTTGCTTCCCTCTTAGTAGACGGTATGGTAGACGGACTGCCAAGTCATGGAGCGCCATCCTACACCGCTATCAAGATATCGATAAGGAACCCCCTCCCCCCCCCCCCCCCCCCCCTACACCCCTAACCAGAAATATCTTGTCGCCACCTTTGCTAAACAGATGCAATATAGTGCCAGTTTCTACATTTTTGCTGGCTATGATTAAAGAGTTGCACCTCTTTGCTCAAGATACCATTTTTTTTTTCATTGAGGACAGTTAAAACTGCGAACACGACGTTATTTTATTAAAGCTAGAATTTACTTTGGAAGCAGAAAACCATCTTTATGGAGCCCCATTGGCACACTCCCCATGCCTCTCTTATCCTCCAAGGTGGCTCTGTTTACTGAACTACTAAAGTACAAAAGGCAGACTAAAATATTAGATTTCAAATCATCAGTGGCATAGCCTACAACACATGACCTCATACCTGTCTGTGAGAATGTAGACAGGGGCTGGTTTTATGTCCGCTTACTAAATTTTGGCAGCACCTTTCACACATGGCATTCAAAATTACACTTATTTACAAGAGCTCTGGTCTTGTGTTCTAGGTTTATGGCAGATACCTGTATTTGTGTGCTATTACACATCGAGTTTCTTACAATTACTAGAGGGAACTGTGGCACTGGCGTCTATGACAGCTGCAAGGAGGGCAGTTCAGCTAGCATGGGAATGATGGGTAGTACATTGATATTAGTCTTCTGGCTTTAAATAGCGTTGCGACTTTGCAAAGTGATTATTTTTAAGAAAGTAATGCGTAATAAATAATCAAGTAGACATTATTAAAATTGTCTGACAGCAGAATTCAAACACAGGATCTCTAGCACAGAAGCCCAATGCTAAAACCACTATGCCATGGACAAGCAGAACCATCACAACTAGCAGCGAACATGCATAGTCTTACGTCTTTCTCCACTGAAATAAGTACATTTGAATTGAATTGGATTTATTGACGATAGGCAAGACAGAGAGGTCGACCTGAGCTAGTGCACTCTAGTCTGCTTCTCTGCACTGGGGAAGAGGGAAGGGGAGTGAAAGTATTGGGATGGATGATGATAAGAGAAGTGGTGAGTGCTTATGCACATGAGACAGTTGTCTTGCTAGAGCCGCTCGTCGAGCTTGGTGTCCTGCAGAAACTTCAACAATACTTTTGTTGCACATATTGAGATTGCAGTGTCAGGCCACGGGACGAGGATAGCTTCCTCCGACAGTGGTTGCCTGCCAACGCTGGCTAGGAAACTGCCTAACGTCCTTCGCTCCAGCATATATGCTGGGCAGTCGCACAGTAGGTGTTGCAGTGTTTCAGGCGTCTGGCAGTGATCACAATCAGGGCTGTTCGATTGGCCGATGAGGTGCGCATAGCAACGGGTGAAAGCAACGCCGAGCCGAATCCTGTGTAGCAATGATATTTTGCTCCATGTAAGCTTCGGGGGCAAAGAATTTACCGTCTGGGTCAAATCATATGTAGACATCTGTGAATGTTGTCATAGTGGGCTCTGCAAGCTTTTGTAAGGTCCTGCAAGAGTGCCTTGATCATGGAGTTGGTGTCAGGTCGTGAGTAGGCAATCCGTACTTTATCAGAGGAAGAGGACGCCGATCTTGCCTCACTGTCAGCGAGTTCATTGCCAAAAACACAATGACTAGGCACCCATTGAAAGGTGATCACGTGGCCACTTAACTCGGCACTGTGATGAAGTTCGACGATTTCCAGCACGAGCAGGTAGTATGGTCCTTTCTTTAAAAAACATTTTAGCGCCTGTAGCGCTGATTTGGCATCGCACAATATCGTCCATTTATGAGGTGTCTGCGTTCTCATAAGTATAAGCTGCTTCGAAACTTAGGCCCAGATAAATCGCAACAAATGAAGTCACAACGTCCTAAGCTCCAAGCACGAAGATCAGACAAATCCATGTACTACCCGTCATTCCCATGGTGGCTGAATGACTGTAGTGCCAGTTCCCTTCAGTAATTGTAGCTACCTCTATTACATACATGTACATTTGGAAGAACTTTGTTCCCACATGATCACCCTGGCTGCACTAGATTTTTGTACTTTTTTGTATGCAAGCAGAAGCACTGTAATGTTCTGAGCCCCACTACTGCAGTACATACACACTAGCCAATATGCAGGTACATAATGTTGCCACAGGCAAACACTTAAAGAAGGTACTGGTTTAATAACGCAGACACTCAAGTACAAGCAAGGAGATTCAGGATAGATCAATGTGCGCAATCTGCAAGTATGCGATTCTGCCAAAAACATTTGTGATGTCCAGCAAGTACTTTGCTACTGCCTACAACATTTTTAGACGCCATAAGCCACATTCCCCACTCCCAGATACTTTTACTCTCTTGCAATGCGACTTTCAAAGCTACAAATCGATGATGGGCATCCTGAAACCTTTAACTACGGAGGAAAATAAGGCTCGGAGATGGGCACACAATTACAGAATTCAAAATTTTAAATCTGTGTTCGCATATCCCGCGTTAATAGAATTCGCACACGCATGGCAAGGCTGAAAGGCAGAATTACATCCCTAACTTAACGAGTTGCCAGAACCTGTTTTCATTCAAGATGCTTACATAGTAACATAAGGCTTTGTATGCTTTAGAAAAGTGCCAAGGTGTATTGGCACACCTATGTTAACCTATCTCCTGTATGAGCATCAAAAAGCTATCACTACCATGCCCTATAAGCCAATATCTGGCTTTGGCGAGTCAGTAAATTGCCATATAATGTTTTTTTTTCCCGCATAAACATTTTTGCGATTCCCTTCACATCTGCTTTCAAAGGTTTGGCTAATCAATGCGGTCGGAAAATAGTCAATTGAAAACATGACGCCAACGATTTTAGAAGGCATAAGATACTCTAAAAAAAACTACAAAGAAAAAAAAAAATCCTTTCTGGCCGCATTTCCTTTTAATCATTTTATGGTACAGTTGTGGAACGGGCTCAGTCCCTCTGCATCAGCTTCTGGCGTGCCATCTTCTTCTTCGACTGCTTCTTCTTGGGTGCATCTTCTTCAGCTGATGGTGCAGAAACAACCTGCTCCTTCTCGCTCAGGATGACCTCTATGTGACAGGGGCTGCTCATGTAGGCTGCAGGCAGAAGGAAAAAAAAAATTGAATTCTGTGGTTTTACATGCAGGTGCACCAGAGTGTGGGGATTTCGAATTTTGGCCACCTGGGGTTCTTTAATGTGCACATAAACCTGAATACATAAGCGTTTAGCATTTCACACCCACTGGTATGCGGCCGCGATCGAACCCGCGACCTCAATCTTTGCAGTGCTCCAAAGCTACAGAGGAGGGTGTGGCAGAAAGTTAAGCTTCAATATAATATAGCTGTTAAAATCGGCACTTGGTTACATCCAAAATTTGCAAAGTTGCAATTCAACCATTTTCAAAAATTAAAGCTACGCAAGGGGCCATAAGAAATCTCTGAATAATGGGGCAGTCCCAAAGAATTAAATTTAAATAACAAACGAAAAAGTACACTTTTGAATTTGTAAGTCAGCAACCACTTCTACGGTGTGATGTCACACCTGCGAGGTCATCTTTTCACAGCAGCTGCACAGCACACAAATGACCGGAACATAAAAAGAGTTGTCCAATGCACTGTGTTGGTGTAAGTGCGCATCCATTCCACCACCCAACTTGTACCAGAGCGGTACGACACCGAATGCCATGTTCGTTGAACCAAACTGCTCTCAACATGGTCCGATCAAAGCAGCATCAAACCTCATTGAACGCAAACTACTTTGCTTTTACACCCCATGAAGCAAGTCAACAATCTGAATTATGGCAACTTCGTTCATGGGTACATTTTCTATTCTGCACTGTATGTGCATGATATCAAAAAAATTCATCAGATATTATGGTCACTTATGTACTGGTTCAACTGAAGACCTATAATTAGATTTTATCACAGACACCTACATGGTTTTATGGAGTAGGCAGCAGTGTCTCGTGTAACTGCAAGAAGCTAAAAAAAAAAAAAAAAAAATCAGCCTGCTATTTACAGAGTTTGTTCGTAAAGCCATGAGACAGCCTGCCATGCGGCGGCGCTGCAGTGGCCAGTGGCGCGCCACCCGGAGATGGGATTTGTGGTGGGGTTTCTAAGCTAAGTAATGCACTGGTCAGCAGTTGCATCCGAACTCTGGGGCAGTGAGGACCTGAAGCGGCGCAGAAGCTATTTGAGCTCTTGTCACGACAGAAAACGTCAAAAGTGGAGCGTTTTAAATTTTGCTTTCACACGGGCAAAATCGCTTCCCAGACGCTTGCCTTGGTTAAGGGGTGGACATCGATTATTGAGTAACTTTGTTATTTATGAATCAAATTTGATAAAACTGTGTATGCTCATTCAGTGTTTTGTGTTTAACTATCCAATTATATTTTGCATATACATAGTAGTTAGCGAGAAATTAACTACCTTCTATTGTTTGCTGAAACAATTAAAATTTAGCTACCAAAAGGAAAACTACAAATAGCATATAGTTTGACACTACAGTGCATAAGGATAGCAATGCTGCAAACAGATTCTAAATTGAACAATTGTCATTTTACAGCTCATTGAAGTTCTGTGTTCACGGTACCAATAATAAGAGGAAATGTAAATGTAGGCAAAACATTTTGGAGCTGAAAAAAGAATCTGCTCTCAGCGTTGCCTTCCCAACACATCTGGCTTTGTGCTGCAAAAAAAATAATACCTCTAGCTGTCCACCACCACCTTCGAGCAGCCACCTGAGGCCACCACAGCCAAAACTGCCAGACCTATACTTTTCATTAAAGTTTATTTTTTTCTTTCTAGCTGTCCTAGGTTTTAAGATATTGATGCAGAAAACAAGCAAAGAGACCAAAAACAATGTTTTGAGAAAAATGAAACTTTACTGTGCTATACAGTAAAAGATTTGACTAGTGAGCCCCATAGTAATCTGCTTGCAGTACTTCAAGCTTTATGTATTTAGCTTCATAAAGCGAAAAACATTACAGCTGCAGCTGTCCTAGATCTTGAAACACTGTTGCCACAAACAAGCATACTGAGCAAAAAGCTTGTTTTGATAAAATTGAAAAAATAGACAACTCAATTGAGGAATACAATGAAGTATTCACATATTACCAGTTGTTACAGGCTAGTATGCCTCTGGCACATGCCGTAGTATGTATGTCACAGTGTGAAACACTTGTAGAAAAAAAAAAAAAAGAAACTTCTGCCACTTGCTGATTACCGGTACTCTGCATTTCGCACGCAGTGAGATTGTTCACGAAGAATGGGATGCACGTTCGGCCGATGTTTATTCACAAAAAGAAATGACATTTAATGCCGTTTACCAATTACCGGTGCTCCGCATTTTGTTCACGCAGAGATTTTTCATGAGGAAAGGGGTGAACATCTGGCCACCCCTCATGCGTGGCGAACTTCATGCTCACACGGCATCGGTGCAGATCGCACATGAGATGACTACCTCTATGGCAAAGACAGCAGTCACATTCACCTTTGCCCACTGTTGCACTGCAACTTGTGCGTCACACAAGACAGCAGAGCTTTTATTGAGTCGAGGCTTGCGATAACCAAGTGCATCTCCATCGCATCCGAGCCAGCCGCGGCTGCATCAGCGCGAACGAGAGAATCCGATTTTCGCTTGGTAGCCAATGTTGAAGCAAAGCCTTGCAGTAGTTGTGCTAGAATGCTGCATGAACACTGGCCGCTGCCAGAACCGCTTATTCGCAGTCACAGGGTGCGGTTTGGCGGCATTCCGCACGGGCAGCAAGCTATTGCCAGCATCTTCCAAAGCTACTGCACACTTTTGAAAGTTTAACCAGCGCTTCTGCTCACCGAAATTATGGCTAGCGGGAAACTGAATTGGACATCACTTTGTGCCAAGTTTTGCACGCACATGCAGATGACAGTGAAAATCTGCCAATGACGTGCCGTGCTTATGGTCACGTATTTCAGTCGACGAATGGAATTGAGCATTGGGACAGCTTTGTTGCGGGCTTTTTCTTCATAGCCATACAACGCCCAGAGTAGCGGTGGCGTGAAAACTAAACAAAAAGAGTGGCTCTTTCAAAAAAGACCAAAATGGCTGCAGTCAGAAACTTGGAACAGCAACTACGCGTCACAGAAAAATGCCTTTTCTTTGCATGTTTTTCAGCAAATATACACCTCGCTGATGTGACATATACCATTATGTCTATATTTCGCAGACGCGATACAATGCGCCACCAACTCTCTTACACAAAGTCTTCAGTTGAATTTTGAAGCAGATTACCCTGACCCTGAAATAATCTAGTGTAAGCAAATTTGATTGCAATAGCAATTACAGCATTTACTCGCATAATGATCACACTTCTTTGTAAAAAAAAATTGATGAGAATTCACGGGTGCAATCATTACAAAAGTTCAATTTTCCAGAAAAAAATAAAATAAAAATAATTTCAGCCAGAATTTGCTGCGGGATGTCAACAAACAGGTGGCTGCCGGTGTAATAGTGCAGGACACCAAAACAAAAATGGCGGCCTGTGAAGCAAGCCTAACGCGCCAGATGCGATTTCTTTTTGTTCTCATTAAGGCTAAACCCCATTAGCGCGATTTTGTGCGCGACAGCGACGAGCGACGGGTTCGCGCGACGGATCAGGCCGTCGCTTGAACAGATCGCTAGGTCTTGTCGCGCGATCGCTCGGTTTTGCAAATCTAGAATTCGTCGCTCGTCGCCCGGAAGTGCTATGAGCGACTAGCCAATAGCGCAAAGCCGGAACTGGATGTACATAACTCCAGTACTTCCGATTGTCGCACGGAACGAGCAAACGATTGAATTTTTATAGGTGCAAGGATAAGAACCTACTGCAAGACTTTCAGAAATATTTTATGCTGCTTTTTACAGTAAAATACATCAACTTAAGTTAATAAAGCACGCGTCACGCTAGTTTCGGCGCCTATATTGCTGCCCTCTTACCGGCAACACTGGGGAGACGTCGCTCGAAGTCATCGCTCGCATGGGGTGCAACTTGTAGGCGACGAGCGAACGCGACAGCCATCTCCATCGCGTCGCCTGTCGCGTGCAAGATCGCTTGCATGGGGTTTATACTTTAAGTACATTACGTGCGTTGAAACAGTTTCTTCCGTATCAGTAATGAATAATACCATCAATATCGACAAGTTTGCGGCAATAACATAGCCATGTACACTTTGAGGGGACAGAAAAAAAGATGAGCGCGTTTAGCTGCCAGTGACATAGAAACACATGGCGGGCATGCTGCGAAAACTGTGGCATTTGCCTTCACTACTATCCTAATATGGCATGTTTCCACTAAGGGTGCAGGAATATCTTAGCTTTGTTACAAGTGTTGGGGTATGAATAGGGTACACTTCTAACCTATCAGTGTAATGGTGGCTACTATCGTTGCTGCTTGCGATTTGTTGCATGCCCATGAGAGCACATGAGAGGAATCGAAAGGCACCCTTTGTGTTGTTGACCACAACCATTATGAAGCCTACAAATACTAAAGCCAAGGCAAGTTTGGTTGTAGCTTTCTTTTTTTTTCCATGGAAGCGCGGAACGTAATGAAAGGAATGAAATGGGGCATCTGCTTAAGAATGTTTGGAGCGTGCAGACCGCTTGGTATGTCTTGAAGAGTCGTTCACGTAGCATTTGAAAGCTGGTGTCAGCTGGCGTGTAATGATCGTGCCATTTGACCTGGCACGATCATTACACGAAAAAAAAAAAAAAAAAAGGAAGGTTCGAATTTTGATGACAAAATTCAGTGGTGTGATCATTACGCGAATGCGATCATTATGGAAGTAAATACAGTATATGGACACTCCAGGCACATTTTTGCCATCAGCGCCACTGCAAGGTTTCATATAAAGTCCACGGGCGATAACACTTGTTACCGCATGTTATATGCTGTATGTGCTAGTGAAAACGCAAGGGGAGCCGACGATCGCGGCTCAATCTTGCACACGCAAGGGAAGAAAGTAGGAATGAAGGTGGGGCAGTGTTGTACTGCGCATTCCGCGACATATCTTGAAAGCAAGCTGCGTTGAGGGCAGAGTATAGGCACTTCGACGGCTCGTACCTCTCCGCGGGCTGCGTTCTCGCCACTCTGTTTACTTTGAAGCAATAGGCAGCCTGAACGTCACTTTGCTCATTGCTGCGGGGCAGAGTAGGTGTACCGACGACTCATACATTTGTGTACACTACATTATCGCTGCTCAGTTTCTGTTGAAGTAATAGACAGCACAAAGGTCACTTTGCTCACTGCTGCTGCCACGCTTCCTCACAGTAGTGTCTTGACAGCAGGTGTCCGCGCTCATCGAGTGTGATGTGTTCATGTTTGCAAGTTTATACAGCCGATAAAACTGCTATCTTTAGTTTGTATAGCTGTCTATTACTTTGCTATCGTGATTGATGCTTCGCCTTTCTGGCGAAACTGCGACTTTTTTTTTTTGCAATAGTGCCTGTAGATTTTTAATTAGTGGTAGCAATCACAAAAAACATGCAGTCTGCAATAGTGAGTCCAAGATTTCGAAAAGTGGCCTAGGACATTTTTTATAAAAACATTTTTTCTTGATTTATTTACAGTGGAGGTTAAGTGCTTGGAAATGCACTTAACCAGCAGACCGCACGGAGAAGCCAGAGTTACGAACTGTCTGCTTTATTGAAAGTGATTTCGACATATTAGACAAGGGTGATTCCAAAGCACTTAATGCTTAACTTTCGGGTATAACGTAAACTGTTTCAGTTTTTATTCCAAATACATCATTGGCCCTTCGCGATAGATAAGGCCTCACCCTTATGGGCATAAAAACAGATTGGAACAGTCTTAAGTTATACCGGCCCTGTGTAGAGACGCCCGTCTACTGAACCGGCTGCAGCGTGCAGCTCCCTAATACCATACTTACATAACAAATTCAATCCCCACTTTTCCAATTAAGTGTGTTTTTCTCGCATAATGACCACCCCCTGAACTTGCTGCCATGAAGTAGGAGACACACGGTACAATTCGGCATCTGATATGGCGTGCGGCGGGTGCGACTGTGTCCAACACCGCGCTGCATGCCAAATCGTACCATCTCTCCTCTTTTCTGGACGCTCCGGACACATTTTTGCTGTCGTCGTCGTTGCACCATTGCCGCGGGCCATATGGTGTAGGTGTGAGTGAAAGTGCGCGAGGGAAGCCAATGATTGCGGCGCAATCTCACGCACCGTCGACTTTTGCGCAATCTTTCAGTTTTCGAGGGCCGCGTCCCCCTTAAGTCTAGCAATTTATATCTTTCTTTATGACATACACCTCGTTACTTTTTTATGGCATACATCTCGTTAAAGGGTCTCCTCACCAGGTATGGCCATTGTGAGCTGACACGCGCCGTGCATGCAATGCGCATGAACGATCTTGTCTGCGAAGTATTACAACGCTATGCACCGCAAAAAGAGCTGAGATTTCAAACTGAACACCATTTGCCCTTTTCGTGGGAGCTGTGCTCCCAGCCGCAGAATCTACGCATATCGCACGAATGCACCTACGTTGCACTGTTTTGACGTCGCTCGTAGTGACACTGCTTCAATACATTATCTAAAGTTTAGAGAAATAACAAAGCAGAAACCAAATGTCTGCACGTTCTTGTTTTAGTTCGCAACGCAGCAAAAGAGATGCATTTCCGTTTTGTCTACTTGTTCCCATGTTGTGCAGTTGCACGCACAGACAACGAAAGTAAGTCATTTTTTTATTGTGTTCCAGAATGCAATCATGGTGTATGAACCGCTTGTGTCTGCCTCAGTATTCACCTAGCACTGACTGCTGGTCAGGTGTTCTCGTGCACAGAGCGCAAAATTGTGTGTTGCATGAAACGAGACAAATGCAACATTTCACGCACGAAGCCGTCAGCAAAAGTGTGCCGCACAGCAAAAAATCGAGGAAAGAAAAGTGATGGCGGGGCCCGTGACGTATGCACCACGTGATCCTCAAGCTCTGGTACTGGAGAAAGCAGGCAAAGAATTTCGTATATGGAGGTTAGACAGGGCAAGTGGAGAGTGTCTCTCTTGGCAGTGGCCCTCGCCTCCTAAAATCGTAGGTTCATGGCACTGAAATATTGCTCTGCTATTAATGAACCAATTTGAAAAATTTTTGCAGCATAACACTCTCTAAAAGGCACATAACTTCCAGCGTATAATAGAAATTTGCTATGTGGCCTGGTGAGGGGCCCTTTACTGAAGCTTTTATGCATGAAAAGTGCATTCATTCTGCTTTCTGTTTATGTATTACATAAAATATTGAGAGCAGTAGTTCCTTCACAAAAAAAACTGGCATAACCTACAAAAGACACCTATTTTCCCCATGGTAGGGAATGAGTTAAGCACACTCTATTACACTCAAAATACAGCCGCCTTGGCCGTTCCAACAGCCTGGAATGGCCGTGCTTGCCAGCCGCTTACCGGAAGTGCCGTCGCCCAGCATGTGAATGGCTGCACTCTTTGGAGAACGAACCTGCTTGCTTTGCACTTATGCCGTTCTGGCGCAGCGTGGTGCATCAATTCACGTTTGTATCGAAATTATGCAATTGGCACAGGAGTCCCACCCCTGGTAGTTCTGCCACAAGTGTAATTGCAAGTTTGCAAGTTATATTTTCCTCTATTATATATTGTCCCCTAATGGCGTTGTACTGTATGTGGTGACATTTTATCATTTGCCTACACCAGAAGTTCTCAGTACGCTTTCAAAGATGATTGTACTTACGGTTGATACGTCCATGGGCACGGTAGGTGCGCCTGCGCATCTTAGGCGCCCTGTTAACCTGGATGTGGTCGATCACAAGACGGTCGACATCCAGACCCTTGTAGTCAGCATTGCTCTCAGCGTTACGAAGCAGCTGCCACAAGAATTCAGCACTCTTCTTTGGCCAGCGGCCCTGAGTGCAGCCAAAAGCCTTAGCCTGCAAAAGGTTCCCCCCCATAAAGTCATATTAGAAACGCACAACATGCAAACTATTACCGACAATTCGCTACGCCACAAGATCATGTTGCTGAACGCGTACAAAAACAAGGAAACAATCTATAGCATAATTTGCATGATAAAATGACAAAAGTCATCTGGTCCCCCTTATACCAGAACATACATGGGAATTTAAACAGCATGGTGAAATAGTTTTCATTCTCAAGATCATAGCATCACTAAAACCTATCAACAAGACATGAGCTGAATTTTCAAAACGGCAGTTGAATGTGTTAGTTTCGGCAGAAACAATCTCAGTGGCATATGTAGAAAATTATGTGCATGCCGTATATCCAATTAAGTCCCAATAGTTACCTTATTATCACAACTGCTGCCCCATAATACTGCAAACAGCTTATTCATAACAAGCAAACAAAAATTTGTCTGCTGTACTGATTTCTGAAATATATTCAAGTGTGCACTGCCTAAGGAAACATTACAGTGTGGCCTATGATGTGCACAGTGCTAAAAACATTGCAGTGGACACACAAATTATAGCTTGTTCACACTGAGGTTGGGGGCTCCTAATTGTCAACTATAAAATGTACATAAGTGACACTGTTTCGGAGAAACAGCTTTTTCTTGTGCTAGTCAGTTTGAAACCAGTTTCCATCACAAATACTTTTTTAAAAATTTAATGACTATAAATAATCCAGTCTTCTTTTATAATCCAACAGCTCTCAGTTGCATATTTTTCTCTTTTGTCATGGTTTTAGTTCTGCTGTAGCTCCTAACCTTTGACAGTACCTCTACATGTACTTGCAGCCATGTAACCAGGCACCTATTGCCCCTATCAATAGTGACATGGTACGAGTTAATAGCGCTGACAAAAACAAAAAAGTGTTGGTGTGCATGCAGAAGACATTGTGCCAAATCCTGACTGGAAGCTTACCACTATCATTGAAAAGGTGTACAATCAATGCATTCTTCCATTGCTAACACATAGGGCAGAAACCTTGAGGTTGACAAAGAAGCTCGAGAACAAGTTAGGGACCGCGAAAAGAATGATGGAATGAAGAATGTTAGGTGTAAAATTAGGACACGGGAAGAGCAGTGCGGATTAGAGTGCAAACAATAGCCGATATACTAATTGACATGAGAAAAAAATGGAGTTAAGCAGGCCATGTAATGCGTAGGATAGATAACCGGTAGACCATTAGAGTTACAGAATGGGTGCTAAAAGAAGGCAAGCGCAGTTCAAGATGGCAGAAATCCTGGTGGGGTTATGAAATTAGGAAATTCGCAGGCGCAAGTTGGAATCAGTTGGCGCAGGAGAGGGGTATTTGGAGATCGTAGGGAGAGGCCTTCATACTGGAGTGTACATAAATATAGGCTAACAATGATTATGATCGTTGCATGTAAACAGTGGCAGCTACTGGCACTGAAAGGGTCCGCCATAAAAAATTCGCCTGCCACAGCTCCAGTGTAAATGCACCCTTAGTGTGTTCCCTCTAACAGTGTATTCCTGCAACACACAACAAGAGCCTTTCCATCTTCAATATGTGGATGCAAAAATATTCACTGTGAAAGGTAGGGCTTTAGCAGACTCGTCATTTGCCCATGGTTTGCAACCATTATCCACGAGTGATAAATGTATCCCATGACACGACCAGGCTGTCGACATTGCAAACCAGTTGCGCAAGGCCACATGGTTGGCTGGTGATTTATAACTTAGTCTATCTTGTGCATAAGTTATGTCCGAGACACTACAAAGATGCAACAGCCAAGTTATGCTACTGCGCTTTAAGAAAGTGGCGAAGTATAGCTCGTCTCAGGATAATGGTCAAGAACTGGGTAAGAAAACAGCATGCGTCTTCAAAGTAGGATGCGCGTATGTTCATCTGCAGAAGTTCACTGCAATCGCAAAGTATGTGAAGTTATCAAGCAAAGTACCAAGGCAATCATGCTGCATCACGTTCCAAACGACATTTTATGACGTTAGCCAATTAAAACAGTGCTGCGCTCGCTTCTGCGGCATTTGCGGCTGTATTCTCTGGAACACGATCCAACATCCAAGTGCACAACCCGGCGACTGAGCAGCCACTTACCTGAGCTTTCCGACCCACGCCACCGTTGAACCGCCGGAAAGGCACGATCTCCTTTTTCGCGATGACGTTCTTCAGGTAGCGCTGGGCCCTACGCAGCGGCATGTGCTTGATCGCCTGTGCCGTCTCACGGGTGTTCTGCGCAACGCACAATCCAAAGGCCATTCGTCAGGTCACAACATCATTTCGCGATGTGTGACAAGCAAGAGACGCAAATGATTACTGTCCTGTACTACTAATGTCGCACGACGGTAACTATCGTAACATGCCGCGAAGCTGAAACAAGAAGGATCCATCGCACAACGAACCTTGAAGTGCACCCGGAGGTTGGAGCCCCGTGCCTTGCACGCTGCGACAAAAACAGACGATGAAAATTACACACCACGGAAACACAAGAACTACTCTTCGAAATTAATTCGGCATATGCAGATGATGAAAAATATGACGACAGCCATTCGCTGGCTTTTGACACATACACTTGGTTGCATTATCCGGGTCAACCGAGTACCTCCCCATCACGACCTGCACACAGAAGTGATGAAATGCAAGTTTGAGTCATTTGCTACAATGAAATTCTTGACTGCCGGGCGAATGTACAGCTCAGTCACCGAAAGCACCAAACATGCTCGCTGAGCCGCAACCGTGATATCATAGCCAAACATGCGGCGTTGACGCATTGTAGTGAATAAATACATATGACAGTCAAAATACAAGCGATTAAACGTGTCACTATAGGCAAGAAAACCGAAATTTCATCCATATTTACCTCAGATGAGCCGCGATTACAGAATAACCAAACCAAAGCCTCTCGGCTTCCACAGTAAAAGGACGGAAGCAAATTTTGCAAAGTTGACGTCACGTCCGATCATAGTGGCCAGCAATGCTTGGTAGTCGGGCTAAACATGCTTGCATAATATTAACGCTCATAAAAAAAAATGAACATTACAACTCAGATTATCACAAAAGAAAGTTTGTTAATTAAATAGTTCGTTTTCTACAAAGATGAATGAACGAGTGCGTTGTGTAAAATAATGTGTTGGCGGTGTTGTTTAAATTTGTCATTCGCCCAAACAAAAAGATTTAAAAAAAATATAACATAGAATAACAGCAAATTATTGAGAATACACTGCATTTTTGTTTGTGAATATCTCTGTGGTTTATTGTTTCACATTAACCAATAAGTTCTTCATTTTTAACTTTCAGTTTTCAAAGCTGAATGCTGGTGGTGTCACGTCACATCGAAGCCTACCTGCATATCCTGTAAGCCGCCAGCTGGCTAACTGACGAACCGCACCAAAGACAGATTGGATAGAGGATGGGACCCTGTACGGTGTTTGTAGCCACAAATAATTGTTTGTGCTAGCCTGTTAGCTCCATTGACATGCTACCTTCTCACATACGTGCATCTGTAACGGCGCGGGACGTTTTTTTTACCTGTACCTTCAACATAGGTACCACAGTGAAAAGTGAACGTCGGGCGTGATGACGGTCATCAGCCTGTTCTCTGTTATCTCCTTGCCATGGTGTCCCTTCCCAAAAGATGGTCGCTGTCTAAGCCCAAGAGCCGTCACCGGGGTCCTCGTTATCACCGAGGCCTCCTGAGGACTAATTCGGAAGGAGACGAACAACAGGCTTTTATTTTCGCCGACGGAGACGACGTCGCTTCCGATGAAGTCGACACTTGGGATGATGCGACAGAGCTCAGACTTCGTGGAGGTCAGAACGGTTCCAGAGACACCGGCGACAGAAACACATTTGGAGCTCGAAAGGCTCCACCTGCGGCGGTGTTTGAGCACCGTATTGTTGAAGGCGAAACACTGCAAGGCATCGCGCTCCGTTACGGGTGCACGGTAAGCATTAACTTTGCCTAGTTTTTTTCTCCTACGATTGCACTGATCATTTGGTGTTTGTAGATACAGGGCGGCTGCCATGCGTTGAACTTCGCACATTTCTAAGCAGGACGTTCACGACGATGCGGAAATAACTCTGGATGCTGAGTTGCTCATGTCGAAAGCTTCGCATATGGCACTTTCAAAACTAGTTGGAAAGTGGGACACGTACAGAACAGTGCATGTCACCTATTTGGTAGTGTTAAAGGAAATTAATCAGTCATTCCATTTCAATCAGATGGGATCTTTCCGTCGCAAAGTGTGTTCTTTCACATTTATATGGACGTGTAAATTTTTTTTTACGTCATCTTTTTGGCTTTGTATGCAACTTTATATTGTCGAATACAAAAGAAATAAAGCAAACAAATGGAAGACAGAAACTCCTCTGTTTGATCATTTAGAATAATGCCGAAATATTATACATTGGGGCTTGTAAAAAAAGCTACTACACAGTGGTGAAAAATTAAGAGAACAATGTTCCTGTTGAAGTGGCAACCACCTCTTAACTATTAATGGCCCACAATCTCTTTTCAACCTTTCATCTGACTGATTCCCCATGTCCACTTGTTCAGTGCAACTTGAATATTCATCAACGTGTAATTTATGTGGAGTAGAAAGCACATATAGCTTGTAAAGGTTTCTTCCTTTATTGCATTTACAGGTTGGTGCCTTGCGACACTCCAACAACCTGCTTAGTGACCAGGACTTCTTTGCCCTCACTGTGATCAAAGTCCCTGATCGCATCCACATTGCAACAGGACAGCTTGTTGACACAAATGTGCCTGCTGACGACACCATCTCTGTTGCCAGCGATGGTGCAGAGTCGCCGCCGGACAAAGCAATCCGCTATTGGAAGAACCTCGACGATAAAGTGCAAGCAGCCTTGCAAGAACGAGGTGCGGGAGATGACGGCATCCAAATCGACGAAGTTGAGGACAGCTCAGTCAACCGTCGTGTCTCACGTCCACAGCCTGATTCATCAAGTGGTGCAGATTGTGGCATAGGATGGTGCGGTATAATTGCGATTGTTGTCATTGTTGCTGTGCTCGTGCCGTCTTTCTATGTGCTATACATACTCGTCTACCAAAAGGAAATTCGTGATGGAGCTGTGCAGTTGAAGTGAGTGAACTGCAGCGTGGTAGTCGCCAAGGCTGCCTGGCACAGAAAATGCATTTGTGATGGTGTTTTTGCTCAAGATGGAGTGACCTGTTGCATAGAGCTTTGCACTGTTGTTGCTGGTAGGGGTATTCACTGTTTTTACTTTTCTGCTCTCACTTATCTGCACAGCAAGCTGCATATGCGGCTCTTTTACTTACCCATTCGCATGGATCATTGATAAAGATAATGAGTTCATGAGAGCTTCCCTTCTTTTTACACACACTGTTTATTTTTTAAGGCTTTTTGTTTGCAAGTAAGCATTCATACAGTATGTAAACAAATGGTGATATATGGATTGCAGGATGCAATTTTTTTTTCACATCAAGCCTTGATGTGGTAAAGCCTCGCACAAGTGATGAATGTGCCTTTAACTTCAACGTTGTGAAAGCCGCTGATAAGTAGGTGTACCACAGGGTGTGCATTCTTAGTCGGGATTTTTGTACTTTGAAGGTTGCTGAATGAAACCATTTTAAGAAACATCGCGTGTAGGCTTTGTAAGATAAAACTGCTATGTCTAGAATACATTGTGTATGCTGGAGTTCTTGAAATGCCATTGTTGCATAGTCTGTACAGAGGATTTAAATACATAGGAAGACATAGGCCTATTCTAAATGTTAACAAATAAAAGACTGCAGTACTGATTTGCCATCTGCTGAAGTGTGTTGTTCTGTGGATGTCATTTTCCAAGCTACTCATCATAGCATTTGCTTATTAACTCTTCCATCAAGATGTTTCCAGGGGCACACCAGCTGTAACATTATTTGACAAAGCTGGTTATCTAGTTGAAGCCCTTGTGCTCCATGCAAGCACATCTGAGCTTCTTATGATATTTCTGCCATGTTGGAAGGGCATTCAAGTCGAAAGGTCTGCTATAAAGGGTCCAATCAAATAAAAATGTCCCTAAAAGCTGGAACTGCTACCACTTTTCAGCATGGTCACCTTGAATGATGTGCATTAGTCACAATAACATTTCCATAGGTGTATGAATAGTGTTTGAAGCCTCTCTAGTGGTCTATTCAGCCTACTGAAATATTCCTGGTGCAGAATGGTACCAGAGTTCAGCGTGTTCGTCATATTGACAAGAAAAAGTAGCATAAATAATAGGACAAAGGTAGTCGAGCATCTTCTGCTGTCTTTATTTTGTGACATTTTTCACTTTTTTTGTATTGATGCAAGAGTGAAATCGCCTGCACTTGTAATCACTGAGAGCATCCTTGGTTAAAAAATCCTGAGCTTGCTGTAGGTGTAGTTAAATTAACAGTGTGTGCAAGCGAACACCTTAAAGCCACTTTTAGTGATAAAATTCATAACATCACCTGGAGACAGCTGCAGCCTTTTCCAGCTGCCATCCTTGTTATGCTGAACCATCCGATCCGTTTGCTCAACTGCGCTCTTAATGAGGCTGCTGTGTGCCCAGGAGTCCACAGGCTTTGCTTGGTATGGTGTTCGTTCTTAATTGACGCCACCAGGGAATACCATTTTACACATCCATAATAGTATTGGTGCATGTGTGACTCAAATGGCAATGAATTGCATTGGGCGTCATTTCATGCAACTACAGAAATCCATAAAAGCATGCTATTTCTTAAACCTAAATGCTGTGAACACTTTATGTAACCACTTAACTGCCATGGGAAATTTCGAAAAACGAAAAGTGTAAATTTTTCTAAAAGCTCCACTTATGCCACTTTATTTCTTGAAAAAATATACCAGTAATGCCTATAGTACTTTTACTGCTCTTGTTCAAAAAAATTGCTGAATACACTATGTATTTGTGTGTCAAAGTTGCAAGATAGTGCAATCTTTGTCATGAATAGTTAACTCATCATTGGCAGTTAAGAGGTTAAAGATCTAAAAGCAAAAAACTAGCAGCAGGTGTAAGGGCCAAAGCTGGATCTTTACATATTGCATGCTTTTGAGTAACTTGCATTTGCATGTGTTCCCACTCTTAAGAAAAAGAAAATTCAAGAACTACAGAGCACGAATGCACCTTTTTGAAAAATTTGCAAAGCCGTATTAAGGCGTAACTACACATTGCTTTCCTGCTTGAGGAAGTATGTGAACGCAGTGTTTCTAAGTTACGGCAAAGGCTTATTGTACACAAGCACCTCAATTTTATCGCTTGGTAGAATACTGGTGACGTTGTGTGCAAGCACTTTAAGCTTATTGCTTGTATAATACTGGTGTTCAAAAGTTTGTAAATATGCAGGGAAATATTAGTTTTCCACACAAGCAGGAAACTATCAGAGAAAATTTCCAGTTAGAAAAATATTTAGTTTGAAAGGTCATGATACAATGGTTTTCGAGAAGGTAAAGGTAATAACTAAAGAGCACTCGTGCGGTTATAAAGTTCACCGACGCAGTGGCACCAAAAGCACCTTCGTAGATTGTTAGCACAGAAGACCACCACCTTATGTAGGAAAGCGAAAGTAGCAGTATTAAGTTCTTAAGCACACTTAAATGTCATTGAAATTACTAGTTTTTAAGCAGACATGGAAGTGCCCTCACTTCATTTTAAATTGCATATGAAGGTCTGGTGGTTTGAAATTATAATAGTATTCAAATAAGTGCTCGACTTGTTTTCTCTTGTTAAGTAATGTCAAACATTCTTGCATTTTCAAAGTTCAAGTGATATCCGGAAGGAAATTGACTAGCATGATTTGTTCTGTTGTAAGAAGTTGGCAAATTACTGGAAGTGTGGAAATGCAAGGAACAAGAGTACACACTTATGCTGACTTTCAGCTTTCTTTTCTCAAGTGATATTAAAGTGAGTGCTCATGTCTGTTATTCCTGTGCCTTTTCTTTCCTTGCTTTCAGTTGTTTGCCATGATCTGCCATCAATAAGCCACCATGAAGTTCATTGCACCAGTCTGTTCAAACAACACTTCAGAGTTTTTAAGCTTTGCTCAAACATATTTTCCATCTTGAATGTCCTATGCCAGCACAGATTTTCTTAAATGAAAGTACTGTATGGTCAGACTTCAATCAACACAGTCTAGACAACACATGGGATATGGCAGAAGAGATTGGTAAATTTCTAGGTTATGTATTTTTTTCCCTAGGTACGTCTTGGCTAGGTGTTGTCTAAATCTATGTCATACATATTGCAAATGATGTGACATCTTGCTGTGATTGTTAAACATTTGCACAACTGAGGTCCTACAGTATTAAATAGTCCTGTTTCATTCTCAAGCTGCAATGTTGAAATTGGATGTTTTGAAAACTCGCTCAAAGGTGCCTGAAATTTCAAAATGTTTGCCAGCGTTCACTTCTTGACTTTTAAAGTTGGACTGAAGTTTCTTTTTTCATTGCATGGTTTAAATGGCCACAATGCAGCTTAAGCAATTCTGGGAACAGATTAATTCCCTTACAAACGCCCAACGTGGTCCAGACTCTATTGGGTTAGACAGCTATCTCTCAGATAAAGCTTTATTTAGTTCGATGCTTAAACTTAAAAGGACATTAACAGCCTATGTTGGTTATTTAGCCAGCTTTCCTGCAATTTTCACACAATGACTGGGACTGCTTGTTACTGTAGTATGCATCTAGGCTGCAGTTTGGTAGTAATGCCTTTTCCGATGCTATTCTTTTTTGCGATTTGTCAGTGGAGCGATGCTCTGCCCACGTTACGAGATAATAATAGGTAATACGAGTAGCAGAGAATTGAGTGGAAGGCAGTGCTACAAAACTGGGGCCCTATAGTTGACATATTCTCTATTGAAGTTGTATGCAATGGAAATGTCACTGTAGCAACACTGGTGATGTCAACTTAGCTGTCACATGCATCTGTGTCCAACTTTCTCGTAAATGGTGCCTCGGATGTCCTTGCCCCTATGTCCACAAATGTGCCTTCACTCCACTCATTTGAGAGCGCTGTTGCCAATTACTGCGCTTTGATAACACTCAGATTCCCAAGCTGTGATTTCGTAATTGGATGTTTTCAACATTTACTCAAAGGCACCTGAAGTAAGGGGTGCTTTTCTGGCATCTGCTTATTCCTTTAATCTTGGAGGAAAAACAAACGGTCCCTCCGGTTGAGGGGCAATGCTGCCCCCTTCTTGGTAGAGGTGAGGAAGACATTAAAGTCAGGTCGTGTTTGTGAATATGAAGGTTAATGTAACGTAAAAAAAAGTTTAGTTATAATTACCACTTTGCACTATGAACTGTAAATGGTGGTAAAGAAGAAATCATGAAGTAGTGCTGCTTGGAAGGTTGAACATTTAAGTCTGTCTGTGGGGCGATTATTTTTAAGTTTTACAGAATTTTTAGAAATCGCCTGCGGCAGATTGCATAATTCTAGTCCTTGGGCTAGATTATTCAAAGAAGCGGAAATTACTTGCATGAGAAATTTCAAACACATATTCTACCATTAACAAAACATCACTAATTGACTTCCTAATTCACAGCACATATTGCTATCTACTAATTGTAGCCGGCAGTGGCGTACCAACTATTTTTTGAGCGGGGGCGTAAGCCATATCTCTCTCTCTATATATATATATATATATACATGTACATAAACGCCAGACCCCACCCCGGCCGAAACGTCCAACACACACATGAATGTTTCGCACATTCATTCGTTGTTCCTTTCATGTGCTTTTAAAACGGGATCATCCAGAGAAACGTTCATCCCATCATCCCATTATATATATATATATATATATATATATATATATATATATATTATGAACAGAGAAAGAGGGAGGGTGCGGACTGGAAAGTGACCGTACGTGTGGCCTGGGATCACTCTGCTGCCACTACTCTGTTGGCCACACCAACAAAAGAAGTTGTACTGCTCTAAACCTGCATATAGGTTGCCCATTTGACTTCTGCTGTACATGTTCGTTTTTTGCATGCTTTACCATAAAGCCTGACATGGAGGGCTTTTGTCAATTAAGCGGAGTGAAGCGAGTCGGCGTACAGCGTGGGTGTGACGGGGGTGAGGTAGATGCAGCTTTAGCGGCCGCTGACCAATAAAATATGTCACATCCTTTTATTTAATGTGCTAATGGCATGTGCATTTATTGTAAGGTTTTCATTGGAGGTTATACAGAAGTTAACGGTCATTACTGGGCAGAGAAAACTTTGAGCGGTCCCATGCGGCACGTACTGCAAAGTTTGCCTCCCTTGCGGATTACCCAATTGCCATTAAGAGGGAGCAAAGGAGATAGGAGGGCTAGGAAGTTAGGTGTCGCCATGGCAGCGGCCGAGCAGGCCGGCAGGAAGGGCGTAGTGGGTCCAGCCAGAAGGGTAATCTGGTAACAGGCCAGGGTGCGGTGATCCAGCAGGTGCCAGATGGTTGGGGCAGGTCAGGTAACCTTGAGTGGGCACGGCTATCCATCTTTGCAGAAAGTCCTAGAGTATCGCCAAGAGCTCTCTTTGCACTTGCTTCTTAAAAACCAGGCAATTAACTGTGCCAAGTGTTATACTAAACAACGAAGACTCCAAAATGCGACCTTTCAGCAAAATTCAAGCAAGAACAGTGCAGTGGTGAGCGCAAAACCTTTTTTCGAACACATGCAGCGAAATATGCAGAATTCTACCATATTTCTCAAGGTCACCAAGTATTTTTTTCCAGAGTATTTATAGTGGGCACTCACTGCAACAAAAGCGATAAGAAAGGAAATTGTCATGACACGAGATCCATTGCATAAAAATGATCAGAGGGTCTACAGGTACAGCGCAGTGTTTGTCAAAGTACTCTAAACTTCATAATGTATGACTAGAGCCAACACCACCTCATAACACAAAATGAGCTCGGAGTTGCGACGTGGGTCTGCACAGTAAAGCGACAGCCCATGCAGCGTAGGATAAATGGCGATAATCAAGCTACATTATTACATTCAGGCTTTCACCATGCCAGGTTTGTCATTGGAAATGCTCTAGTCCCAGACAGCACCAAATCTCCTAAGGACGTCACAAATGAGTGCTAAAGTTCCACATCCAGATAAGGAAGTCGTCCAGGAAAGTAAGTCATATATATGCCCCATGGACTTCAGCAAACGCACCTCCAATAAACGTCCCGAAATAGCACTTGAAAGGGCAGCTGCGTGCAATACCCACAAGTATATATAGTGCAGTGCCTTGTTGCGAGTGCATGTGCACGAACCTTGCTGTACTATTGTTTGAGCTGTCTCCTGAGCCACGTGGAAAGGCTTCCATGCACCTCAAACCCATTGTCTACAGCAGTCAAACTTTATGTTGAGAGAACTCCAAGTCATTTATTAGAGCAGCTTTAGAGCGCTAAGAGCATTGTGTAAGAGCCCCAGCAAACCCTTTTATCCGCGTGGCAGCATTGTGTAAATGACTTTAGAAAACTTCCGATCATGCATTTTTGACAATCAAATTAGCGAAGGAAAAAAAGTACTTTGTCTTATAGATATAAGCACATGCTCTTGATGTGTTCAAATATAAGGAACGTGCCACATGCGTTCAGCTCGTGTATGCAGCTTCCTTGTTCTATACTTGGCAAGAAAATTAACTTGTGAAATATAACTGTAAAGAAAAGCTGGTACCAGCTGGATAGTTCCATATATTGATAGGCGATCGAAACAGATGGTGTTTCAGAGGGGTTAGCGAGAAGTCTTTCGGAAACTCTGTAAACATGAAAAGGATCTATACACATCCCATGGATTGCTTTCGTCACGGTTAGCTTAGATGAATACTTTTTTTTACGAACACTGGTGCGTATGACGAAGGTATAACAGGGTCTACTTATACTTTTCACCAATGTACTGAAGGACCCTGTTATAACCAAGGCAAATGCTCTCAATTACAAAAAAAGCGATCACGATCATATATTATAAATGCATTCTGACGTGAACCCACTGGTCTCCACTAGAGGGAGCAATTTTGGTGAAGGTCAGTGAAATGGAGGCGGTGTTCGCGCTTCTTGCTAGGCCAGGTGTTGCACCGATACTAGGGTGGCTAGAATTGCCCTATACCGACACAACCGTTTCTCTCCAGCTGGGCATGGCACGTGGGCCCGCCGCGCGTCGCCGCGCATTTGCGATCGTTGATGTGCCATTTCCTGCCAGATGTGTTTCGCTGTGCGAGCCTCAGCCGCGGGGTCACGACGAGAGCATGTTGCGAATCATCTCGTGGATGGGGAAGGGCCCGTGTCCGCACTCGTTGTTGGCGTCGTCGTAGTCGAGCGCGAAGGTCATCACGCCGCCGAAGCCTCGAGCAACGACCCACACAACCTGCGATGGGACGAGCAAAGAGCGCGAAAGTTTAGCAGAAGGTCATACACTGGGAGAAATCTGAAGTGCATATGCGTTTGTCGGAGTTGTCCCGGCTGCCACGCTCTCCTTGCGCTTTCGAGCCGCACGGCAGCAAGGCGCGAGCGAATTCGGTGCGATGGGCCAGAACACCCTCTTCAAATGCCAGGTTTCTCGCCATTAAATGTTACGCTCCCGCAGTGCAGCGAAAAGTGCGCGCACAAAGCAAAGCGGTCGACAGACATGACTGCTTCTTTCAACAACAGCCGTCCAATGGCACTGGAAACCACAGAAAGTGGAAACAGCTCCCTGCTGCCAGAGCGCCATTTGTACTGCGAGCCCGCGCCGCGGTGCGCGC
This sequence comes from Dermacentor variabilis, assembly GCF_050947875.1. Lineage (NCBI taxonomy): Eukaryota > Metazoa > Arthropoda > Arachnida > Ixodida > Ixodidae > Dermacentor > Dermacentor variabilis. The sequence continues at coordinate 51,179,271 of NC_134569.1, read as the reverse complement.
ATCGTAGTTAAGAGGGGCTTCAAGTTAAGTGCCATCGGCATAACATCATCGAAGTGGCTACACACTTTGCTCTCAATTAATGTAACGTCCTCCCACCTTATACGACTGCGTTAAGGTTTTTTTTGTAATTGAGCATACGTTTTTCGCATGCTGGCAGCTTTAGTATTTCCTTGATCGTAGAAGTATGTAGAAGTACAGTGAACTAGAATACTGTATAGTAGGATTGCAGGGAACGAAGCCGGCGGAAGGGGTTGTGCAGGCAGGGGGAAAAGAAATCCCACACTCATGGTTTTCGTGTTTCTCTTTCGTTTTAACGACAGCGTTAACTCATTTTGTGTTGTTGATGTTGCCGTTTTCTATCTGCAACAACCAAATTCATGTTTCATGACCATGTTAAATTGATGTCACTGCGCTCGACGGCGCCCATGAATGAAAAAAAAAAAAACCTTGCCTATTCATGCTCAGTTTAGCTCGAGAAGGCATCTGTCCACATAGTTACGCGTACGTTTGCAAAGAAATCAAGGTGGCGCTATCTTCCACCGCCACTTTTCCGACGAAAAGGTGGCATAATATGACACGGATGCAACCGCGCTTTCGGAGTACGTCACAGCCGTCAAAGCGCCAAACATTCGCGTTCTATAACCGTGAGTGCTATTCTGGCCATTGGCAATGCTGTCGAACATGGCCATCGCCATGTCGTCGCATTCGCCCTAAGTTGTAAGCTCTGATTGGCCCGGATTGGCCCAGAGGGCTGCTATACTGCCTCCCTGATTGGCTCAAAGTGTTTTTACCAAATATGACAATATGGCGGAATTTGACAATGTCCAGAGAGCCGCATTGGCGCTTTTGACCTAATAACAGAAGACGCGTAGCCTCTGGACCAATTGGAATTGATAAAATGGTGAGTTCGACAATGCGCCGTTATGAAGAAACCGACACGACAATTTTGTGCCCTGCTTTTTTCTTCTCGTTAGACATGTGTTCGTCATGACTGTGCGTCGGCGCACGCGAACGTGGGAACGCACTGCGCTCCTATACTTGAACGTGGCCATAGGATGTGCCCGGTTGAACGCATCAGGCTAAAGTAAGCGTTCTCGCTCGAAACGTCATCTCAATTCCGTCGAATCGTTATTGGATAACGTCAAACCTTTCGAGCGGCTATGGTGTTACACTGATAAGCACGAAGTCGCGGGAGCAAATGCGGTTGCGGCGGCGCCGCGTTTCGATGGGGGGCTAAAAAAATTGGAGGACGCTTAAGCTTCACCTTCAAGAGTGGAACGCGACAGCGTTCCCGTCGATCTGCCAAGGGGTATTGGGCTACGGCCCAGCGACTACGCGCCCCGCATCGGACGCGGTGAGCGTCGAGCAGCGCAGCGTTCGGCGCGACAACGAAATGTGCGCCTCAGCAAGCGACGCACGCCTGAGCCTTAGAAACAGCTCGTTTCTAAGGTAACACCGCGTTCACTAGAGGCGCTTTTGTACCGCTTTGAAGCATCGAACTCGTGGCTCAGTGGTAACGTCTCCGTCTCACACTTCGGAGACCCTGGTTCGATTCCCACCCAGCCCATCTTGGAAGTTGCTTTTTATTTATGAAGTGCCTGCCGTGATTTATCGCTCACGGCCAACGCCGCGGACGCCGACACCGACGCCGACGACACCGGCTTTTCTGCGACACGAGCTCCTTAACGCTATCGCGTTAATAATAATAATAATATTTGGGGTTTTACTTGCCAAAACCACTTTCTGATTATGAGGAACGCCGTAGTGGAGGACTCCGGAAATTTTGACCACCTGGGGTTCTTTAACGTGCACCTAAATCTAAGCACACGGGTGTTTTCGCATTTCGCCCCCATCGAAATGCGGCCGCCGTGGCCGGGATTCGATCCCGCGACCTCGTGCTCAGCAGCCCAACACCATAGCCACTGAGCAACCACGGCGGGTGGGGGCTAAATGAATACACGCACTGTGGGAATCGATGTGAGCGAAGCTTTCTATGCTGTTTGTTTTGATTGAAGAGCGGCGATGCTGACCGCGAATGCATTTTTTCGGCGTTTAGTTCAATACGGACAGTGGTGAGGGAATGTTAAACATTACCTTGCGCGCACCACTGCTGTTTGTCTGCGTTATACACAGAACACACAGGCAGGCGTGTTTGCTTGAGGCCTTGTGGCGCGTCATTGTTCATAATCTGTGAGAGGGCTGAGCATTATTATTGCATTACACGGCACGTTGCATCGCGGACGAAGTGTTTAATTTGAATTGTGGGGCTGTACGGGCCAAAACCACGATCGGGTTATGAGGCCGTCATAGTGACGGACTCCGGATTACTTTTGACACCTTCGCGTTCTTTAACGTGCACCTATAAAGCTAAGTGCGCCGGCGCATTTGTATTTCGCTCCCGTCGAAATGCAGCTGCCACGGTTGGGATTGAACCCGCGACCTCGAGCAATGCCGTCGTCATGATACCGCAGCGGGCACAGAAGTATTTATTTGACGTGCGACCGCTTCCGTATGTTATGTGGCTTTGTGTTTGCACGTCCTGCCTCATTTGTTCCACTTGACAAATTTTCATGGTGCTTATTTTTCACAAGTTGAGGAAGCGTACCGTACCGTATCTTCAGTTCTATATAGCAACGCCCCCTCTGGACTTGCACGTTAGTGGTAAGGTAATTTGGTCGTACAAACTGCGCAGCAAGTCTGTAATCGCCGACGCCTCGGACGTCATCATCAAGTACTGTGAGTGACCATCTTACGGAGACTCATCCTAGCTTCAATGAGGACGCGCGTTGCAACAACTCGCGTGAGCTGTGCACTGCATGGACCGTTACAGAAATATGTAATTGAGCGTGTTGTTATCTCATCGTGAGTAATATTTTCTGTCTGTCGTCACTGATAAATATTTTGCTACCTGCATCTGAGTCCCTGGGCCCACGGGCCACCACACCCGTGCCTTGGAATCACGGTAAGGATCCCCAGGGGGTCAAAATTAATCCCGAATACTCCACTGCCGCGTGCCTCATAATCAGATTGCGTTCTCGCGCGCAAAAAGATAAGAGTTTATTTTAAGCTTATGAGTATAAAGCACGGAAACAGCGGTAGCGCCTCCTGGCCACCGCTGCTTTTCATATATATAGAGCATTGTAGCTGCACATGTTTTACGATCCGCGTCCACGATGGGCGAGCGCATTCGTGCATTGTGCCTCCCAGCGGTTATGACGCTAAGCACGGATCGCGAGCCAAAAGCTCCACTACAACGCATTAATTTAGCCTGGGCGTACAGGGCCCGTAATCTTTAAGAAATATTTTCCGTTTTCCATTCTTTCTTTCCTCCAGTAACTAGCTTGCACCGAGGTACTCCCCCGCTATTGTCAGCATCGGCCACTCGGGAGGACGGATGGCGAAGACTGGACGATAGGGTGGGAAGAAAACGAGCTTTGCAAGACATGACCCTAGCGCCAGGGGCCGTACGTAAGCGCCGTGAGATTCCGGCCGCGCCCAAATTTAGAGGCCGATTGCGCGTACAAAGAGGCACGTGCATGGTTGACGTAGTAAGCATATACCTTGGAGCGGATGCTGGCGACGTCGTCGTAGCCGATCCAGGTGAAATTCTTGTAGGCGTACGGCGCCTGGCTTTCGTCGTCGAACACTGACGTGGCACCGTCCTTCAGGAACTGGCAAATCTGCGTGTGTTGGACTACTACTGTAAATTGTCGTGCACCCGAACTCTGCGCTCCCTGCGGAGCCGTTTCCGCGAATGGTACAGGCAGGTAGTGGTACGCTTAATAGCAAAATACAGGGCAAGTATGTCGTGTTTGCACGTAAATAACGCAACCCACGAATATCGCCCGAGGGAGGAGGATATTGTCTCTCCTCGGATACAAAATTGTCTTACGCGGCCAGGCGGTCGGTGTAAACTGTGAGGATAGTTGTCGTCGTAATGTCAGTATTTAATTAAATTCGATAATTAACCTTTTATTTACTGGAGTTAGCATGTATGCTTATATTGAAAACTCAGAGGCGGTACCATTTGGTGACTATTCCGTTTTGAACAATTTTAGTAACGCGCCTGTGTCCCAAGATATGCACGTATGAAATTTCAGCATAAGCCGTCTGATTAGGCATGCGAGACAGCGGCATCCGCTACGAGGCCCCTCCCTAGTGTGACGCAGCTGTTGCGCATGACGCTCCGTCGGACAAGAATGGTGAAAGGCGATGGTGATAACGTTTCGTTCTTGGACACCGTTTTCGTTCGTTGCCAGGGACACCGAAGGATGACCTTGCGCGGCGGCTTGGCCGAGCTCTTTTTTGAAGCAATAGAGAGTTTTAGTTTACCCGCCGTGGTTGCTCAGTGGCTATGGTGTTGGGCTGCTGAGCACGAGGTCGCGGGATCGAATCCCGGCCACGGCGGCCGCATTTCGATGGGGGCGAAATGCGAAAACACCCGTGTGCTTAGATTTAGGTGCACGTTAAAGAACCCCAGGTGGTCAAAATTTCCGGAGTCCTCCACTACGGCGTGCCTCATAATCAGAAAGTGGTTTTGGCACGTAAAACCCCAAATATTATTATTATTATTAGAGTTTTAGTTTAGCGTACGCAAGCGGATTGCGTACGTAAGAATTAAGGGCGACGCTACTGCGCATGCGCAGAGCCAGACGTAGGGGTCTGCGCATGCGCAGTACCGTGGCCCCTAGTTCTTGCGTACGCAAGCCGCTTGCGTCCCCCAGACTAGATCTCTCTAATTATTTGCATAGTTGGCGACAAAGCGCGGTGCCATCGTACACGTAATGTCGAAGCAATCAAGTGCAGGATTACGATACTGGCTTTCGTTTTATTTATTTATTTATTATTATTATTATTTGCATTTCGGAGGCTCAAAGTCATGCTAGCGCTAAGCATGAAACAAAGGTGACAGCTGCCGGGCAGCCCCTTAGTTGCCAGTGGTGTTCCAAGGACGTTGTACCTGTCCAAAGTGTGTGATTTGAAGGCCCTGCATTGCCTACGCCCGAGAAACTGCTGTAAAATAGAAGGAAGGCTGTGAACTGGCGTGAGTAGTGCTCTTCACTGGTGTATGCCTAACGATTTTTTTAATTCGCGGCTTTGTGAAAGTGCCGAACAGATAAGGCATCGCCTTGCAAGCGCGTCGAGCTTACATTATGTGCCTTTGCCTTTGCCACTGATTGCCTCTACTAAGCTGGGCCGTTGAAAGAAGCAAGCCCTGCGTCGGGACCTTCTGCGTTGAAAAATGGCTGCTTCGTCTGGGTCGAGGTACTATTCTACGGCAGAAAAAATTGATGTAGTACTATCAATGGCAGAGATGAACGGCAATGCCTCAATAGCAATGAGTCTGTACGCGTCTCGCCATCCTGATAGGTGAGTTCCAACCAAAGCAACATTTGTTAGCATTTTCAGACGTTTTCGTACAAAAGGCTCAGTTCACCAAAAAAGACAGCACAAGAAGTGCACCATTGATGACGACTTTGAAATTGACGTCCTTGCCTGCGTGCATGCAATACCAAACGTAAGCATCAGAGAGATTTCTAAACAATGCGGGAAAAACGTGGGAACAGTGCACAACGTTCTAAAGAAGCACGAATTTCATCCATACCATGTGAGCCTTCATCAGCACCTAAGTGAGGCACACTTTTAAAAACGGGCAGTCTTTTGTAATTGGGCCCTAATAAAGTTGACTACGATAAGGATTTCGTACAAAGAGTGATTTAGACTTATGGAGGCTCGATTTTGCGGGAACGGCACAGGGAACATTCAACGTGCTCACTACTGGTAGCAAGGAACTCGTCACTGTCTGCGGCAACACAACCACCAAATTCGCTGGGGTCTAAATGAATGGTGCGGCATACTTGGGGACAGAATCATTGGCCCTCACTTCTTCGAAGGGAACCTCGATGGAAAGAGTTATGCGCACGAAATTCTTGCTGGTGTCGTCGGTAAACTTGCCTCGAGTCTCCCTCTCAACGAACTGCGGCAAGTTTGGTTTCAGCTTTACGGGGCCACACCACATTTCTCCTCCACTGCAAAGACTGGTTAAACTGTAACTTTCCATGGCAGTGGATTGGACGCGAATGAGAGATGTTTTGGCCGACGATATCCCCTGATCTCTTTCCACTGGACTCCTTTTTGTGGGGCTACGTGAAAGATCGCGTTTACGCAGTTGAGCCCACCGATGTCAACGACATGAAGATGAGAATATATTTACCGCCTGTAAAAGCATCGACCCCGAAATGCTGCGCAGAGTTGTCGACTCGACGCGAGAGCGGTTCACGTGGTGTGTTGCGGCGGAAGGCAATCATTTCGAACATTTTTCAACGGTTGGTTTCTTGGCGATTGTCATAATTTTAAGTTGAGTAAGATTTCATATCACTCGAAACTAATATTGAGTAAGCAATGGTATATTTGGAGCAAATTTCTAAAATGTTTGTATGTTTTGTTTGTATAAATGTAGGCCATGGGTTTACACTGTGCTTGTTTTTTGTTTGTTCTTTTATTCCCACTTCTTCCGAAGTAATGCCGGAATCGGAGCTGTGTGTAAATAAATAAATATGAATTTGACTACATTGACACAATTTCACGCTCTGTCATGAGGACTGGTATACAGATGCTTTCTAATCTTAAAAAAGGTGACATAGAGAATACGGGCCATTAAACCGCGTTTCATAAGAGCTGACCATGCAGGGTCGTAAATTCTCTTTACTCATGCGCAAGGTGCCCTCGAAACTTCAGTGGTTAATAATGTGCTGCATGGCAGCTGACGCTGTCGCTTTATGTTGTGAGATGGCATTAATTTCAATCATTCTGCAAACAAAGCTTCCATTATTATATATAAAAAAAGCAGAGCACTATTGCTGCACCTGAGTGCATAAGAAGTCTTAAGCGGCGTGGCTTCTTGTCACCCACTCTACTAGCAATTGCTCAAAGAAGCAGGGCTCGTCGCCCGCACAGTCATTCTTTGGTTTCGCTGGCCGAGAACGAAAAGTAATCACCGTCGCCTATCACCTCTGTTAAGAACGGCCCGCTGAGGTGCAAGTTTTGCCAGCCAGTTGCGAGAGCGGCGTCGACTTTTCCTGGAAAGCCACCGCAACCCTCTAGCCACACGGCGTCACTAAGTCTACTGTGTACCAAGGACAATGCGCCGCGTCTGCCACTCTGCGTCATGGGATTGCCGAGATGAGTTCGACTAACCAGGCTTTGTGACGGAACACGCCACCGCCGACCCGGTCTGCTGTGAGCAAGGGAGGTCCCGAGGGGACGTAGTTGGAGGCCCCTTCCCACGCACCGTTCCTGAAGTAAGCCCTGAGTAAACCTGTGCGGAAGTGTGTGTGTGTGTGCCCTCCCGCTCAAAGGCGGCTCGTCTTCGATGAGTGGTGGAACGGTTCTCTCACCTAGGGATTGAGGGAGGACCGAGTGTTTATAAACCGCTGTTGTGCGGCTGCTGAAGGTACTTTCTCTCGCAGTCATGCTAGACTGATGAACTGCAACGTCCTTATGTAGATACTGTAAATAAACCCATATTCCTCGTTCTCGATGAGAAGCAGTCCTTCCCTTCAACAACGTCCTCAGCGTAGATAAGTTGGACGACGGCATGGGCCAGCTACCATCTAATTCATGCCCGACTCCAATCTTGACAACTGGTTACGAACGGTGGGATTGACCTCCCAGTCTTCACATTCCTGTCAGACGGGGCGCCATAGGCAACAGCTGCGTCACACTAGGGAGGGGCCTCGCATGCGCAATTAGACGGCTTGGGCTGAAATTTCAGACGTGCATATCTTGGGACACAATCGCGTCACTAAAATTGTACAAAATGGAATAGTCACCAAATGACATCGCCTTCGAGTTTTCAATAGAAACATACATGCTAACTGCAGTAAATAAAAAGTTAATTATCGAATTTAATTAAATACTGGTATTACGACGACAATTATCCTCATAGTTTACAACCGCCTGGCTGCATAACCTAAGTATAAAATGGCTTCAGTGTACTCCTCTTCGCATTCTTTTTAAAAACCCGAAAGTCTAAGTTTGAGAACCCCGCCTGTATATATATATATATATATATATATATATATATATATATATATATATATATATATATATAAAATGAGAAGCCAACAAACAATGATACCAATGACGACATAGGGGAAATTACTAGCACTTACTAAATGAATTGAAGAAACAAAAAATAATGGCAATGAAAGTGGATGAAAAAATTTGGAAGTGGCTTAACTCGGCTATGCCAGGATATGCGTAGCGAAAGCTAAGGCATAGCATGGTTAACCTTGGTTAATCTTGATTGCAAGTCCAGGTTAGTCTGGTTGTCTAGCTATGTTGTGGCGTTTAGCCAGTCGTTCGGCGCACTGTTCATCTGTTTCCTGGGTGATTCGTTTCCTCTTCATCTCGTTCGAATGCCGATTCCAGGCCTGCTCCTGCTTATCAGAATTGTCGCCGTCCATACTGCCACCTCAACTGTGGTTGCGGCGCGCGCGAGCTCTCTTTTTCAATCCTCCAACATGTTATCAGGCATGCGACGCAGCTGGCGAAGCGAGCGGAGGCGAGCGCAACGACGAAAAACGCGGTGTGACGTCAAACCAAATGGTGGCGGCGGAAAGGCATGGCGCCACGGAGGAAGGAAACTCAGGAGAGGCCCTGACGTCACTCTTTGTGAAGCTGAAGTGAAGCCGGAAGTTGGCGTTGCTCATGGCGTTGCTCCGCCTATCGGGCCAGCTCTCCTCTCTTGTTTACATTTCTAGCGAAACCACGCCGCGCTGCGCGCAACCGTGCTGCTCAGACGCGCGTGTTCCGCAGCAATACTAAACAATCGTTAGCAAGTTAGCATGATTCCGCCAAAGAGGGCAAAATTTCCCGCGGATATTCTTTCGTTCGTTGCCATTGCCGTGGCGCGGTACATTGCGCACAGCGTTGCATGCGCATTCATTTCACGAACTTTAGTTCTTCCTGTCCCACCCGGCTACAGCAACATCCGGTAGAGCACGGTCCAGATAACGCAGCGCAACAAAACACGGAGACCAACGCAAACCTGCCCGCACGGCGCCTTTGCCACTGTACAAAACCTACGGAGCAACACGTGTGAGCGCACAGAACAATAACAAAGCCGCCATTGTCGCCCGAAAGGCGACAATGGCGGCTACAGCAAATGGCGGCCGCTACAGCAAAGAAATTAAAAAAAAGCAGCAGAAAAAGGAGAACCTACTACGTCATTTCCTCCACACTTTTCTCCTAGCGCGCTGAGGGGCTAGGGCCTCTCCTCAGTTTCCTTCCTCCATGCGTGGTGCTGAGCAGCGGCGGAACACCTGTGGCTCGGTGCTACTAGTGGCGCATGCGCAGTAGCGACTAGGGAGCGAGAGAGAAATATCCGCGGCGAGGCGCGCGTTGCGACGTCACGTGCCTCCTCGGAGCATGCCACGGCGAAATCCCAAGTTCGCGGCCACTAAAGCTTTCGCTTTAAAACAACTTGCCGCAGGTGGGAAACGATCCCACGTCTTCGCATTACGTGTGCGACGCTCTACCAATTGAGCTTCCCCGGCGCCGTTCTCCCATCCACTTTTTTGGGTATTTATGTTTACTACTAGAACTAACCTTGGGAGTGTTAGCCAGCGCCACCACTCACAAACCTTGGCGGCAGATGTGGAACATCCTTTCTGCCGCAGGCAACACGAGCACGTGATCTTTTTGAGTGAAATCAATTGGTCAATAAACCCGCACATGCTACCTGAAAGCATCAATGTTGCCGCGGTTGCTCAATTGGTTAGATCATCGCACTCGTAAAGCGAAGACGTGGGATCGTTCCCCACCTGTGGCTAGTTGTTCGTTTATCCACTTTCATTGCCATTAATTTATCGTTTCTTTAATTCAATAGTCAGTGGAAGTAATTTCCTCTATGGTGTCCTTGGTGTCATTGTTTGTTGGCTTATGATATTAGTAATAAAAATCGGGACCCTTGGTTACCCCCTTTCTGCTCGTTCATTATATATATATATATATATATATATATATATATATATATATATATATATATATATATATATATGATTTCCGGCGCCGGGGGTGGTTTTGTCGGCAGTGCATGACAGCCCGAAAAAATTTCGTGGGGGGGGGGGGGGGGCTGAAGCCCCATAAGCACCCCTACGGTTACGCCCCTGATATATATATATATATATATATACACACACACATTCGGGATTTTGTGTAGAAGGTCTATTTCAAGCACGAAACGACACTTTAGCGCGAACATTGCGAAATCAGGCTGGATTTCACGGCAAGCAACGCCCATGCACGGGGAGTCGCATATCGTAACGCAAGGAGCCCCATCCGAGCACAAAGTTAAAAGGGCGTTTTGATGGCGAGCGGGCTCGGCGCGGTTTCTCGCGGAGGCTGCGGAATCAAAGGAGCGCGTGGATTTCAATTCTGAAACTTAATCGGTATAAATTTCTCATAAACTTTTGATGCGGAAGATTCACTGACATTTCCAAAGTCGTGCTTTAGATTTTCAATTCCGGAACTTTGTAAGTTTAATTTTGTTGGAAACATTTGACGCCGAAGGTGCATTAACTTCTCTAAAGTCGTACATCGGAACATACAACGAGAAAAGCCAAATCAACACACTTTCAGACAAATTCACAAAACACGCAGCGAAGTCCGATGAGACGAAGCGTTGTGGTGGTTCATTTGTGCCGTCATGTCACAGAAAAGAATATCAACATGTTTTTTACCTGCGCCAAAGCATCCATGTCGAGACACTAAAGCCAGCAAACGTAACTACGTTCTTATTTATTTTTCCACTTTGACTTTTATTCGCGAGGACACATTGAGTGTCTCCAGTTTTCTTGCTCTCGGTATACCCGCGGGCAGCCGAACCAGCCAGAGCGCATGCGTTTTTCTCGTGTTGCCCCGACCACCGCGCGGCGCACTTCGGTGCGCGTTCGTTTTTCTCTGGTCGAGTTGATTTTCGCCTGGCAGAGTTCTGGACGCTTTCCGGCTATCAGACGAGAAAAAGAAACAATGGTCGCTCGCCGGCGTCAATATGGGGACTCGACGGATTGCAAAGCGTTCGCTTGAGCGCGACCACTCCGGAAAGTCTTGTATCGCCGGTGTAGGATACTGAGCAATATGCGTATTTTCTCTGTGGGCCAAGCGTCTCACGTTTTCTTCGATATTCCTTCGGTAGCCACATTATAGATGCCAAAAGTAGGCGTACGATTGTGGCCAACATGCTTTCCTTTGCGTTTTTTTCTTCCTTCGGTGTCCCCGCCCCATAAAAGAAAAGTAGACATTGTTGCGGCGCAGCGAATTGCCGCATGGTGAAACATCGATTTTGTTACTTCTTCTTTTGTGGAAAGTAATGGCCTACGGTACGCTTCAGTTGGCGGATACTCTTATTACATTATTACGATAGCAACTGTATGGACACTCCAGGCGCGTTCCTGCCGTCGCCGTCGCCTCATTATCCGTATAAAGTCCTAGGCGATAACATCGTGACTGCGCGCCTCATGCTGTATGTGCGAGTGAAAGCGTAAAGGGGTAACGGTGGCATAGGTGAGCATACGATGGTGGCTCAGTCTTGTGTGCGCAAGGTACAAAAGAGGGGAGGAAGCGCGCCGACTTCCGTCGCGCGTGATACATAAGGGGGAGTGGAGGGAGGGGAGGCGGGCCTTAGGATTCTTTGATCTGTGAATCTATGATTGCAGCACATGTTTATTTGCCTTGTTTGACGCTTTGTATACAGTGACTTTTTCTCAGATACGTTGCTTTATTGGAGACTTATACGTATATTTAACCATCTTGTTGCGAGGTTTTGTGTATACGTGCAGTGAACTTTGTTTCCAGTGACACTTTCTTGCCCTTTATCAAGCTGTATCTTCACATTTGTATATTCCATTGTATCTTCGCATTTCTAATGCACGAGCGCGAGTGAAATGAAAGAGAGCCAACCCACCTTGTGCAATAATTGTTCCGTTCATTATGTACGAGGCATACGCGTAGCACAGAAGCATCTCTCATTTACAAAAGTGACACGCAGGTGCGAGGATAAATGTTCTTGGATGCTCTCATACACTGGGTTGAACATGGTTGCGTGACATAATGGAAGCTCCAAAAGTTGAACAGCGTGGTCTCATGAATTTTCTGACAGCTAAGGTGTTTCCCAAAAAGAAATTAGTCGCCATATGGCTGCCGTGTACTTTGAACGTTGCATTTTATTGGCCACTGTAAAGCGTTGGAGCAAACTGTTCAAATAAGGACGTGAAAGTTGCAAAGAAAATCCAAGACCGGGACAAAGCCACCGTGCAATCACCCCCAACAGAATTGCAAAGGTTGATGAGCTGATTCGACAAGAACAGGGGATAAGTATCAATGAATTGGCAGAGCGTATGAACATCGGTCACGGTCCGGTTCATACCATAATTCATGAATATCTCGGTCATCGGCTAAAATTAAATTATGGGGTTTTACGTGCCAAAACCACTTTCTGATCATGAGGCACGCCGCAGTGGAGGACTCCGGAAATTTTGACCACCTGGGGTTCTTCAACGTGCACCTAAATCTAAGTACACGGTGTTCTCGCCCCTATCGAAATGCGGCCGCCGTGGCCGGGATTCGATCCCGCGACCTCGTGCTCAGCAGCCCAACACCATAGCCACTGAGCAACCACGGCGGGTCCGGTCATCGGCTCTTGTGTGCTTAATGGATGCCCAAGATTTCGAACCGCCGCCAGAAGACTAAGTTCGGCGCTGCCTTGACTCATCTGATCCGGCATCACAATGAGGGTGACGACTTCTTGTCTGCAATTGTGACCGGCTACAAATCATGGTGCCGCTACTACGAGCCTGAAACACGACGACAAGGCATATTGTGGAAACTTTCCACTTCACCAGCCCCAAAGAAAGCAAAGGCCTTCATTTGCGCCGGAAAGGCGTTGACGTCTTTTCTTTTTTTCGATCGTCAGGGGCTATTACTGATCGAATTTGCTAAACCTGGAGAGACTATCAATCGTTTCCGATATTGTGAAACGCCGGATGAAGAACAAACGAGGTGGGAAATAGACGAATGGGGTCATTTTGCTCCATGACAATGCCCGTCTCCATGACGCTGATGTGATTAGCACAAAACTGGCAAAGTTCAAGTTGGAAACGCTGCAACATCCGCCATACATCCCAAACCTGTCGCCTTGCGACTTTCGCATTTTAGGGCAACTCAAACAAACAAACAAAAAAAAAACAGCTCAAGGGAACCAGATTCGTGTCGGACGATGACGTTGAATGGTCAGTTACACACTTTTTTGAAGCAGCCAAAAAGGGGGGGGGGGGGGGGGGAAGGTCCAACTCTCAATGGCAACCCAAGGAGTTTTATGAGACGGGAATCAGGCGACTCGTTAGTCAGTGGCACAAATGTCTAAATGCTCATGGAGACTACTATTAATTATAGTACCCCGTTTGTCATATATTCGCATTTGCTCACTTTCATTTGTCTCATCTTCGTATATTTTGGAGAACTACTGTTTTTCATATGTGCTCTCTGTTGCGACTATAACATCGGTGCCATTACTCACAATACACGACCGGTGACAGCTTCTCCCGCGCAATACATTGGATTAAAGGACAGCGTCATTGAGATTTTTCCTTGACGGTTACATATGTGTAATAATGTAAACAAGGTTCTTGAATGACAAAGCTTCGATAAAATATTTCGCCTCAAGTGTGCTAATTTCAAGGCCTTTACATTTTTCATATTAGCGGCATGCACTGCTTAGAACTGATATAGTTCTAAGTTTCGTGTGATATTTTCTTTACTTATTAAATAGACAAAAACATGGAAGCATTGATATAAGTTATTTCGGACACAATTTTTGGGACACACGAGTACATTATTGTATGAAAAAATACATATTTTACTTGTCTTGACAGTGCGTAGCGTTTAAGAATTCGTTTGCCGCATCTTTGGCAATTACAATGTAGTTTTTTCTTTAATTGGCAATGTAGTTATTATTCATGTATTTGATACCTTGACAAATTTCATGAGGAGGAGGCCGAGCTGCAAGGTGAGCCCCCCTCCCCCGCGAACGAAATTTCTGGCTACGCCGCTGATATATATAGTGTCTACGTGACTTGTGGCAAAATTTAAAATCGTGCGAGTGTCGCGCAGCTGGACAGAACTAAGGTAATGTTTCCCTCTGCTTGGAGTAAGTCAGACTATCTTTTTTTGTATCTCGCCTAACTACATAATTAGTTATTATTAAGTATTCAACTTCATTAAATATTATAATCAAGCAAAAGTGTCAATGAGAAAATTGTAGACCATCATGAAAAATTGCCGATCCAGCTTTTGTAGCTCAATCCATGCTACTTAAAAGTTTTTTCCGAGCCTGAAGGAAGCCCGCGAAAGCCCGTAAAAAGTGTTGCGCGACTAGTCGCGCTGCATTCTTGTGAGTTTTCCGGCCCGACTTCTTTCAGGCTCGAGAGAGAGAGAAAGAGAGATACACGTTTATGTAGCACATGTGAGGCACACAGCATAATGGACCAACTAATGTGTTACTGCGATGGCTCTCCTTCCGTCCATTCCATAAAATTCTCGTGTACAACAAAGCAACAGAGCAACAAAGTAAGCGACACCGGCCGGGCCGTTGTCGGGCACGGCCGAGAGGCCTTTACATTTTTGCGATATATAGCCTGTACGCGAAGTGTGTACGTCCTGAAGTGGTAGCCAGCGCCAGTCGTATTCACGGCGCGTCCTGGAATTAAAACTGTTAAGGAGCGTATATGCTGACGCAAACTTTACGCATCAAATTCATAGCTCCGCATTCACTTCGGCGGATATACTCAACGGCTGCTGGGCCTTGATAGTCAACACACGCGATTTACGATGCAAACGCGTAGTAACCGCTAGGTGTTGATAAAAATAAATAAATAAAGAAGTCCAGGCAGCGTAAACTCCTGGTTGATGTCGGACAACATATGTAGTCCCTTGAGGACCATCAATTATTTTTTTGTAAGGCTGTGCGAATGTCTTTACATCGTCGCCATGAATTTAGTCATTGCTGTCGGAAGTTAAGGAATCGGGAACAAGCCAAGAAATGCGCGATGACGCTATTGTGCGGCTTGCTGAAACTTATTGGGATTGCAAATCGGGCAAGTTGATAACGACGCATCTTCAGCAGTCCCACATACGAAAAGGACAAGTACATGTCATGTCTTCTGCTTGCTTTTCCCTGTAAGTGGGGCTATTGAAGTTGACTTTCAAAAACTGCGCGAAGGTATGGGACAGTTACTTCTCTTTCTTTTTTCTTTTTGAACTTTCTAACAGCGCACGAACGAACTGAGGCAACACAGCGTTCAGCCTGCATAGATCAGCCCTTGTCCGGTTGCGTCCTGTCTTAGAAAACCGTTAGTTGCAGTGTTGCGCAACCCCGAGCACACTTCCAGAAGGTTCCAAGTTTCGGCACTCGTGGCCTCGCCCAGCCGAAACTGACATGCGAGCTTGCCAGCCGCACGAACGGAGGCCGAGCCGACGTGGACGGTGAGCTGTATAGTTGGCTTAAGGCACGCCCAGGTCACGTTCGCTGAAGTTGAAGCGTCTAAATTGGACAAACTCTGGAGCCCGCCATTGAAGAAGGCGAGCCCGCGGCGCCGATCAATGACTGGGACACTTCTGGTGACCTCTTTCCAGAGAGTATAGCGCAATTTACAAAGGCGTGACTGGTTACCAAGTGTCGCAGAGTGCCGCATGCAATAGGACTCTGATATCACATAATAGGAAATTTCGGGGCCGCAAACGCAGAAGGCAAAGAAACTTATAATATGACTAAAAGACTAAAAAAGAAATACACTCGGGCTTGTATTGATAAAACTTCTCTTATATATGGAGTGTACTGTCAGTGGCCAATTTCGGGCACCGTCGTCTCAAGTTACGATAGCAGTCGTCGTGATAACGGTGTCCTATCTCTTCCCCCAGATGGTCAAGCGCGGACAGCGCTTCACGTATACGTGAGAGAAATATCGTCCTTGCGCGTTGATCTCGAAATAAAATTAAAAAAAAGAAAGGTTATACTCTTGTAAAATTTGGTAGACGAATATAGTCAGAACTGCAACCACTTTGATAAACCAGAGTACCTATCCTTCTCGGCGTTTTTATGCACTTGGCGTTGCAATATTTATATAGTTTTTAGAGTGTACATGCTATTAGGAGTCGGCGAATATGAACTTTTTAGAATGCAAATAGTAAGTATCGAACATCGAATAGTCAGAAACAGACGCAAACATTTACAGCAGGAATATTATACCTGTAATGACCATAGTTCAAAAAGGGCAGCTGACTACCAGGGACAAGGGATCGATTTTAAGCACAAGATCCCTAACTGTCGTTAAAAAGAAAAACTGCATGAATAGCCACTCAACTTATTTAGAATCTGGTTGCAAACAAACTTCCTAAGAATGAATAGCTGCTGTATGACTAGTTTTCCAAGAACGCTAAATAAATGGTTGGTGAAAAAAGATCAGAAGTTATAGAAAAAGAAAAAGAACGAAAAATGTTGCTGGAGGGACCTGCTTGTGAGCCGTAGACACAACGGGCCGTCGCAAGGAATATATCACTGGTTCATGAATACTTTGTTAAGCGCAAAAAGACAGACACAAGAAAGACGACAGGACAAGGTGTCGACAGGACAAGCGCCTTGTCCTGTCGTCTTTCTTGTGTCTGTCTTTTTGCGCTTAACAAAGTATTCATGGATTCGCACCAACTAGCCCGCCAACGCATTGTGCTGAAATATCGCTGGTTGTAGGCTAAAAGGTGAAGCTGCTGCATGACTAGACTGCTAATTAAAAGCAGTAAATGACAGACTACAAGCAAGAATCGCCGGTTGTAACGTAGACTCGAGTTGAAAACAGAGTTTGCACTACCCATTTTGTTTCTGCGTCGGTTCAAAAACTGTTTTTCTTTTTGTTTCACGCAGACCCCTGATAATTTGCAATGCTGAGTTTTGCAAACAAAGAACAGTGACCAGACTTTAACGGCTGGCTATGGCGAAATATTTGGTTCGCTTCGATTGCTCGAAACTAGCGAATAGTTCCTTTTCGAATACGAACAGCTAGTGCAAATGTTAGATTCGCATTCGACGCTTCGGATATTCCCCCATCCCTAGTTATTCTGTAATTGTACACGCGATGGAGTTCAATTGAAATTGAAGTGGTGATTCAGCAACACCCGCTAAGAATGGGCGCATCATATCCTTCTATACCCACGAGCAAAAAAATATAATTTGTGATCGCAGGTACCAATTCTGGGCTACCCGGCAATCCTGCGAGGCGGCGAAGATGCAAGACCTCGACGTGCCCACGTGGGAGACCTAGGCCCAGCCAACTAAACTGCTGGTTTCGATAAAAGTTTGTTCCTCCTCCTGCGCTTAGTTATGATCCGCCGTGCTCCAGGGAGGCTTTTTGGGAAAGAATACATTAACCGGAACGGTCAGTGCAGTTCTATGAAGATTTCGATAATATATTGAACCTGGTGATAGTAACAGGGCCCCTCGTTTAAGTGTACAGGCGTCTATGGCTCTTGCATATACGTATAGAGCGCTGCAATGCAAGCAAAGAGTGATACCAAAGCAGCTGTACTGTGGTGAAAATTGTGTGACTTAACGTGTTAAGGTGACTATATATAGCGTGACTTACACGCAGTCTTTCCAGTTAAGTGGCAAGGCCAGAATATCGCTTTCTTCGCCTCGTGGAGCGGTGTGCGCGCCCTCTACAGAGAAGAGTGTAGACGTCTGCACGTGCCTTCAGTGTACACAGACGTCCTTCAGCTCTACAGTTATAACACGTGCCTTAAGGTAATTATGAAGTTAACTGGTAGACCCTATAGATAACAAATCGGTGAATTAATTATCAGACATACTTATCAATGTCCACAGCCGCTAATAATGCGCTGCTGAAAAAAAATAATAATGCAGAGGGCATCGCACATGATTAGGGAAGTAGTCGAATAGCCGGGCCTGCCGCCGAGTCACGTCACATTCATTTGCTGTAGACGATGCCGGCATTCTGCGCAGAACGCGGCTCTCATTAGGCACGAAGCCACTTGACCACGCACGTCCGGTGTACAGCATCGACAGTGTTTGCTTGGTGCCAGGAATCAGTGTTGCGTTACGTCCGCCACGGTAAATGAAAGTTTATTGAAAAATGACATCAGAGCATATCCTCACCCGAGAAAAAAAAAGTGGAAGGTTGTCAACGCTCACGCGCCGAGAAAGCACGCCCGCGCCACGCTGCGCACGCTAAACCACGTGACCTCGCTTCGGAGAAAGGGAAACTCAACGTCTCCGCATCAAGTGCGTGGAGGCGAAACGGCGACGACCTTGTCACGCCCGAGCGGTGACGTCATTCTGTCAGATTAGGAAAAACTGCCACGGTATCCAAAGAAAGCTATTGGCCCTAAAATGCTCTTTATGTGCGCCGCACTGTCTAAAATATATTTGGATCCCTTTCCCCCGTGTACGGTAGCAAACCTTTGTCAGGTTATAAACGGCCCTGCTTTTCTCCTTGTGCGTGTGTGTGTGTTTGTGTACAGCTTGTACATACGCACCCAGGGGTAGGCAACGGAGCCGTTGCCCGGTCCAGTGCCCGTGGCTGGCGCATCGAAACCATGCGACTCCTGCCGCAGCAGCGTGTAGGTGCGCCCGTACAGCGGGAGGCCCACGATCAATTTCGAACGGTCGGCGCCCCGCTGCACCCAGTACTCTGCCGACCAGGCCTGCGAGAAGAGCGCACGGGGTTATCGAACGCTCACTTTCGGAGAACAGCTTCCTCCCGTAGACAGTTTGAGCGAAAAAGAAAAAGCGCGAGAACGTTTCTATCGAAACGATTTCGTCGCGAAGCTCCATAATTACACACGTTCTCCGAGTTATTCGTATCGAAATTTCTCGGATTACGCCCGCATCGGTGCCGCATGCTTCCGTAATAAAAATACAGAAAACATGAATTTACTCACATCGATCGTTTCTTTTTTCAAGTGGGGTGGTAACGACACGAAACAATATGATAATATATATATATATATATATATATATATATATATATGTCAAGGTTACATATAGGACAAATTGATGAGCACACAAAGATCACGCTAATAAGGGTATAAGGGTGCCTTATGGAGTTACGCCTGACTTATAAGGGTTTAAGGATATTTTATTTTGACAATGCAGTAAAGCTGATGCTGGTATTTATTCTTGCACATCTCTGTCTTGAGATACTGCTCAAATAACAATTGTATGTTGTTCGCTAACACATAAGAGCAAGCACGATATGTGTCGCAAATGCCGGCAGGTTGGCGCTTATTCATGCAAAATACACAGCCGCTCACAGTTCCGATCGGTGACCTCGAATGCACTGGTGTAAACACCGATTAGGTCGCTCTTAAAAAATGAAATTAAATTGGGGGGTTTTACGAGCCAAAACCACTTTATGAGGCACGCCGTAGTGGAGGACTCCGGAAATTTCAACCGCCTGGGGTTCTTTAACGTGCACCTAAACACACCGGTGTTTTCGCCCCCATCAAAATGCGGCCACCACGGCCGGGATTCGATCCCGCGACCTCGTGCTCAGCAGCCTAACACCATAGCCACTGAGCATAGCCACTGAGCGAGATGCAGCTTGCGCTACCTGTCATCTGTTTGATATCATGTGTGCGCTATTTTGTTAGTTATACGGTTACGACATTATAATTTGGCGATTCTTATGTTGAGCTCGCGCCAGCATGCAAACTTTGGCGCATAGGAGAGCTTTTCCATTTGTTTAGTAAATATTCATACATATAGCAGTTTAATTGTACATGATGATGACATACAGAATAT
The DNA here is from genome assembly GCF_050947875.1 of Dermacentor variabilis. Classification (NCBI taxonomy): domain Eukaryota; kingdom Metazoa; phylum Arthropoda; class Arachnida; order Ixodida; family Ixodidae; genus Dermacentor; species Dermacentor variabilis. The sequence continues at coordinate 51,159,401 of NC_134569.1, read as the reverse complement.
TTATGACTTTCTTAAATCATATTTTATCGCTGCCCAAAGGGCCCAATCTTGTAATTGCACCCTTTTAAGATCTGACATTGCTAAAGGTATGATTTTGCGAATTACGCCCTCACAATGGTGTTTGTTCATTGAAAACACCCATTTTGAGGGGGTGCAGAGGCATGAGTTACAAACACATAAAACACCGTTATGTGTGTGAATTAGCTTGCGGTGTGCATGTATGGAATAAAAAAAAAAAGTAAGAAGAAAGACGAAAAACACGACAGGAGCGAAATAACCTTGCTGGCCGGAAGCAACATTATTTCAGTTTATTTTGATGACAACTACTGTAAAATAACAAGAAAAGAGCCCGAACATGGTATCACGCTAAAAACACAAGTTTGGAGATGTAGGCACTTATAACACCACAGCCATCGCAATTTCTCATAATCTGATATTCGATTTCAGCGTTTTAAGGTGCCCGAACCCGCACAGTTCGCACACCGTTTCTGTTTTTGCCTGTATCCCGTATCTCGTTGTGCTGTAATTATCTTTGGAAATGAAGTCCGAACAACGCGGCCGTCTACAGGTACGTAGCCAGGGTCTTTTTCGGGTGTTGGGGAGGGGGCGGCGCTAAGGTTCTATTATTCTCCGTTAAGTTTCCCATGCTTGCTGCATAACAATACAACTATTATTTTGAGCAGGCCTCTGGCCTGCCTGAAGGCATGTACCACCCTGCACTTGTCTGCATGGGGCCGGCGTTCGTAGCCGACGTTCCAGGCATAAAAGAGACCAGGCCGCCGGCCGGAAAAATTCCGGGGGAGGGGCACAATTATTTCGAAGTACCCTTCTACGCTGAATAATTATATCGTGGTTTTGGCACCTAAAACCATAGAATTTATGACTTTTCCAAGTGAAAAGCAAGAACAAGGCACGTGATTTCTGTCGTGCGACCTTGAAACACTGATAAATGAACACCGTCGTTGCAGACATCTAGCCTAAAGTATAAGTCCATGCGTTCGGATTGTGAATATTTCCTGCCTGTACAAGTTTAATGCCTAAATGTTTTGCTGAAAAACACATTTGTATTACGTTCTGTTACACAGCGACCCATACATGAGCACAGCAATGCGAGAAAGCAGTATATAGCGGCACATGTCACCAAGACAAAGGGAAAGCTTATTGCCAAAATATATAGCTGTCACTATATATATTCCATCCCCCTGGTTATATATGACTGGTACAATCAGTGCAAATACAAAGGCTGAGCCGCAACATGAGAAAACTCCCCAAGATTACTTTCCTAACATTTCGATGCTCATTGCGTGCTATTGATGAAAACTACACACAGGGTTTGAGCAGGCTTCTCGTCGCCTTGAATAAATGACTACGAGGACAAAGGCCTAGTGCTTCGGAAAATTTCGTGAGGAGCGTTTCACACGAACACACAAGTTTAAGTATATTGGCTTAACAGAACAAAGTTCTTGCAGACTTTGTCCTGCGTTCTCGGTCGCGGGGAAATTAAGACACAGTTGTCATTTTTCCGTTTAGATAGTGCGCAAAGGTGTGCAGCATACGGGCACGGCGGAGTGTTTTTGAACATAAAACTGTCACGCAGTTTTCATCTTACGTTGCGAGCCTCAGAAGTTAACTTAGCGAACACGTCTGCAGCACCGCGCAAATTACAAACACGACGCAACACGACAGCGCCGCACTAACTAATGCACACACATGTACGGCCGCTTCAACAGCTACCACACAATATGGCGTTAGTGCCGCACGGGCCTGATGAAAGGGTGTCGCCACCCTGCACGGCGGGAGGCGGCGCTGACATCGAGGTCCCCCTAGAGTTACTGTATATGCTGTACAGTAACTCTAGGCCCCCTAGGAAAGAAGCGCTAGGGAGGAGCCCGGTTGCCACGTGACGCGTTTTCCGGATCTATACGAATTTGTCATGGGTAATGCACTATGTTTGAGAAAACTACGGAGTGCTGTCCTAATAAAAAACCAGAGAGAGAGAGAGAGATGGAAGAGATGAGAAAAGCAGGGAGGTTAACCGGAAGATAGATATCCAGTTTGCCACCCTGCACTGGGAGATAGAAAGGGGTAAGGGGTAAGGGGAGACAGAAAGATATTTAAAAAAAATGCACACACATGAAAAAAAGTGGGGGAGGGGAAATAAAAAGTTAGAAACAAACACACAGGAACGCAGGAGTGTCACACTCGTTCAAGCTGGTCGCTTGACCGGGCAAACCTCAGTTGTGCCTTCACCGCCTTCTGGCGTGAAGATCGCATCAGCCGGCGCTCCAAGATTGTCTGCTCAGAAAACGGCCGGTCATCGAGGCGTGCCAACGCCGTCACGAGCGACTATCTTTTAGAGCTGTAGCGAGGACAATGGCAGAGGATATGTTCGATTGTTTCATCGAATGAAAAGCTAAATTAGCTTTATAGGCATAACGTTAATGAAAACTAAATTAAAGTTGTATGCCTATAACGTTCACAAGAATGCAATAGAAGGTTATGGCAAACACAATGGTGCTATTGCGGGTGTAGAGTGCGAGTAGATGAAACAAAATAATAAGAATAATATTTGGGGTTTTACGTGCCAAAACCACTTTCTGATTATGAGGCACGCCGTAGTGGGGGACTCCGGAAATTTTTGACCACCTGGGCTTCTTTAACGTGCACCTAAATCTAAGCACACGGGTGATTTCGCATTTCGCCCCCATCGAAATGCGGCCGCCGTGACCGGGATTCGATCCCGCGACCTCGTGCTCAGCAGCCCAATACCATAGCCACTGAGCAACCACGGCGGGTCATGAAACAAAAGACGGTTGGTGAGAACAATGAAAGCAATGGCGACATGACGTGGCAGATTGTGGAAGAGCGTGACAAACTGTGTCTTTAGAGGAAAGTCGCGAAACGTATTGTTTGTTGCTCAAGACAACGGAACTGACCGATAAAGAGGGGACAGAATAAGATAAGTGATTTACAGCTATCTTCGATAAGACGTGCTGCGATGCTTGTACGCATGTTTTTCTCGTGTTTGTTTGCGCCGATGAGTGCTTACGCTTGCGTGTGAGCAAGTAGAGTTGATTTGATTGTCAGCGGCCTGCTTTAGTGTGTTTGTGAGTTAGTATACTTGGAGCCCCCATAACCATCTTTAAACAGAAGTCAATAAAATTTTCTGACCTTATTCATGTGTGCGTCTACCTTTTTTTTATCCGTTGTTGTCGCGCAGTTCCGTGGCCCTTCTTATCGGGTAGGTCGAAAGCGCAAATTCAACTACTGGTACTTGCACTAGACATTCGCTAATCAGGGCTGATACAGGACCCGTGCTATCAGGGGTGCCACTGCGAGTTTTCCTCGGCAGGCATGGTTCTGCGGGCAGTTACACTTCGGAGCGAAGAACTGGGCCATACCGCATTCAGAAAGCATTCTGTACACGCTGGATCGCATCGTGTGGGGACAAGCGCCGGCCACTCGTGATAACAGACTTCCAGAACGAAGGCGGCCGGTCGTTACGAACTGAAATTTATTGTTAAATTTGCCCTTAAATAATAAGGATGCATCCACCGTGTAGAAGCGACTGACGAACGATTCGTGTATCATTTTTCGCGCAGTGCGAGAAAAGAGGTGGGAGCTTCATTGCTGCGACGTTTCACGCAAATACGACTCTCATTGCAGGTCGCCAGTTCCCATGGTTTCGGTTAGATCACTTCCAGCTATACCACAGAAAGTCGGACTGCAGTATATCTATTGACTTATTTATGTTACCCCCAGATATTAGATGGGGTAGAGCTACAAAGCAACACGAAGTAAAAGGAACAATTACCGCAATAAATCGCTGTATGCAGTAACGGCTCCTAACTATACAATATTAAGCGTGACTAGTTTGCAGTTGTGATTTGTGGTTAGCTTAACTTGGTGGTGTGACCAATTTCAGACTTTATGCACATTTTCTCTTTATGTCGAAAAAGAGACGCAGCTTCGTACGAAAGGCGAAACACTGATAACGATAGAAAAACATGTTACACAATCGCACGACGTAAGATTTGCAGTTTTATTGGTCGAATTTTATTGCTGTAAGCATTTGGCTAACTAGCTAAAGCACGATCACGAGCACTCGCTGTGACAACGCTGTTATAATGAGGACTGCCGGCTTGTCTTAAAGAGAGCGCTTCGTGCAGCCACTCGCTTCACCACGTGGTCTGTACCACGTCTCCAAAACTCGGATTGCGCGACCTCCAACTAGCGCGCACGAATACACGCGCCATCTCGGCTTACAAAGGCTACCCGCCGCAGATGACCTCCAGCGTAAGGCGCGTGGGCCGCGCTAATGCACTCAGCCGCGCCGATGGGCATGGTGGTGGTGGTGGTGAAAAACGTTTATTTGCTCTATTTACATATGGAGTTAGCGGTGCGTCAGATGGCTTCTTCCATCTTGATTTGCAGGGTTGGTGCCCCTAGTCCAGGGCCCCACTGAGGGTAGCTGCCGTGCGAGCACGCCTTACTAGCCCTTGCTGGACTTTCAGGATGTCGCTGGAAAGCATCCTCTCCCACTGTTCCGCACTCGGGTTTTCTATTACGGTTATTTCTTTTGCTTTTTGGCAGGCCCACGTGATATGATATAGCGTGGGCTTGTCCCCGCACCAGGGGCATGTGTTCTCATATTGGGTAGGGTAAATTTTGCTTAGAATGTATAAGTTCGGGTATGTGCCCGTTTGTAGTTGCCGCCAGATTACGGCTTCTTCTCTGTTGAGTTGTTTGTCTGGTGCCGGGTATCTCATTCTGGCGCCCCTGAAGTAGTTTAGCGTGTCAGCGTATGTTTGGCCTACCGGTTCTGGGTCCTCTATGGCGGCAGTGTTCTTGGACGCCCGGTTTGTTGCGTACCCTCGAGCTATCCTATCTGCCTCCAGATTTCCCTCGACACTCGTGTGTCCCGGTATCCAAACTATCGCGTGTTTGCTTTGCTTGTCTGTGGGTCGGCCGTTAGAGCGGAGAATGTTCAGCGCTTTGCGGCTGATCCTGCCATTCATGTAATTCCGGCATGCTGTTTGCGAGTCTGTTAGAATAGTTAGGGATTTGCCTAGTCGATAGCCCTCCACTGCCGCTAGAGCTACGGCCGCTTCCTCGGCTTCAACTACCGTGCAGTTCCGTATTGACGCGCTGGTGATTTCCCTGAGGTCCGGGCCAATCACCGTCGCGACTTTATGCTTATTGCCTTCTCCTTTGCCGGCGTATGTTGCGGCGTCAACATACACCGTTTCGTTCCGGATGGCCAGTGTCCTTTGCACGTACTCTGCCCTCGCCTCCCTGCGTGCCTTGTGCAGGTTCGGGTCCATATTTCTGGGTATTGGTGCTACCCTGATGGTACTGCGGTACTCGTCCGGGATCGTCATGTTATCTTGTACTTCTCGTAGGGTTGATTCGCCGCCGTACCTGACTAGAAGTCTTCTACCGGTTTCAGTTTGCTGTAGTCTTTGGAATTGTGTGATCCTTTGGGCTTCTTGCAGTTCCTCAAAGCTGTTGTGCAGCCCTAGGGCTAGCAGCTTCTCGGTCGACGCTGTTTGGGGTATTTGAAGCGCCGTCTTGAGTGCTTTCCTTAGGATGGTATCGATTTGCTGGATTTCGCTTTTGACACAGTTGTAGTACGGTAGGCTGTACACCACTCTGCTGACTACTAGGCTGTTTATCAGCTTGAGTGTATCTGCCTCCTTCATGCCATATCTTCTTTTCGACACCCGGTTTATCATTCTGGCGACTTGGTTGACTGCAGTCTTGGTTAGTGCCAGGGCGTATGTGCAACGCTGGTTTGTTTGCACCCACATCCCCAGTATTCTGCATTGCGTCACTTCCGGGATCTGGTGTCCCTCCAGGTAGATTTTCAGGGGCTCGGCCTCGTCGCTGGCCTTGCGTCTCCGGCGTACTCTCAGGAGCTCAGATTTCTCCGTTGAGCATGCGAGTCCTCTTGCCCTGACATATGTTTCTACGCATGCTGCGGCCTCTTGCAACTTCAGTTCTTGGTATCCTAACGGAGCTCTTTGCGTCCAGATGGTGATATCGTCGGTGTACATCGCATGACGTATACCCCCAATTTCCTCTAATTGTTTGGCCAGTCCTATCATTGCCACGTTGAAAAGGATGGGCGAGATAACTGACCCTTGCGGTGTGCCTTTGTTTGGAGTGCTGAATTTTTGTGATCTTAGCTCTCCTAGCCCGATGGTCGCTGTTCTGCCCGACAGGAATGCTTTGACATAGCCGTGTGTCTTTCTGCCGCAGTTCAGGTTGTCTAGGCCCGTTAGTATGGCTTCGTGACTGACATTGTCAAAGGCGCCTTTGATGTCGAGTGCCATGATGATATTTTCTCCGTAGCGTGGGATTTCGCTGAGTATTTCTTCCTTTATCTGCAGCAGCACGTCTTGTGTCGACAGCTTGGCTCTGAAGCCAAACATGCTGTGCGGGTATAATTCGTTATCGTCCATGTAGTCTTGAAGTCTCTTCGTAACCACTCTCTCGTATATCTTGCCCAAGCATGATGTGAGAGAGATTGGTCTGAGGTGCTCTACTTGGAGTTTCTTTCCTGGCTTTGGAATCATGATGATTTCAGCGTGTTTCCATTCTTCTGGAACTGTTTCCGCTCCCCAGTGTTTGTTGAGGTAGTCGGTTACGGTAATTACGGTAATTACGGTAACGGCAGGGCCAGAGGAGGAGACGCGCGACATTGGGCGTGCGGGAAGATGTCACCCATCAAGCCGTTCTCAGCTCATGCTCGAATGCTAGCGCTTGCACCCGTTGTTAACAACGCGTGGACCGCTAATTTTTCTCACGCTCGGCCTTTATTCGGAACATCACGGCGACGACGAAAATTCGCCCGTCCGTATGTATGCTACCGCAAGTAAGATAGAGAGCAATAAGAGGGGGGAGGGGGCGGCGGAACCTTTACCCGAAGTTTCGAGTGATATAGTGCAAATTGTTACACGATAAATATTGCGGATAAGAGGTGTCGGTCGGTGGATCTAAGACGACCCAGCCTCGCAAAGGCATGGGAGCAAATGGGCTGCTCGAGCGCCACGTATTATCGTGTGCTGGCGGCTGCGGTCTGGACGGGGCCTCCGAGATATTCAGTGGAGAACAACGCGAGCGCCGCCCAATCTCGGAGGCGGCTCGTGCGAGGGATTGACATGGCCTGGAGACAAACGCGCCGCAGTAGTGAACTTGTATAGGCCACGTGCACCGCCTATAGAGGCGCCACTGATGGCCACCTAGCGGCCGCTTCCAACAATACGCGCGTGAGCAGTAGCAGACGACAACGCTTTGCAGCAAGGGTGACTGAAGTTCGCGGCTGTGATTTGTCCTTTCTTCGGGCGCCAGACTGCTTCTTCTGCGGTGACAGCTGTAGGGAAGACGCAGACCTCTGTAGGAGCGGGTATGAACAAGATGTTACCGGTGTTTGGGGCAACATGGGCCACATACGCGCCAGGTGCGTCCCGCAGACAAACGCCATGAAGACCATTTACATGAAGTGGAGCTCATGTAAACTAGCCGACAAATTTTGTTGACTAATGCGATGTCTCGACCGTGTTTTTTTTTAATTCTACCCTTGTCGTAATGCTGCTTCTGCACCTCAATAATAAGCACCCGTCGTTAGTGCATACTTAGATAACAAATCCGCACGGTGGGATGTCTGCATATGCCGTTGTGATTTTTCTGCCGATGAATACATGTGACGCCGCCGAATAAGTGTAGTGAAAGTCACCTGAAGAAGAATAATTGCGAATTTATTGATAGAAACGCGTACACTATAGTCAACGAAGCCACCAAACGCACGGGTTAATAAAAGCGCGTGTTAGCGCTGTACCGCCGATGAACTGCCGTTCGCGCTGCAGTTTTTGCAATTTTAAATTCCCTAAGGGAGCTGCTTGGAAACGTACAAAGCTATAGTCTGACTAACTTTGCAGTATTTTTTTTAAATGTTACTAGAGAGAGGTGCCACATGATATATTTAAAGGCAGAGCAGCGCCAGTCAAATTAGATCCAGCGCTGGCGGCAAGGCCGGGTTTAGTCCTATGCGGCGTAAGCATAATAATAAATAATTCAGTGAGTACAAAATTCACTTGCAAGAAGCGACTACGTTGTGAAACAAACAAATCACTCGGCGTGTTAAGTCTGCTCAGACAGCATCAAGGTGTGATGACTTTCCAAACGTGACGCGAACTATTCAGCGAAAAATGGATCAGCGAAAAATGGAATAAAAATACCATATGCAGCAACTATTAGCAATTCTCGCCCTGAGCTACCTATTTTCTAAACACATTTCCCAAAAAACCACAATATCTAAGATGCCCTCGGGAGAAATGAATAAAGCTGTTAAAGAAGCACTTGCTTGGTGTCATTCCGATAAGACACAGCGTGATTTATACCCTTTACAAACGAGCCAGGGTGAAAACATCGCAGCTCAAAAGAATCAAGAGTTATGCATGAAGCAACTAGCAACAGTTAAACATGTGCGAAGCCAAGCATAAAATACATGTAAAAACATGAAGTGCGCGACAGCTGGTGCGAGGATTCGCATTGTGTTTTATGGTAAAGCTACATAAGTTTGCAAGAACTGAAATTGTTAGTTTTATGTGGCCCGGTATGCGAGGATTCGCATTGTGTTTTATGGTAAAGCTACAGAAGTTTGCAAGAACTGAAATTGTTAGTTTTATGTGGGTCACATAAAACCGGGCCACATAAAACTAACAATTTCAGTTCTTGCAAACTTCTGTATCTTTACCATAAAACACAATGCGCTCATGCAGTCGTGCTGCCTAGCTAGCCGAACGCGGTAAAGAAGCGGAAAACAAGTAAGCGGCAAACGGCATTCCGAACTTTAGCGAAATGCCTTTAAACCGCATGTTGCACTGCAGACGAACTTCGTCGCTTACGCGACTAACTACAATCGAGTAAATAAATAATAATAAAAAAGGAAAAACACCGAAACGACAAAGGAAAGGATGAGAACAAGAAATTTCGCGCCGAAGCGACGATCCATTGCCACGGTTGCTCCTGCTGATGAGGCTTTGCGGGGAATAATTAGAACCGTATCGCCGGCACGTTTTCGCCGGTATTTGAGCCCCCCACCCTGCAACAATTCTTCTTCGACATTCTTCGGAAGCTTTGGCCATCCCACACATGCGAAGGGTGTTGCCTATTTTGCTCTGAAAACACAAATAAGACGGAGAAGCACTATCAGCGACGCAACAAACTACGGCGTGCTACGGCGCGCGGCTCGCTCCTCTCCCATGCGTTCTGCGCAAGGCCGCCACCAGTGGCGCGGCCATCGGCGTGTACGCCGCGTATAGCATGACTGTGTGGGGGCGCACGCGAAGGGGAAGGAGCCCGAGACGGGACATCCGTGCTGTAGTGTGTTTTATTAGAGGGTTTTAGTTTAGGGGACGCAAGCGGCTTGCGTAATCAAGAACTATAGAAGCCATGGTACTGCGCATGCGCAGACCCCTACGTTCGGGTCAGCGCATGCGCAGTACCGTCGCCCCTAGTTCTTGCGTATAGGCAGGCCGCTTGCGTCCCCTAAACTAAACCTCTCTATTCACTCTCTAAGGAACTGCGGCGGGCTAGCGCAGGAGGCGCAGACGGCCGCGGTGAGGGATAGGAAAGAGGAGAAGGAAAGAGCGCGCCCGTCCAGCGAGCGCGCGCGGGTGTCCGATTGTCTGAAGCACGGTCTAAAAGTATTCGTACGCCGTAGTCTGAAGTAAACAAAGAGGGCTGGCGCCGCTACCCGACGCGCGGATCGTTGTGCCGGCGAAGGCTGGCGCCGCTACAACTGCGTAGACACTATACACTATGAAGACGGAAGGCTTCACACTGGACACCTTTGATTTCGCCACTTCCGTACGATCAGTACAAATAAAGAAATCACGGATCGAACGTTTCTGCACGATTTACATTTCCACTATATATATATATATATATATATATATATATATATATATATGGGAAAGTTCTCTTCCCACAGAGCCACGCGAATATTTAATTTAGACCAAGCGCACGTTGCACGGCAAAAGACAGAGATTACTAGAGAATAACTCACCACGTGAAGGGTGGAAAAAATGCTTTTTTCCACTTTGCGTCTAAACAAGGGACTGTTATGGCCAGTGAACGGCAGGTAAGGCTCGTACATGTGGTAGTCGTAGGACATCAAATTGATGAAGTCAGCGTACCTGCAGGAGGAGGAATAAAGATATACCTGTAGCGCGCCGTGACGCAGGATATTACACAACTACGCACTTGTTCGCACACCACACGCATTGCCGAAATGGGGGAGGAGATATACGTAATAAGCGAATGGAATAGCTCTTGACAAATTTAGTGTAGAGTAGCCAACGTTACAGAAAGGTTTCTAGAGGAAATTGGAAAACGTATATTGCCTGTGCTCCTGCCAAAGTGATAAACATTTCTTTTTGTGTGCCGCTACATTCTTGAGCGTTTTATTTATTTATGTTTGTAGCCTTGTTTCTTTGCGTGTATATCGAGTGCATTGCCTGTGCATTGTCTGCACTGTACACCCACGCCTTTAATAATCCCGCCCGTGTGTGGAATTGACAGCATACCTGAATAAATAAACACCACATCACCTCCCCCCCATATATATAGTCATATCATAAGAAGCCAACAAACATTGACACCAGGGACAACATAGGGGAAATTACTTGTGCTTAATAAATGAAATAAAGAAACGATAAATTAATGGAAATTAAAGTGGAAGAAAAAACAACTTGCCGCAGGTGGGAACCGAACCCACAACCTTCGCATTTCGCGTGCGATGCTCTACCCATTGAGCTACCGCGGCGCCGTTTTCCCATCCACTTTCTTGGATATATATATATATATATATATATATATATATATATATATATATATATATATATATATATATATATATATATATATATATATATATATATATATATATATATATATATATATATATATATATATATATATCCAGGAAAGTGGATGGGAAAACGGCGCCGCGGTAGCTATATATATATATATATATATATATATATATATATATATGCAATGTTCTTGTTTCTAAAGGTGATCGTCAACTGAACGCCTAGCTTTACGAGCCTTATGCTTAAGTTTAAAGTTTCTGTTTAATGTTTCCATTACTACCTATTTCTACACATTTCTTTAGCACTGTCCGATTTGCTCTTGCTTTCTTTAGCGTTGATATAGAGGCTAGAAAAGAATGACCCTCCTTGCGCAGGCAAAACTCACCGCGATATGACTCTGGCATCGTAGCCTGTGTCGATGAGCCCCGCCGTGGCTGCCACAGCCACTGACAGCAACAGTTCGTTGCCGTGAGATGCATGCGACTCGTTCTTGAAGGACTCACGGACTTCCTGAAAAACAGGGTTCCTCTCTGCAACTAAACTTAAAGGGACGCTAAATATAAACGGTAACTTAGCTTATCCTTTTAAAGTATTCTTTCATGACCACAGTTTTGTTCATGTGGAGGAAAAGCGTTGATTGTTATAGCCAGTGTCAATCTAAGATGCTAATCTAGGAATGTAGTGGGAAATACCCATCACTGTCCGGCACACAGAGACGCGCCAGACGACTACGTTCGCTAATTTCCATGACGTCACCACGTAGGCGACCTTTCAATATTGGCGTCTCCCGGGAACTATGCATCGGAGCGTGGAGGCATAGAGGGCAAGCGAAGTGCCGCTTTGTCGGCGGAGCTTGTACTGAATTCTTAGGTTGTTGCCGAGTGTGTGTAGCCAAAGAAATGACGGCTGAAGTTGCATCTTTTTGAATTTTGCGGAAGTAAACGCTCTCAAAATTTGCTGGGTCGAGTATTTGGTTCTTTTAGATTGCAATGATGTTGGTCTTTGTCGATAAACAATTAACTATAAACGTGAGTAGACGCTGTGAAAATTCATGTGGGAACTTCACCGTGACATCGCCACCAGTTTTTTGTTCTTGCATCTTTTCTGGCTCGCCGAGCCTCCAGTTACGGTAAGAGCGGCCGCTTTTCTAACGCAGTACTGTGATTTAGTAATATAACTTAACATTAATCTTCAGCGTCTCTCTAGCCGTGTTTATTTCGTAAGTGAGTTGCCTCGTATATGCATTCCCACTCTCTTTCGCAAACTTGTGTCGTGCATGTTCTATGCTTCCTGCGCGGTACGGACCTGACTGCCACTGTTGTGTGGCAACACGAACAAACATTAGATTGACGCCAGAAGCAGCAGCAGCAAGCTTCCGCAAATATGGGAAAGAGAAAGTGCCGGAAACAGTCACCTTGAGAAAGACGCCAAAGTTCTTCCGGTCATCTTCCGGCAGAGCTCCCTGCCCCGGGAATTCCCAGTCGATGTCGATCCCGTCGAATCCGTACTGGCGAAGGACCGTTATGACGGATGCTATAAACCTGTTCGAGCAGAGACGTGTTAGGACTCCGTGGGGAATCAATGGAGTGAAGCATCTAGGTTGTACGGGTTGCGCGGCGCCTGGACGTGCGCTCGTGATTACAGTGCAACAGCAGCTCCATAGCTGCTCGGAGCTAAATGTAAGAAGAAAAACAGAACTCGCCGCACTGAAGCACGCCTGGATTGTATAATAGGGAGAGTATCGCGACGTCTTCGTAATTATCTCAGCATCGCGAGTGAGCTGTAGCTTCCGCAGAACACGAAAGTGTTATGCCACTGGCGTTAACTAATAAAAATGCTTCGACCGCCTCCTTTTGGCGTGTTGGATACACCTTCGCGAAGAAATCTTACTTCACGAGGGTAGATATTTGGACTTGTGTGTGGGGCATAACACACTGTATACAACGCGGAAAGGACACGACGAAAACAGAGGAGGCGACAAACAGCGCGTCTCAAATTAAGAGAACAAAATAACAATGCCAAGCGTACGCGCGAGGGTTCGGTGTCAAATCGTTGCTGAAAATGTGAGTGACTCCCTTTATTCACCATTCAACATTCTGAGCTGACACAGGGCTTGCCTAACGTGACTAATCAATGATGTCAGCACAACTCCGATTGGTCTATTATGCAGATAAATAGTCGTTTACAACAACAACGCATAAAGAGTTCGAATTTACTAAGCATGGGCTTAGATAGGCCTTTCTTGGTTCAATAAAAAAAGAAAATAAAGAAGTTCAATAAAAAAAAGAAAAACGAAACGACAGCCCCTCAGTCTTCTTCGTCTTTATCGCGCTGTACAGTGATATCTTACTTCTGCGGTAGGAACCAAAGAAGCTGATGAAATTGCATATATTGTTCAAGCTTGCTTCATTAACCTAAACAACCATGAACCAGCCAGCCCAAATGTGTGCTCTTCTGCAGTTCATAAAGAGAGAGAAAACTATTTCGTCAGCGCGGCTCAGTGGAGACCTGGACTAGGGGCCCAACCCTGCTAAGAAGGTCAAGCGTCTGCAGCGATGAATACGAAGATCGAACGCTAAACCCTTAATGGACCAAATAGTTTTCTCTCTCTCTATGAACTGCAGAAGAGCACACACTTGGGCTGGCTGGTTCATGATTGTTTAGGTTAATGAAGCAAGCTTGAACAAAATATGTAATTTCATCAGCTTGTTTGGTTCCTACCGCAGAAGCCTCTCCATTATAGCGGCGTGGCTGACGTCGTCAAAAGCACCTTTTATATCAAGTGCCATGACTACGTTTTCCCCATTCTTGGGCATTGTCTCCAGGACCTCTTCTTTAAGTTGCAGAAGCACGTCCTGCGTCGAGAGGTTCGCCCTGAAGCCGAACATGGTGTCTGGGTAGAGCCTCTTGTTTTCTAGGTGTTGCTGGATGCGTTTCGTGACGATCCTCTCGTATCGTTTTCCCAGACAAGAAGTGACGGAGATTGGTCTGAGATTCTCGATCTGCAGCTTCTTGCCTGGTTTGGGAATCATGACTACTACGGCATGTTTCCACTCGCCTGGTATCTTTCCTTCTTTAAACATATTTTACCTGAGTATCTTTACTAAGCTTCACCGGGGGAAAAATAGAGTTGAACACATCTCTGCTTTTATACTCTCCTGTGTTACAAGATTATGATTTATCTGCAAAGGCTTCGTTTCGTGGTTGGAAGTATAAGCCACACAGTTAAACCATATTGTACTTTCGAGTGCGATTCCATTTCGCTACCAAGCGCGATGCGTTTTGGTTATATTTCTTTTAACGTTAGCGCTTAACCATTCCGGATCCATATTACACCATCGAGGCGCATGTTTGCTTTTTATGAGTTTACCTCGCGCTGCATCTGGAGTAGCACATTCAGCCTGTAACTGTAGGCTAGCGTCTCTATGTTTAAACGTCTCTTTCTCCATCTCTATCGCATGATTCTTCCCGGAACACTCTGAAACAGCTCTTTCGGACTATGTAGCGATTACGCCTAATTGGTCATACCACTGCCTAGGTGGAGCTACTCGAATTCTCAAAATCTGGCTTACAGTACAGAAAGCCTTAGTTTGTCCATGAAAAAATTCTTATGAAATACCGGAGACGCATAACGCGAGTAGCAACAGTTGTGGCTCCATCTGGTGACGTTGAGCTCAGCCAGCAAACAAAACTATTATTTCTGTAACAGTCTGCCCAGTTGCTGACGTAAAAGCGTGGGCAATAGCGGGACTGAGCTATGAAGCAGCATAAAGTCTAGTCCAAACACATTTCGTATAAAACTACTATTTGAAATTACGAGCTATTTTGTACTTAGATTTTGGTGTGAATCGTCGTTTAACAGCGTAATCGTGGATGTATAGCGGCTTTTCTCGCCATTATCTTTCGATGAGAATACAAGGATCAAAGTACTAGCTTTTTCTCACGCTTCTTGGTCGAGCGAAGAGCCACACATAGTCGTTCCCTGCGCTACCACTGCCGTTCACGTATCTGGTGTTTAGATAAGCACTGTACGGACAGGCTTTCCCTTACGCTCCAGACAAGAGCAACGGCGAAGGAACTCATACTTTTGTCTACGATCCGGCGCCGCGATGACGGCGCTGAAGACTCCATCGGAACCTGTCGCGCCAAGAGACAGCATCACCCTGAGCGAAGGATTGGCCAGCTTGAGGGCCACCAGGCGCTTGTACTGGGTCGTGTCCTCCGGACGCTGCGGCACCATCGCATCGTCGAGCACGGCGGCGAACCCGCACACCAGGTGCGTGCACAGGTCGGCCATCGGGCGGCTGGGGTCTAGCGTGGACGGCAGGGTGTAGTAGCAGACGCGCCGCATCGTCGCCCCACTCTGCCATGGCGGAACATGGTTCGACGGCTCGCACGGACCTGCGCCGAAAATCACATGGAAAGGGGGGGGGTCTATAACGTCCTGAAACTGGCACAGTGGGTTTTAAGGGACGCCGTGTACTGGAAGGCTCCGGATTGAATTTCGACCACCGGAGGTTCTTTTCCATTCACCCACTCTAAGTAAGCTATAGTGTTCTTGCGCCTCGCACCCATCGAATTGGCGCCGCTACGGTCAGAAATCGAGCCCGCGACCTCCAGCTGAGCTTAGCACGACGACATAAATGAGCACGATGGCGTAACCATTGAACAACCGTGCCATGGGCACGCCAAAAAATGCAGCCATGTTTTAACGGCCCCGAGAACACTTATAACCAGTGTTATACGACGACACCAGTTCTGAAATCCCGCTTCAAACCTCCGGGCATGCCCTGGTACTTTTCTGTGGCGGGTTAATTGACTGAAGCGTCACAGGTGAGCTACATGATGAAACTCGCTATTGCATGCATCACCTTCTAAAATGCGCTCAAAATGACTAGCCCGACTGGGGCAAAACGAAGAAGAGAAGAAAGGGTGCCGATTGAAAATAGAGTTTATTTGGGGTTGCTTACACTACATGCATGCCGCAATCATGTGTTGTTTAGCTCAAACAGTGCAGTTCTTTAGTCAATTTATTTTTCTCCGTACATGACGCGAGAGTCAGCAGACCCCCGCTCTGTTCGCCGACCCCTGTGCTTGGGTGAGTTTCGTAATCAGCACGATTGAAGAACTCTGCTTATAAACAACTACCTCCCTGAGCAACATTAACAGTATACGACAGATGTACCGTGAAGTGGAGGGCTCTGTAATAACTTTCACCCCCTGGGGTTCAACTTAATGCGTAGGGATATTTTAAAAAGCACTCTAAAAAGAACCAATATATGCGTTTAGCCCTATAAAGTATTGTTTCAGGACTATAGTTTTGTTAATTTCGAGATAATAGGTCGATTCTTAGAAGCGAAATAGAAGGTCAAAGTTCCTTTTTCTGTATTTCACGCAGGAACCACCGCACTGCCACGTCGGTTATTCTTCTTTATCGAATGCCAACGTTCCAAACCCGCCACACGTATAGAATATAATGTAGTGCATCTTTGCCCATAAAAAAAATTAACCATAGGCTACAGCAAACGCCGTCAAAAACTATGACGTCACGGTGATTTGTTGCACGAGCTTCAAAGTGGCGTCGCGACCTGTCTTTTGCTGTGGCGCTTCTTTTACCTTATACAAGCCTGTTTGCATCACAGGAGTGAGAATTTTAGTATTGTAGGGTGGTTTATTAACACAGCTCAAATATTTTCTTTCCACTGTTTGCTGTCCCTATAAGAGCTCCAGCGTTTTTGCATCTAGTCCCCTTTGGAAAGCAGCCGCCGTGGCCACGATTTCAACCCCCGAGCTCGTATACTCGGCATCGGAACGCCAAGGCCACTGTGGTAGGTAACGCGTAGAGTGCTACAAGTTGCAGTAGGCGCTGCTATGAGATTCGTGTCGGGGAACGGTTTCAGCGTGTTCGCAATCCGTCTCTTCTTTTGCTCTAACTGGGATAACATTTCGTGAAATGAAACAACTGTCATTACACATCACATTTCCTTTTTTCTTTGAGTCCTGGGGAGGTATTCTGTAAGAGTCCGCCCGGCGAACATGTTCATTTCGTCTGCTGATGAAGTGCTAATTGGCTGTGGCGCGTCGCAGCTGTGGACACGCAGCCCAGCTCAGCCAATCAGAGCTTCAACGGCAGACGAAATGGATATGTCCACTAGGTGGACTCTTACAGAATATCTCCCCTGGAAGGGCTGATGGAAGCGTTGTGTTATTGAATTTCTGAACGTTTCATGCCCCTACGTTCCGTGTTGGGTCCGTTGTTGTTCCTGCTGCACATGAATGACATTGTGTTCGCAATCCGTCTCTTTTTTGCTCTAACGGGAAAAAATCTCGTGAAATGAAACAACTGTCATTACACACTACATCTTCTTTTTGTGAATCGTGGAAGCGCTGGTGGAAGCGATGTGGTAAATGAATTTCCGCACATTTCATGCCCCAACGTTCCATGTTGGGTCCGTTGTTGTTCCTGCTACACATAAATGACATTATTGACGGAGGTAATCTTAAGATGAGACTTTAAGCGTACGACTGTGTATTATATTTTGTTATTAACTCAACTGGCGATCAGCTTAAGCTGAACAGAGAACTTCATGAACTGTTCGAGTGGTGCGACACATAGAAAATATCAGTCATGTCTGTAACAAGTAGAGTGCAACTCCTTCATTTAACTGTACAGGGATTAGGAACGTATTATCTCGAGTCGCGCATTACGAATACATCGGTCTTCATATTTGCAATAATATGCTCTGGAACGATCACATAACCATAATCACTAACCAAACAATGTCTAAACTACATTACTTGATATGTTCCCTTCGCAATTCTTTATCGGAAACAAAGCCTACAGCATACCTATTTACTTATGTTAATAGGTTAGAAAGAGTTCAAAATGAAGCACTGATTTGTTTTTAATCACTAGGGTGTGTGTGTAATGTATCGATTTCGGGATTAATAAGTTGCGAAATGGGCTTATTGGTACATCTTGAATGGCAGCAGTTGAGCGCTTAGTAGACACGAAAGGGCATTTAAAGACTGGCGCATATAACTTCGTGCATTTTTCAACAGGTTATGCTACTAGAGGGCGACATAGTCGCTCAATAGTTCCATTTCAGCCGAAAAAGGATGCGTTGTAGTCTATCTTTCCGCGAAAGATAATGGAGTGAAATGACTTCGATTCGCACGCAGTTGAAACAGAAGACGTAGGAAATTTGCAAAAATTGATTTCAAGCTGATCAGTCTTTTGTACACTTTCTTTTTGTTCTTTTTCTGTCTTTTCTTGGTACTACTGTTCTGTGTTTGAGAGACTGTTACATCATTTGTCACGCACTCTGCAACGACCGCCACTAGAGTCAGCATGCAGTATTGTAAAATAAAAACGTGATTATGGTGTGGTCATCACAAGACTAACTGAACGGCGACGACGACGACGATGACAACGACGACAACAACAAAATTGCATTACGTAACGCGCGTATAACTATAACAGTTATTGGGTCGTGTAACCTGTGACATGCCGGACGTTTTAATTTAAAGGTGTTTCAGAAAAAACTTTTCAACCTCTAAAGCCTCTCTGTGGCAGGAGACCAATACACCGCACGTCTATGATATACACTGAACACGTACTACAGTAGCGGTCACACTCACCGAGCTCTACATGCTCAGTGCGACAAACGCTGCACACGTATGTTTAGAGAGAGGTAATTTGCTTTATGTACAGTCACGTTAAACGCCTTCAGATGAAGATTATATGCAACAGGACGCTGTCTTCATCAGCGCGATATGACATTTTCTCCGCGTAGCATTCAAACATGAACGACAGTATACCCTTTACCTTCGCTTACTGAGAGGGCAACTGCTTATTGAGAATTTGTTACGCAACGACATGTTCATATACTATGCGGCCGAGGGCGGTTTCATGTCGTGTCAAATTGAACATCATCGTGCGTCTGCACTGGCTTTCCTTGTATTTGAGCTGCCACAGAATTACTTGAATTCGCAAGGCTGAAACATAATTTTGCGCAGAAAAAGACAAAAAGAACGAAATAAATATGTCTGTTTATCGCTGGCCCTTTTTAATATGTTTCAGGTGTTTCTAGCAACTTCAAAAAAACCTTAATTACTCAACCACCTAACAAACACAGTAAGTAAATCACGCTTAAAAACAAAGGTAGAGATAACAGACGAATTGGTTGAATCGTACGTACAATTATAATTTCTATTGCACGTAATCTTTGCTGACGAAATATTTAAGCCGAGATCACACGTACGCGTGCGGACGCGCGCCTCGTGAGTAATGGCGCTTTGCATCCACAAATACGCGCGGCAGCGCGCTCACGGGTCTCACTCACTGACGCCTTGGCAGGCGCAGCTTCGAACTTTGTTATCGACAGTGCTTCAAGATGCTTCGATAGCTATAAACGTAATTGTTATATTTTTTGATAGCTGTTAGATCAGTGCAAAAAGGAAAGAAGAAGCACTTCCTTGCATGATATAAATCTGCTTCACTGAGAGTTGAATGTTCCGCGCCATAGCCCCGTAGCTGCGTAGCCAGGCGCACCGACGCGAGGCAACCCAAGCGCGCGATAACAGAGAGGAACTGTTCCCCGAGACATTGGCCGAGATCACGCCGCGTTTCGACGCGTATACGATCCATGCCGCACCGTCTGCCCATGCGTGGGCGCGTGAACGCGAGTTTGCGCGCGTCCGTAAGCGTACGTGTGGTCTGGGCTGTACGGAAAGCTCAGAAGCAGGAAAGGAAATACGCCATCAGAAAACAACTCCATGAAGTCAGCAATACACAAAGAACGCCCCGAAAGGCGCGTCGGGAAGCTCACCTGTACTAACTGTTTCTTCTACTGCCAGTGCAGCTGCGACGGAGAGAGCCCACACTATAGCTGCGTGCCCTAAGCAAGCCGACCTCATGCTGACGTTGCTTCCTCGCAAAGAGCCGGGTTCGCGAACACGCGGGCCTGTCGTCCCGTTCTCTGTAAGCGCAGCAGCGGACGCTGTCGCCGCAACGGCTCGTCTTTTGCTTGTGTCAAGTGTTCCCTCTCGGGCGACGCGCGGGCCTAGCCGAGAGAGAGGAGAATCAGAAAACGATAGCAGAGAAGTCTGACGAAACGCGAGCACTGATGCCGCGGGTGGCATTCTTCTGCTGGCTGCCGCTGGCGTCGCGCGCTATGCCAACGTCCGTTCATTGGAATGCAACCAGCCGGCGATGTGCGCGGACTTGATGTATGCCTTCCGCCGTTGTAGTCGTCGCCAATACATGGCTGTTTACAATCAGCCTGCACGCTGGTTAAACGCCTCCTAAATAGCACAAGGCCTGTGCACTTCGACCCATGGCGTCATGCTACCTTGCCAGACTGGCATAGAACCTAATGGGAATTTATTTATTTATTTATTCATTTATTTAACATACTGTCAATCCCTCTTGGGATTATAACAGGAAGGGCAAGTACATATGGTAGTATTTACGAACAGAGAATATAAATACATTATATAATCATAAGTGTGTTATTGCAAAGGTTTTGGCTTCGCTAAACAAAACAATTAAGTAGTTCATCACAAATTCAATATTTGGGTACAATATACTATAACAAAGAAGAATCTGAAAAAACAAGAAACAAAACAAGAAAAAAGAAAAAAAGACACCTGAAAATACATGTGATATAAAATACCTAATGAACATGACAAACAGGATATAGTCATGCGTATGATGCATCATACAGGAAGAACACTCATAGATTAAAGTGTTAGGCTATGAAGATCGGTAATAAACCTGAGTATGTAATTCAGAGCTGTAAGGCAAGGAGATGTTCTTCCACTGAATTAGCAAATGTATCTAATGAGGGGCTGTTACTAATGGATTCACTCAGTTTATTCCGCTCTCTTATCGCTAAAGGAAAGAATGAATTCTTAAAGCAGTCGGTATGAAAAGAATGCTCATTGAGTGTTCGTGTGTTTTTATGCCGCGTTGGCCGTGTTTCTTTTCTGGAGATGTATCTAGAGGTATCAATATTAAGCTTGTTGTGTAAGAGCTGGTACATAAGTTTAGAACGGGCTAGTACAGCTCGGTTTTGTACTATTAGGATTACGGTTTTGTTAAGTAGTTCGGTGGGCGAGTCTGTTAATTTATGTTTATTGTATATACACCGTAGAGCTTTCCTTTGTACACCTTCTAGTTCTTTAATTAGTTGTTTAGAGTATGGGAACCAGATGACATTTGCGTACTCAAGGACTGACCTGACGAAAGTTTTCTATCGGTTGGTGTTAGTCAGAGGTGTCTTCCAAGAAAGAAAAGGCGTTTCATTGCAGTTGCTGTAACGTTATTTATATGGGAGTTCCAACTGAACTAATGTGTTAACGTTAAACCGAGGTACTTGTGTTCATGAACTCGTATTAGTGGCACGTCGTTAACGGTATACATAAAGCTCGAGTTACTTTTTTTTCTGGTGATTGAAAGAACAGCAGATTTCTTAGTATTGATAGTCATTTGCCAGTGGGCACACCAGTTAGACACAGCTTTCAAGTCGTTGTTTAATGTTATGTGGTCATCATGTGAGCTAATATTTCGATAAAGAATGCAGTCGTCTGCAAATAGCCTAATGTTTCCTGTGATTTTTGTGGGTAGGTCATTAATAAAAATTAGAAATAAAAGGGGAGCCAGAACGCTTCCTTGGGGGACTCCCGATGTTACCCGGGCTGTCTGGGAAATCTGTCCGTTCACTTCCACAAACTGGGTACGGTTAGTAAGATAGTCGCAAATCCAGTCAATTATGGGGCCTTTACCTAATGTAATCTCAAGTTTCTTTATGAGCTTTTTGTGTGATACCCGATCAAATGCCTTCGAGAAATCGAGTAGGATGAGGTCGGTTTGTCTTTGTTGGTCGATATTAAATGATATGTCGTGGGTTAGTTCCAGTAGTTGAGTGATTGTAGAAAGGCCTCTGCGAAAGCCATGTTGATATGGTGATATGATACTCTCCTTTTCTGAGAAAACGGTTATATGTTTTAATATGATGTGTTCTAGAAGTTTGCACACGCTACTTGTCGGCCTAAATCGGCCGAAAGTTGAACGGGTCGTCTTTGCAGCCTGACTTATGTATTGGGACAACTTTTGCATATTTCCAATCCTGTGGAAGAACAGATGATGATGATGATTTGTTAAATATTATACAAAGGTACTTCGTCATCAACTCTGCGTATCGTTTCAAGAAAGTGTTAGGTATTTTATCCGGGCCTGGCCCTTTTTTTGTGTAATGCTCCCCAATACGCCGCGGTGATCTTGACGCAACCGCTTTTGTCACGCATTGCTTGGCAATGGAAACTTCGGTCCAAGTAACATGACGTCGTAAAGCAGAGCGCGCAGGCTTGCCGTCTAGGACGCGTTGGTTGGGTGACCGACGCGCGCATCCTGACCCCACGTGCAAACGTGCCGATTGCTGCGATGGGATAACTTGATAAGGACGTTTGGGAGATGGCGGGAATATATGCATTGCGTAGAGAGGTTGGCTCTAAAGACGTTTGATGCTTGAAGTACGGACGGCTGAGTCGGCATAATGTAGTAAGTTATTTCGTTCGATTCCATAATCGTCCGATCGTGGTGATAACATTAGCGGAGAGCAGCTCGGACAACTGACGAAGTGCGAAAATAATCGGAATAGAATCTTTACATTCGAACTAGTTCCGCGCCGTCTTATATCCTTTCGCTTGTCCGGCGCCTGCGCGGTACGTGACTCAGGGGCTGTTCCACGCTGCTGAACAGGAGCTCTGGCTTGAATCCCGTCAGCGGAGGCCACATTCCGATTATGCAGGAATGCAAGGTTGCCTATGCGATGATACCTTGGAGTACCCCTGTACCATGGTCATCGTGCAACCCTGGTCATCAGCGTTAATTGAAATAACTCCACTAAAGCGTTGCTCACGAAAAAAAAAATATTAATAAATCCCTCGTTCCGGCGAACATGTCTGTTCGTGTGGCTCCGAAATAGAGTAACCGTTCGATTATTCGGGATTAAACGAGGAAATGGAAAATGATGCTTTAGGTTGTCAAAGATCATGTGAAAATTGGGAAGTGTTGGCCGGTATTCCGACTCTTGCTGTGCCGAGTTCCTTGTTTTGTTCAAATACTTGTGGAATTTGAGCGTCTTGGTTTACTTTAAGTTCCTAAATAGTATCCCGCACGTGAAAGGGAGCATTGGCTTCAGACATAGGGCGCGCTCTTGCACCAGCTTTGTCGACTTCTGTCTTAATAAACACGAATGCGTCATGCGGGTCATGGACAATGAATGCCCGAAGAAAGCTTGCTACGAAGGAGGGCAGACCGATACCGCAAACAAACTGTTTGATATCTGCACAAAGCGTGCTTTCCTCGCAAAATCAGGAGATAAAACAATACCAGCCGCGACAAACAAAGAAGTTTGAAGTTTCTTTCTTTTGCAATCGTAAATATTCCGTGACACTTTTGTTCATCGCGCTTCACTCGTCAGCCAATGACCTCATTGATGACAATCGAGGTTGTTCAGGGAATTATAGAAAAGGCGCGTAAAACAAAGGACTTGGTCGAAAAATCCGGAATACGGGATTCGTCTTTTGTCTTCAATGTTTTCCTTTAATCTTCCTTAATCTTATGCACCTTTTCTAAAAAACAATCGGTACCACCTCGTCCAACTGACTGCCCCCTGTGCCGGGATGTGTACACGCGAATCCGCTTTCTTGAGATCTCAGCGAAACGTCGTACTGCTACTGCCGCTGCTAGTATACGCCCAGAGATTGCTGTCCGGATTAGATGACAGCACGTGAATGCGTCAGCATTCTGTCGGTGTAATAACCTGATAAGTCGTTTAACGCAGATATGTTTTTATGCCTAGGTTGTCAACGAACGACCTGTCAATTATGAAACTCAACTTACGTCGCCACTGGCTGTGCGGTCGAGTGAGAGAGGAATATATAAAAAAAAAGTTCGCTTAAGGCTGTGTCATAACCTTGGGTGCACCAATTTGCAATGGAAAGATGGGTGCTACGGGCGTCTCCTTTGAAATGGGGCGGTGGGTTGCGCACCACCAAGCTCTTTTTTTCTTACTTTGCCTAATGTCTTGCCTATCCTATTTATTTCACAAACAAACAAAGATTCCCGGCATCATTCTGAAACATTATAGGGAACTTTATTTTTGTACGCTTTCGCTGTTGCGGTCTCTCTACTTTCTGCCACCAAACTTCTAATCGCCTTTTACTTGTCTCTGTGGAGGAGATGTTTGCTTTCTCACTGCTATCCGTGAACCCAAGAGCTTCAAGGAGGCCAGTGGAGCCTAAACAGACGACCGGGTAAATTTATTCACATTCTAATAAAACATGTTCCATCGTTTCTCTAACTTTAGCGCAGCAAGCACATACTTCTTCTACCCTGGTGTACCTCGTTGTATAAACTCCGTGTTCTAAAGCATACGGATCTCTTAGCCGTTGTGAGCACCACACAGCAGCCCGAAATTATTGTTTACTTGACAAGGTGGCAAACGTTTGCCACCCACCTGCCATGGTGGTGTAGTGGCTTTGGCGTTTGTGCGGCTCAGCCCGAGGTCGCGGTATCAAATTCCGACCACGGCGGCCGCATTTCGATGGGGATGAAATGCAAGACACGCCCGTGTAAAATGTACGGCGCGTCGGGTGCGCGTTAAAGAAACCGAGGTGGTCGAAATTAATCCGGAGTTACCAACTATGGTGTGTACCATAATCATATTGGAGCTCTCGCACGTAAAACTCCCTCCGTAAAACACGTAAACACTTAAAACGCTTGCTCTTGCTTCGTGTTGTCGACAAATTCGACTTCGCCCTACCATCTGCTAGCCTCCTGGTTAGCTCAGATGGTAGAGCGGCTGCCCCGGAAAGGCGGTGGTCCCGGGTTCGAGTCCCGGACCGGGACGAATTTTTCTTCAACTATGAGGCTTTTGTTTCGAGGAACCCGTATGGGTTTCCTTTGTTGTAGCAACTGCTACGATCGGGTAGATGTCTGATTTTCCCTTTATTCATTACTTCTCTCCACCTTGCGGGTTTCCGCAGAACTACTACGTCAAAACTCCCTCCGGTTTGTCTTTTGTGCACCACGAGCCTCTTCTTTCTCTTCGCCTTAGTTTTGTGTGCATCTTAGGGGCCCTTACCCGTATAAGTGCCTGAGAATTTCGATTCGTCATTGCTTCCTTGTCGGCGACGCACGTAACGTTACCGCTACTACATATTTGGACATGGGACGTGTCACGTTAGACACGTCAGTTCTTATCAGATAACCGAAGCTAAGGATTAGTGTGCTTTGTCGCTACTTAGTAGGGGCGACCATCTGGGGTCGACGGAGTGCTGAGGGTTGCCGATAATGTCACGGTGTAGTTTAAGCATCCGCCTTGAGAGAGTCAAGGCGGCTGCTTAAAAACATTGCCGAGCTGAATATTTTGTTAAATTTTCACTTCGTTAGCTGTAAAAAGCAATCACAGGAGTGGCCTTCGCCTGATGGTAAATACCATTACAGCTGCCGCACATTATCATCGTGCCGCGCCACAGGGTGTAGAACTCAGTAGAACTTTCGTGTCGTTCCCTTTTCATAACTTTCGTCGTCGCAGAAACCTCGAGAGCACACACTTGTTATTGTACGCGAACATAATCTCTCCGGGTAATCGGATGTGCCTGCGGAGATATTCTTGCCTGACGTCATCCGGCCGCTCACATGACGTGCACCCGCGCGAGCAAGGAATGCGCGTTTGTCAACCGCGTGGCGATAGCGAGCACAAGCTTCAGCAGCACAGGACGACGTTGCCACAGTGGATCCGCAAACAGCACGCCGAGTTCGCTATACAACTGGCTTGAGTTGGCAGTAGTCACGGATCAACTTCAACCACGTGTGGGAAGGGGCGTCGAAAGCAGCTGCTCGGTCTGAGGATGCCGCTTAGCGCTGTGGCGATTCAGTCACCTAGCTTATCTTTTGTGTTGGGACTTTAGAGGTGATGTGTATGCAAAGTGTAACAGCTAGGCAAAACAACAGCTTTGCGGGAAATTGGATTGTGATTCTGGCAAGTCGCACAAGACTGCTGGGGTTTTCAATGATTAGTCTTCGTTATTCTGATCATTCCGTTTTTGAGCACGAAGCGGCGGCTTTGATTCAAGGCAGCGGCGAGTGGAGAACGCATTTGTGTTGAAGCGGAATGGAAGAAAACTTTCGTGCGCCAAGTTTTGGTGGAACGTTGAAGAAGCTCACTTGGTCAAAACAAATCTGCAGCCCTCTAATAAAGTGCCCCTATAATCCCCTGTGGTGCTTTGAGGCATAAATCTCATCACCGAGTTTCATATAAGCCAGATGGATACTAGAGGATGCCATATTTACACAAGACTCAGGACCTGTATTTGCAGCGTACGTATACGATTAACCAGTCACACATTATAGCGCTTGCCGTCGTTCGTACGTCGCGCAGCTCTTAGACGACCGAGATTGATTGTATTTTACACAGCGGCCAGCCGATGCACCGCCAAGGTTGTTGTTACTTGCAAATACGCTGACTCGGAGCCGACTTCACTGCGAGCAATCCAAAAATGATGCGATGCGTTATACGCTTGCCCACGTGGCGTATATTGTGGATTAAGAGAAAAAGAAAATTATATCGACATGTACACGCCAGTTAGCGCAAATTAACTTTGACGAAATACAGAACTGTGCATGAGAAGCACAGGATCAATAGCATAGTCAGCCACAAAGTCGAACAAAGGCAAAATACACGAGACGCGTCGTTCACGCAGTGCTAATTTGGGGTGGTAGATGTACACATAAGAAATAAAAGTAAACGGCACTCTTGAACGGAACACAAAGATGCGACGCGCATGGGCACAAGAAGCAGACGACATACGCGAGCTGGCCGTGTACGTCGTCTGCCTGATGTCCCGTCGTAAAGCGCCGTTTTCTCTTGCACTGTTGAATGTAGGGGTATACTGAAAAAACAGAACAGCTAGTGGAAATCGCGGCAAGGGACACACGGCTAGTCGCAACTCGAGCGGAACGACAAGGGCGCGAGCACAGCAGTACATCGTCGTCCCAGCAAGGAGCGCCTGCGATGCATCGGTGGCTCATCAGAAGTCTCTAAACACGAAGGCGATGAGCAACGCTTTGGCCGGCTCGAGGACGAAACACGTGAGCGCTGCTGCCGCGGCCAGCGCGAGCAGCCAGCTGACGCAGGTGCCGAAGTCGTAGCAGGCCGCGCACACGCACACCACGGGCGTGGACAGCAACATGCTGGCGACCACGAGCGCCCAGGGCAGCAGTCTTGCCGCTCGGCAGGACGGGTAGCACTGCCGCAGCCGGAGGCCGTCCGCGTGCGCCACAATGGCGGCCGCGTCGACGGGAACCTGAGGCGACATGATCGTCATCTTGGACCGCAGGGATGTGCCATCGGACTGCACCTGCTGGGGGGAGGCAAGCTGGGCGCAGTGCGGTAAGAAAAAAATAGGGCGGCATTTAGGAGCACTTCAGGAGGGACAGGACCTTTGTCTACACTCTTAGGCAAAGTTACACTCTTTGGGGTGTATCTCTGCCACACAACGATAATCATCATCTGCCTTGCTTGCGTTTCCTTTCTTAAAAACGCCGCGCCCACTGCTTTCCTGTCGGGAATGCTATGTCATACTGATAACGCGCATGCCGTTCGTTACTGGGAAGTACCGGGCTCGCAGCGTTAAGGAAAGGAAACGCGGAAAAGACAGATGACGATTATCGCTGTGTGGCAAAAGGTTGTAATTTTGCTTAAGGGTGTAAGAGTGTATGCAAAGATGGAAACCAAGTGCTAACAAAATAAAATGGCGACACGCCGGGTGCGAACTTCATATGACTGAAATTTATTTGAGAGGTTTTCTATAAAATTTCTTACAAATTTTATATGCTTAGAAGGGCCGCCATTGGCTAACGTCAACAGCCCGCAGAATCGTTTTCAAAACTAGGGTTATGTTGGGACAAGAGTGCAAACGTTGTGCGTCCCTTTCACAAACTGATTGTGCTAGCTGACGTGACAAGCACAAACACGGACGAGTAATATGTTTTTTCTTTCTTCTGCCAACATAAGTCAGCTAGCGTTGCCTCCAAGACTGTCGAACCACTCGGAGGCAACGTTGTCCTATATAGCGCGTTGCACAAATGATGCGCGTTTACCGAAGCATCCTGGTTGCCGAAGTGGCGATACGCGACTTCCCTGAAGGAGTCTGCGCGCGACGCTGCGGCAGCGCGCATCGTCTTGGGGGTTTTGCAGAAGCGGTCCAGGTCTGCGGGTCGCGGCCAGTGGCCCCGGTCGGCGCCTTGGTAGCAGAACCTGGACGCGTACAGATGAAATTTGTGTCACAAAGACGACTGCGGTAGAGTGAAGTTTCCTGATGAAACTTTATTCGTGAAGTATCGGAGAAAGTTTCTTCATAGGACACCTTCTTTTGAGGCATCTCTAGCGCAGTACGCTTCAGTCAAAAATAATAATAAAAAAGGAACGGTCTCCTTGGCGGCACCGGGCTGTATGAGTCATTGGGACGTTGTGAATGTGGACAGCTTCACACGGCAGCGAAGCCATACCGTTACACATTGTAGATAATTGTGTTCGCGCCGGCATCGACGTCGTTGACGCAGCCATATCGGAGCTGCATACAAACTTATCGACGGAAAGACTGATACTGCAATCGGTCAGCCATCGAGGTGAAGTGGATAGCTTAACCTTGAGGTTCAGCGTTAGGGGGCGTGGGAATCCAGTTTTTGTGACCATGAAAAAGGCAGAGCACTTTACGGGCCGTTTTATTCTGGCCCTGGCCCGGCCCTAACCCGACCTGAATCAGAAAGCGTCATGCTATGGCCCGCCAGAGCCCGACACGGCGATTTCAAACCTGGCCCGCACCCGGCCCGGACCCGAAAGATCCAGGCGCGGTCCAGTTTGGTAGCCCAGTAGCCTCTGAGCCTAAACCAATCATGGTAAATAGTACGTGCACACAGATAGTTCACAACAGGTAGCTGTCCGCAGACGTTGTTGCTGAAAAAAAAGTAAAGAAGAATTACATCCTCCATTCCACATGCTCGAGCATCGAAGTGTGTTAAGAACAGCCCTACTACACCTCCCAAATAGTTGTGCGGCAATATAAAACGAAGGCATAGGTGAACACTCCCTTATACTGCTAGCCATTTCATCTCACTTTTACTTAATGTGTGAAAATATTATTCAAACGAAAAATGCACTGAGATTAATATTCCTGCATTGTCTTACTTTCTACATCCACCAACGTTACAAATAACCTTTAGAGCGTACAAAGGTGGAACTCGAGCCAGTAAACTTGCCCGGAATGTAAATTTACATACGCCGGTCTATTGGATTTTAGAATAGAATGATACACTGCCGCTAGAAGCTCCTTTAGCGTAAACATAAATTGATGACACGCAAGGGTAACACTCATGCGCAATCATATTGTCACACGGAGCATGCCATATTTATTTCTTCGTTCGACTTCATTTTACGGCGTCATATTCTTAGTCGACAGTTTAGGCATCTTTGCGAGATAATCTAAGTAAATTTGGGCTCTCCAGTTTGTTTTCACATGTAGGGTGTCAAGCGCGGTGTAAGTACAGCGTAGACAACATAGTTCCTTTTTTTTTCATAAAGTTGGGATATGACGTTTGTTTGGTCAAGTTAATTCCCACGGAACTAGTGCAGTGCTAGGAAAAAAAAATACAAGGCAGTTAACACTAGGGTTGCGGCACTTATCGTGTGACAATATCATGCAAACTAAGAATGCACTGAGATATTGAAAGTTCCTGCGTTGTTTTATCTTCCGTATCCACCAACGTTGCAAAATTTTTCAGCATCGGCGTAGGCTTAAAGTGTTTATCTAGGAATAATAGGTACCTCGAAGGTTAAAATAATATAACGAAGAAACAAATACTGGTAACCAGTAGCGAAGTGCTATGTGTCTTAGCAGACAAATTGGTTTGTGGAAGAACATTTCAGAATGTATTTGCCGTCAGTTTATTTTTACTCTAAAAACGTGTGCAAGCGTGTTTAATTTTTGTATTTCAGTTGAAATCATAACACAAAAGGCAATGCAAAGCGGGGCATCCATGTCTCCTGCCGAAAATCTACAGAGTTTTGTGTAATAACAGAGGATTGTTAACGACTCTGCCTTTAGGAATACATTCTGCTCTTGAGATATGTAACTGGTTGTACAGAAGTTCTTTTGATTGGTTCCTCTTGTAGCTGCTATAACAAAGGACAACTTGGGCAAACTGAGGAGAGCTGAGGCAACTTTTTCCGCAGAGAGCCTATCATCATTCGAACACTTTCGCACCTCTTCGATGCCATTACAATGCAAATATATGTCTAACTCGTCGTCATATTGATCCAATTTTGTGACCTCTTGTGGCTTTTAAACTTCGTCGTTCACCACCGCTTCCAACTCCACTAAAGTGCTTCCCCTTCACTGCGCTACTTTACTTTATCGCGCTCCATTCGAACGGCGAGTAGTCCGTCTCTCGCCTGAGCCTGGTTATTAAGACCTCCAATTCTTGGAAGTGACGATCACTTCAAGGAATCGAAGGTCTTAATAACCTGGGCACAGCGTTAATTGATCAGCTTTCGAGTGCCGTGAAGATGATAAAAACCAGGGCGTGCCGTGGGTGCGTGAATTACTGGCACCGTTTTGAAAGTGATAGAAGTGCACCGCTAATGTGTACTAATTTGTGCAGTGTATCGCTACTGTGTCGAGGCCTGCCTTCCCCGGCTTTCCCAGAAACCGACTGGCACCACCGGCCTAAAATTTTCATAGGCCTGCAGTTTTTATAGTGTGCAATTTCGGCGCAGTTGAATATCGCATGCCCGGGCCTAATACGGGTCCGACTAAAGCCCGAGCTATACCTGAACATGAAGCTTCTAGGCCCGGGCTCGGGCCTAGAAGTCAGAGCTCGAGTCAATTGCATACTCGGCCCGAGCACGGCCCACGGGATGGGCCGAGCCCGGTCTTTTGGGCCAGCCCTAGCCCGTGCAGCGCTCTAATGTGGAGGGGAAAGTGACACAGAATTTTTCTGGGTGAAATGTCAAGTAGAGGCGGTACTGACGCTTCAAACTTACGCAGTGCTAAGCTACGCGTTTCGTGTCGTCTGGATCACCGGCTATGGTAAAACGGTGGGGCTTAGCAAGCAAAATGACTCTTACTTTATGGCATGCGCTTTACCATAGACCTTGACAGCTTAATAAAAAAAAAGTAGAGTTGTTTGGACATCCACGGCACGACGTTGGAACACACCGGTGAAAAATAGAAATATTGGGTAACACGTGCTTACTTCCGTTTCTGTTTCCCGCTATTTCTCGTGTTCGCTCGCGCCAGAGCTTTTTTTTCCGTGCTCGGGTAACACATTTTCCTGACGAATGCAACTAGGCGTGCTTTTGTACTGTTCAGAGGCTCGTTCCGACTCTGCCGGTAGGGAAATGTGCCCTGCAAATTGCAGAACAAGCGAGCAGCTTCGTTCGCGGCCGTGTAGCCACGGAACAATGATTTTTATTAATCACAGCTTTATCGCAGTGTAGCTGCAAAGTGCGTAGTTCTGCCAGGTAGCAGAGGAAGCAGTGTGGGAACCGCGCGCATTTTAACCTTGTGCACAGCGCGTGCCAAGTGGGCAGCAAGTGCCCTCACCTTAGTTTCCCGTGTACGTCCTTCATATCGACATCTCGCAGACGCGCTACATCTACTGCTTTTGAAAGTGCACTACGTTCTTCATAAGCGGCGGCTTAAAGCATTCTACCCACGTGGTTTTGCGGTCACCGTGGTCGGCAGTCGAACTTCGTACTCCAGCGGCAGAATGCCGCAGCCATTATTACACTGCTGCGGGTGCACTCACTCGAAGGCGAACGTGATGACGAGTGTGCCGATGAATAAGAAGGCGCTGAGGTAGACGGCGGAGAGGAGCGTGCTCCCGAGGTTGATGCCGGGTCCGCCGAGCTCGGGACACCAGCCGTGCAGTGCGCAGTCGACCAGCATGGCGTCCAGGCCGAGTGCCATTACAGAGGCCAACCTTTGCACGCGCGTGAACCGGGACCCGTACGGAAAATCCAGCACGCTCAGCGGCAGGTGGAACTGCCGCAGGGTCCTGTCGGGTGGAGACGCAGAGCACTGCGCACTCGATATTCCCATAGTGACAGCAGCGCCAGACAACATAGCCTAGCCAGCGAAAAAACAACAACAACAGGAGTTTCGTCGCTATGCGAAGGTAGTACAGCCGGGGACGCCGTGAATCACTGTCAGGAGATGGCAGCGAATGCTGCCGCGGATAGGGAAAGGTTTCTCCTATCGTCTTCAAGCATGCAATGAAACGGTATCCTGTCCGCCGTAGACCAAACACTGGTGGATACAACCTTCGCCCCCTGTCAAATTGAGATACGTGAGATATTCACGGTGTTTACGCACGTGTGCACCTTAGGCGACGCGAGCAACATGCGAGAATCCACACTAAACGTCGTTTCACCACTCTCCACCAGGCGGCAACTACGTTGTAGTATTCGCGACACAGCCCAATGTGATGGAATGCCGAGGTATTCACCCATTATGGACCTCAAGTTACGTGCATATTTCAGAAGCGCTGGGATTTCAAAGCTTATATGGGAGCTTTAACTGGTCAGCAGTCGAGATAAGCAAGAGACCTTTGGAGTATTGGTGAAAAAAAATAGAAATAAAGGAGGGAAGAAATCGATGGAGCCGGGGTATTTACAGGCATAGATAGCTGTATAATGAGGAGTTAACGATTTTAACAGAAACAGTAGATGAAGGAAATATAGGTAAAATGTTAGACTGCTGTAGATGTAGTATAACCAAAGGTGGGTGAATATTCGAAGTTTCGAATACGAATTAAATACCACACACTAACTATTCGTACTCGGAAAAAAAGTTATTCCCTATTTTCAAATATTTGAAATTAACCAGATATTTCGCAACAGCTGAATGTTAAGCCAGATTTTTCTCCATCTGCTAAACAAAGTTTTGAAAGTTATGAGGAGTGAACAGCGACAAATGTTTCTGGAGCAACGTAGGAACAAAATTATAATGAAAGCTTTGCTTTCGGTTTTGCGGTGACAGCCTACATGACCATCTGCGACTTTTGGTTGTATAGTGTGTCATTTAGTGTTTTTGACAGTCCAGTTCATGTAGCTGTTTTCTTTTACGCTACAACCTGTGATGTTTTCCTTGCAAGCGGCCCTATTAAATTTGTCTGCGGCACACGAATCCTTCAGCACCCTTTTTTTCTCTTTTTCCACAACTTCTTGTCTTTTGTAGAAAAACATTTATTTAGCGTTTTTAGAGAGCTAGTCATACAGCAGCCTTTCTTTCTTGAAAAGCTTATTTGCAACCAGGCTCTAAGCTTTTGAGAGGCCATTCGTGCGCCTATAATCACAATTAGTGCTCCTATTATTAAAACTGATCCTTTGTGCCTGATAATGAGCGGTTGTTCTTGCACTGGTCAGTGCAGGATTGGCCACACAGTTATACCAAAATACCTACTCCAGCTATAAATATATGCGCTAGTGTTTTAGTATTCGACATTGCATTCGATATTTGATATCGGATTCGTATTCGAAAGAGTTAATATTTGGGGACCCCTAAGTATAATCTCATTAGAACTATTTGCCGCCGTCCGGTTTCAATGGTTCCCCGGTTTCAAAGTGTCTTGTTGTCTCATTTCCTGTGCGTGCGGTTTTGGCGCAAAGCTCGTTTCTTATGCCGCATAACCAACTAGCTCAGCAGTTGACTCTTCTAAAGTGTATGCTAATAAAAATCGCGATCATCAGCGGTGAATAGGTTAGAGGACGAACTGCTGCACCGACTCGTCTCGCTTTCTTTTCTCTCAGCCGCATTGGCTCACCGTGCAAACAAAAGACGGCGCTGACACGGCGCAAAAGCCGTCGGCTCAAGGCGAGCCTGTTTACCTGGCGAAGCGAACACCGACCGGCACCTGAGCTCCACCTTCGGCGTCGAGGGGCGGGACGCGCTCCGTGAGCCTTTGGGCAAACAGCAACACGCGGTTGATGACGAACACGTAGTGCAGGGCCCGCGTCTGGTCCCACAGATCCACGCGGTCCACCTTCCTGGTGCGGTTTTGCGAACCGCCAGGAGAACGGAACGATGTAGTGCATCCACATACTCGTACGTAGGTAAACGACCCAGCGGAGGCCTACTGATGCAAAAGAACACCGGTATACCGAGAGACGGCATCATCTTCGGTCTATTTCATATCGACCGCTGGACTAAGGCCTTTTACGTGTCAGGCAGTTGTCTGTCTTGCGTACGCTGACTCCATCACAAGCCTGCACACTTCCTAACTTCACTGCACCATCTAATTCTCTGCCGTACTCGACTGCACTTTTCTTCCCTTTGCACCCGTTATGCAACTCTTTGCGATAGGCCACCGGTTATGCGCCATAGCATTACGCCACCTGCCCAACTTCATTTTTTTCCCTCCTAACCTCAACTAGCATATCGGCTACCGTCGTTTGCTCTCTAATACACACTGCTATTCTCCTGTCTCTTAACGTTATGCATACATAATTTTTCGTTGCGCCACTCGCTCAGCAGTCCTTACCTCCTTCTACAGCTTTCTTATTGATTTACGAGTGCCTCCCCATGTGTTCGTACCGGTACAATAAGATAATTGCGCACTTTTATGTTCAAAAATAGCACGCCACGACTCGATAATTCATCCCGTACGCTCTCGAAACGCACACTTATTCGTCGGTGTAGATTTCCTTTACATGATCCGGGGGGTCCCCTGCTACCAATTGCCCCCAGATAAGCGCAGTTCTCCGCGGATTCTAGGGACTGACTGCCAATAGTGAACTCTCCTTCTCTTGCATGTTCGAAGGTACACTGATGCCAACCGAGCGTGCAAAACTGTGCCGGATAGGTGCGCATACCAGTTGGAGCGTGGGAAGCGCGGGTCAACCTCGAAGACGATGGCCTGAACGCGGCCCACGTCGAAGCTGGACGTAATGCAGACTCCGATACGTGATCCCGCGGTCAGCACGTTGAACTCCGGGCCGCAATGACACAGGTAGGTAAGAGCGGACGCCTCGTCACCCACAATGCGCATCGCCAGCGCCGAAGTCGTTCCGGACTCCTGAAAATGCGCGCACAGACGATCGTTGTGGGCTTTCTCGACAGAGAAATGCGGACCCGCGATTGAAACGAAAAGAGGCGCTAGGCTGTGACCTCGCGGTGAGTGCGTGTGACTTTCCGCATTTATATTTTTATTGGGGCCCAGGTTACTTAAGACTTGACGATCTGTTTGAAGAATCACCTGCGCGGGAACATGCTGCAGCATAGGAGTTCACGTCTTGAGTACGAGGAGTTAAGACATGGAGCTACATTTTCGCGCGCGATCAGTAAGCGATATCAGCGGGGCATTGCTTTGGATGCTTTGCATGCAGTGGCTCCGTGGGACTGTGCAGGTTCGGCCGATAGAGCCGTCATCTCTAAAATTGAGTAACGTTAATGTTTGGATGAGTTGGTATTCATGTCGCCTTCTAGCGTAAAAAAGATAAA
Organism: Dermacentor variabilis; assembly: GCF_050947875.1. Taxonomy (NCBI): domain Eukaryota; kingdom Metazoa; phylum Arthropoda; class Arachnida; order Ixodida; family Ixodidae; genus Dermacentor; species Dermacentor variabilis. Next base: position 51,123,948 of record NC_134569.1, on the reverse strand, counting down.
TAAAGAAATCAAGGACTACAGGCTATACCAATAAATTATTCACTACTATTTATGCTCCGTCATTTCTGAATAATATTAGTTATAGGTGACAGTACGGGTTTGTAGTTTTTCGAATCCTTCCCTCCATTTTCGGCTTTAAATAGACGTGAACCTTGATAACGCTGCTGTGTGACTAGTAAGTAGCATGCTTCCTATCATGATTACAGGCAGCTGCTGTACATAATGTGCTTGCGCTTCGTTAGAAAAAGAATAGCGCTGTAATGCACGCTGTCACAGTGTGTGTGCAGTATTGAGAATGTTAAGAAGATTACATCTTAGGTGCGAAGACACTTTAATAGTGTTTCAAAGTACTCTGGACAGGAGTTTTCATGGGTGCACGAACTACAGTATACGTCTCTAAGCGTTACAACGAATGAAACACACATAGCTGGAGATACAACTGCTAAGAAATATATTTTATTTTTGGTTCAACATTCAGCTATCTTGTGTCGACTGGCGATGTCAGACCTGTTCGAGTCGCCATCATTGTGACGCCGCTCACATTTGTAAAATTATTTTACGTTGTTTACTTCCGTAAGGCGAACAGCGCGCAAGACGCTTTGCGAACGAACCTGCTGGTTACATTATTTCGGGGACAGACGTAGCGGACTATAACGAGCTTACCATGAGACACCGAAGGTTGGGTTTTGCGGCTGAGCCACCAGTTCTCGTAGAATACGTCCCGAAGTGCCTGTGAAATTTCGTTAGCGGAGCCATACATGTGCCCTAACCTAGCGGCATCTTTTCATTCATTCATTCATTCATTCATTGGTACCAGTATTGTCGATTATTGATCCACGTGGCCTCCTTGTCCTTGCACAATCAGGATTTACGTCACACGAAACTTATGCGCGTGCTTGCGGAAAAGCGAAACCCGAAAGTGTCACCATGGAATATCGTCAAATGTTGATTAATTGTAGCATGCTCATGCGTATGTACACTCCTGCAGTCTCCCAAGAGTTTCACATTATTAAAGAAAGAAGAAAAAAGTGGCAACCTAGAAATTCGGCACCCGCACTTTCTTAAAAACAACAAATGTGTTCTTCGCACGAAAGGTGATTCTATAGGAGGCGGGATACCGAAGCAAACGGTAGAAGACCCGGCGTTAAGCAGTCGAGACACGCAAGAACCCCTTGTGTTGCCATTCTAAAGATGACACGTTGTTAGCGCGAACATTTTCCAGACTTGGTGACGGAGAGGTATTTGGGCCCGTGAGGTCAGCCTAACATTCCTGTTATACGCCTGTATTTCATATTGCGCTATTGAGTTGTAAAACAGAGTGTGCCAGTATTGTCGAATAGAAGGCCTTCGCACTAAATACCCAATCTGGTGGTGTCCCAGCGCTATCTTTACATTTCCTTCGCTTTTTTTTTAAGGCTTGACGCACCGCTTTCAAAAGCGCGCAGGAAACCACATGGTTCTTACCGGTTCGTAGCCAGTTTGAATGATTATGTTGTAGACGAACTCGTCGCTGACGAAGTTTTCGTCGGAGTAAAATCTCATGCCCTGTGCGAAAAAAAGAAGGAAAAAGAACAGCGCTGTAATGCGCGCTGTAACAGGGCGTGCCCAGTGTTAAGAATGTGCCGATAGGCTTGTGATGACCCCAGATCAAGTACTGCGCCAAGCAACTTACTACGCGCTAGATACTCTAGAGGACGCTAGAAGCGTTCTGCTGTGCGTGCGCGTATATATATATTGTGGGGACCCCTTTTGGACCCCTGTCTCCTGTTCACGCGCGACTTGGGCCATCCGCCCGCGCGACACGCCATTCCAAGCCTTATTTTGGACAGCGTACATTCCCCGCGGCCGCTGGCGCCGGCGCGACGCGGAGCCTGCTGCTTGCGCGCTCGGCTCACGTTACTCCGTGCGCCGCGCGTAAGAACAGTGCCTGAGGAGCGGTCCCCCCTCGCCCTCTCTTCGGCTTCTCTCTCCTTCAGCATCGGAGATGCACGGGCGCTTTCGCCCGGACAGATTGACTTTCGGTGCTCTTGGCTGTCGGACGTGCGGACCCACTTGGTCCCGCGCCCCTCTGAGCAAGGCGGCCCCCTTGTGTGGCGAACTTGCTCGGAAGAGCCAGTGTGGCGGGGCAGACTTTCCGGGAGCTTTCACCCGTAGTCTGCGACTGCCACCCCAGTGCCGTATTCCTGTGTTGTACGTACATTTTGTACATAACAGAGAATAAAGCCCCATTCGTTGGTGCCACGGCTGGAGTCGTCTCTACGCCTTGCCGGTGAGACAGCGAACCCGCCGCGGCGCCCCTTTGCGTGCGCTGCGGAGTGGGGACGATATATATATATATATATATATATATATATATGTTGTAACAGACGCGTGCGTCTCAGCAACGTGGACACGGCGTCTGGAAAGGGCACTAACACAAGGCAGCCATATCCCGAAAAACCGACAGAGCGAGACACACACGAACGTGAACTTCTTCCTCCGTGCTGGCAGAGAACTGGCTCCGAAGCGCTCCGGAACAACACTCCCCGAGTAGAGAGGAGCCAACCTGGAGACCTAGGCAGAAGACAGCACAGTTGGGTCGTAGCACGGTTTAAGCCATGCGACATGAACTGTTTCGCGCCCCTGGAAACGATTTTCGGGAGCTGACTCGACCAGCTCGATGACATAGTTCACGGGCGACGTTTGCTCTACGACTCTGTAAGGATCGTGGTGCTTGGACAAGAGCTTGGTAGTGGATGGGACCAATAGCCAAACCAGCGTTCCGGGAGAATAGTGGGCAGTAGGTGAAGAGGCGTCATGGCGAGATTAGTGTCTATGGAGAATGATGGTTCATGTCCATAGAGAAGAAAGAAAGGTGAGAAACCAGTGGTATAGCTTGGGTCGCAGAGTTATAAGCGTAGGTTATGAATGGAAATACCTAGTCCAAATTCGAGTGATCGCCGTACACGTATATCGCCAGCATGTCGGCAAGAGTATAATTGAATCGTTCCGTCATGTCGTTAGTTTGAGGATGGTACGCTGAGGCGCTGCGATGTAGAATCTGACATTCCTATAAGAGGGCTTCGATGACGTTTAAGAGAAACACGTGGCCACGGTCGCTTAGTAATTCACGTGGTGGACCATGTCGTAGAATGACGAGATAAAGAAGGAAGTAAGTAACGTATTTCGCGGTGGTGGTTGGCAGCGCAGATGCTTTAGCATACCGTGTGAGGCCGTGAACTGCGACAATGACCCACCGGTTGTCGCCAGGAGTGTTCGGGAGGGGACCGAAAAGATCGACTCCTACGCGGTTGAAAGATCGGGCAGGGCGGAATATTCAGCTCCAGTACGTGTGGTTTCCAAGGCTGAAATTTCCGTGGATTGCACAGTGGCACGACGCATGGAAAGGCGCTCTTCGCGCAGCTCATCAAAACTTTGGGACAGTTCGATTACTTGGGTGATGGTCTGAGTGTTCTTGGCTACCAGCATATGGAAGGCGTCATCGTCTATGCCTCTCAGGATGTGTCTTATTTTCTCGGTTTCTGCCATTGAAGCATTCACTCGCCTACGGAGGTCGATAACGTCTTCAATATAGCTCGTGAAGGTCTCACCATTTCGTTGAGCTCGGCCATGCAGGCAGTGTTCAACGCGAAACTTGCGCACGGCTGGCCGACCGAAGAACGAAGTGAGGGTTTCCTTGAAAACCGACCAGGTCGTAAAATCGGTCTGGTTATTGTTAAACCATAAGCTGGCCACATCAGTCAGGCAAAGTATGACGTGAGTCAGCCTGGCAGCGTCATCCCACTTGTTATGAGCGCTACAGCGTTCATACTCGGCCAGCCTGTCTTCGATATCGCGATCGTCATTATACCGCTGAATGTTGTAGGGTCACGCTGACGAACCACGCCAGCACACATGGCAGGCGCGGGAGTGGGTATGGCTTGAGAGGTAGTGGCGCCCTCAGTCATTGCAGCGGGAAATGGTAAAGTACGTCGGCAGTCTTTTAAAAATAATTCTTGAACCGCGCATACTCAACAACACAGGCCGTCCGTGTAGCGCAGATATGTTACTCAATTAAATGAATTTATCAAAGTAAAATACGTCAGAAAAATCGTAAAGTATGACTTACACACAACCCACAGACATGGTGGCGTCGGATTGTAACTTGAATTTACGAGAAAACGTTTCCATTGCGCGGAAACTGAAACACATGCACCTTTAAAGCGATAGCGTTTTCCAGCTGCCGTTTGAGGTCTGTCTTAGTAGGAGTGGCTCGGCCCGCTCGGTTCCTTACAACACTATCAGAAAAAGAACCAAGAAACTTGCCTTCGCGCATAGCGTTAGCCGCCAGTGTTTCCAGGGAAACATTATGGGTACATATAAGCTGCAGTGGCCGGGAAGCGTCAGAAGCAGTCAGGTATCTTTGAATGCTATCGCGTTCCACTCTATTTCTCGCCGCATCCGGCCTCTTCAACGCAATCGTGCCAATTGAGCCGGAACGCAGGGCACGAGCGCGCCTCGACGGAGTAGAGCGGTCGAAAGGCAACGCCAGCGGCCGCAGTAGCAGGTGAGGCGTTGCATGAAGGGAAAGTGCATCGCCGCGATGCCATGTCACCCTCGCTGTCGCTCTCGCAAGCCTGTGTTGTGCACGCATTCCTCGTCCGCGCAAGCTCTCGCATGCGTTCTGACTGCGCCTCCGTAAGGCCCAATGAAAATGCGCCAAGCGTCTCAACCTAATCTAACCTAACCTAACCTAACCTAAAATTGGACATTGGGCCACTCCAAATCTCAAGTTGGCAAATCCCCAAATGTCATTGTGGCCCATCCCCAAATTTAAGTCGGTACAACCCCACATTTCAAATTGGCCCACACTCAAATTCAAGTTGGCCCACTCTCAAATTTAAGTTGGGCCGCCCTCAAATTTCAATTTGGCGCACCCACAAATTTAATTTGGCCCACCCCCTAGTTTAAGTTGGCCCACTCCACATTTCAAGTGGACCCACCCACAAATTTCCTTGGCTCACTAGCAAACTTTAAGTTGACCCACCCCAAAATTTAAAGCTGGCCCACACCCGAATTTCAGTTGGCCCACCCCTACTATAAGCTTCCCCATGCATTTTCTAAGGAGCCCTATGTATTCATAGAAATATTGTATTTATTTTATTTGATTTAAGTTGTTCGTTATCGCTTAAAAGCTCCGAATCATCTACATTTACACTATCACAACAATTAAATCTCTTTACAAACCACGCATTTTTGTGCAGATGCAAGGCATTACACTTCTCGCGTGACAGGGCTGGGGAGTTCGCCAAAGAATGCTTAGGCATTAAAATCGTAATCGCATTGAAGATTGATTTAGCGAGAAAAGTAACACTGGGGCACGCACCTTGAGCATGTCCTCTTTGGTGCGACGCGACGCTTTTGAGTAAAGGAGTAAGAACGCTAACCAGGTGACCGCGACGCCGACTGGGATGAGGTAAACACCTGCGTACGGCGATCCGGACTCCTCGCCCATTCACGATGGCCCACACTGGGCGGATGCCGAGGCTGTCAAAGTTGTCCTCTTGTTTACGTCTTTGACTTCACGGCCAAGGTTCACCTAAGAGCAGCCGCTGGCGATGCCATAGCAATTCTTGCTCGTCTTCTTTCTCGTCGAAAATGTTGCGCTGTTGTCAGATTGTTTGGTACGTAGCCAGTGAAACTGCGTGACACATTACTGGCATCCAGCGGCCGTGGTATTGGACACAGGCCAAGAACGAGGTGGTGCAAGCCGACAAGACGTTAAAGGTTAATTTGATCGAGGGAAAATGATAAATTGCCGCATGGCCACAGCAGAAAACTCACAAGGTTTACTCTTTTGTCTCACCTCTTACTTCTTTTGCTTCCTTTTTTACTGCACGCGGGCAATGTTCCGTGCCACGATTTCTCTCATACTGATTTTTTGGATGCGTTCTTCAGTTCCCCAATCGTAGTACTTGTCTGAACACTCGACGTCTTGCTAGTGTAATCTTTTTCTGTGCATTGAATGCTCCATTGTCTTTGATGCGTGGTCAATGAGTGATGTTAAGCAGCTCGGCCTCCCCTCCTGCACTTTCATTTAATTTCGTTCAAGCTCCTCTAGACTCTGGCGGTTCCACTGATTTGCCAACCCTTAAATCGCCACCTTTAAACCACTATTAAATGTTAAACGAGGGTGGATATATGAGATTATCCTTTGTGTTTTGTATGTGTGGTGTGCACGTGTGTTTTTGCATGTATTGCATGTGTTGTTATATGGAAGCATGTTTTTGTCGTGCGTATGTTGCGTAGTGGTCCTAGCAGTAGCACGGGGCTGACACACACTCTCCGGCGGCCGGCCATTCTCCCACCCGCGCGCCTCTGTATCCACACGGTTGTGCCGCATTATTGTGAAGTAGAAGATAACCAAAGAGCCCCACATCTTGTTTCTTTATTTTCTTTATGTGCGTTGCTGGTAATTGCCCTTTTCTTCGCAAGTCTTTTCTAAGCAACTGAGGCTTCCACGTATATAAATGTACTGTATACGCTATTCTAAGATCTCTCACATCATCTGTGCACCTCAACCATGTGACGGGCTTCTCCCACTTAAACCAGATACAGTATTTTTTCCCTACTTTGGCACTTCTAATGCCATCGCGTTAGAAACGCTCGTGTACTCAGATTTCAATGCACGTTGAAGAACTCCAAAGCGATCAAAATAATAGGGAGCCCTTCACGAAGCTGAGCTGAAAGCTCCAGTTCTGCATTGTGATACATAAATGCATTGTGACAAATAAATAAGTAAGTAAATAAATAAATAAATAAATAAATAAATAAATAAATAAATAAATGTAGCTACTTATTTAACGCACAATTTGCCAGCGGCATCAACGAACAACATGCACGTTTGTTCTTATCTCCATGTGCCCACTTTGCTTGTTGCCGCATAAGGAAAGCATGGTTAGTCTTGAAGCGAAAAGAAATCTTAAATTTGGGTTTCCTTCGCATTGCCACTTTTCTCCTGCTGTCCTTTCTTCTCCTCATAGCTGCGGAGCTGCGGGGAGAAGTTCTGCACGTTACATCGCTGAAAAAGCAAACCGTGTTCACTGTTGCGCTGGGAAGTTTTCTTGCATTAAAGAAAGAAAAATGGTGCTGGTCGAAGCACAATAAAATGGTTGCCGTAGCAACCATTTTGGCACGGAAAATCAATGTGAATGCCGCGAGTCATCGAAGGATATTAGTTGACAGCCATTAATTTTGCAAGCGCTCCCTCATTTACTAGGCACATGCGAGGCCTGAGCGTTTCGTTTTCTGTGCAAAAAGAAGGTAACAGTTGTTGCTGACAAAGCTGGGCCTGTTTGCAACCTTCGAATATTGTTTATTTTTCCAGTACACCTTTGTTGAGACGTTTAATTAATAGCGAACGCAATCTCAACCTTTGAAGCCGAGAAGTCCAGGTTCGTAATTCTCTTTCCAAACAATCGCTGACTAAATCTGTAGGGTGGTCCGAACGACCCCCCCCCCCCCCCCCCCGCACTTAGATCTCAAATCCATGAATTATGCTGTCTCGGTTCGCTTACGGGTCAGCTGTACATCGGTCATAAGTTTACCGTAAAACCACGTAAGTTTAGGACGTCGACAACTTTTATTTCGCTTGTTTATTGTGGAACTATGGCGTACAACTTCAATTTGAGTTTGAGAAAGAAAAACAAACTGCCTTTAAGTTCGCCGCCGTATGGCAGCGAGACCGTCGATCGAACACAGCGTTCGAAGTGTTCGATTTAATTTCCAATATTCTTCCTCCCTGTTAAACGTTTATTCGTTTAATGCAAAAAATATATTCCTGTGAGATTTTCCAGTCGATAGCGAAACTAGAACCTCGGTCGATTTTTTAATTGGTGCTTCTTTGAAAAAATGTACGACAATGCTTTGAAACTTTGGCTGAGTGTAAGGTTTGTTCTCCGTCTCCTAATTCACTCACTTACTCACTCACTCACTTTTCATTGACTCCCTTACTTCACTGACTGCTCACTCAATGCTCACTCGCTCACTCACTATTGACTCATTCACTATTTAGTCACTCACTCGCTATTCAGTCACTCACTCAATCGCTATTCATTCATTCATAGCTCGCTCGCTATTCACTCTATCACTCGGTATTCACTAAATCACTCGCTATTCACTAACTCATTAACTCAATTCTCACTCACTCGCTATTCACTTATTCACTATTCACTCACTGCTCGCTCACTCACTCGCTATTCACTCACTCGCTATTCACTCACTTACTATTCACCCATTGCTCACTCACTCACTCAATCGCTATTCACTCATTCATTGCTGACTCACTTGCTCGCTATTCACTCACTGTTCACTCACTCACTATTCCCTCACTCCCTCGCTATTAACTCACTCACTCAATAATCACTCACTCGCCTACTAACTCACTAACGGCTCACTCACTCGCTATTCCCGCATTCACTCACTGCTCACTCACTCACTTGCTATTCATCATCATCATCATCATCATCATCATCATCATCATCATCATCATCATCATCATCATCATCATCATCATCATCATCATCCTGGCTACGCACACTGTAGGGCAAAGGCCTCTCCCACACTTCTCCAACTACCCCGGTCATGTGCTAATTGTGGTGGCCATGTCTCTGCAAACTTCTTAATCTCATCCGCCCACCTAACTTTCTGCCGCCCCCAGCTACGCTTCCCTTCTTTTGGAATCCAGTCCGTAACCATTAATGACCATCGGTTATCTTCCCTCCTCATTACATGCCCTGCCCATGCCCATTTCTTTTTCTTGATTTCAACTAAGATGTCATTAACTCGCGTTTGTTCCCTCACCCAATCTGCTCTCTTCTTATGCCCCCTGTTGCGTTTCGCCTGCGACACGTGGTTTTGCCGGCGCGACGGCGGCGGGGCGGCGGACATTTTGGCCCGATCGTCGTCACCGCAACACTCATCGCCAGGTGTTTCCAGGCGCGTCTGCGGCGATGCGACCGCCTAGGGATTTCGTTCCAGTCATTGTGCCCGAAACAGGCGATGCCAAAGCAGGGATCTCATTCCAGTTATTGGGCCCGAAACAGGCGATGCCAAAGCAGGGATCTCGTTCCAGTCATTGTGCCCGAAACAGGCGATGCCAAAGCAGGGACCATCTTCTCGTTACAGTCATTGTGTCCGACCGGCAGCGCCCCGACAGTGTGCTGCGCAGCGCCACGACAGTATGCTGCGCAGCGCCACGACAGTGTGCTGCGCAGCGCCACGACCAGGTGCTACGAGATCGTGCGCAGCGCCACGACTTGGTGCTACGGCGTCGCTACGACAGTGTGCGTCACCATTAGCCCATTGTACATTCACGTGCTCGTCTTTTGAGGGGTTCCTTCTTGCCCTCAACTGCGAGAGTATAAAAACAGCTGCCCCCGGACGCCAGAGGAGGGCTCCGATTTCTTCCGTTGAGTGAAGTGCTCTCCCGTCTCTCTACTTCGGTCAAACCTGACCGCCAACTCTTTGCGATGTTAAAATAAACAAGTTGTTTCGTTGTTACCTGTCGACTCATGCTTTGCCGGGACCTTCGGATGCTTGCAGTTGTACCCCAGGCCGCCAGGCCAACGCTACCCTTGGGGCTTGCGACCCAGGTACAACCACGGGCGTCAGCGCCGAGTTCCCAACAGATCGTACCAGCGGTCAGATCCAAACATCTGGTTGCCAGCGGTGAGATCGCCTACGACTTCAAACAACGGTCTGCCAGCGGCGAGATCGCGACAACGGAGGCCAGCAGCAAAGAGATGCAGTTGACAGTATGCTGAGCAGCTCAACGACGATCCGGGAGCAGTGCAACGAGCCCTGTGTGACGACTGGTTGCCTGCAGCGGAACGACTGCGCGAAATTCCTGCCTGCGAGGTTAGGTGAGTGCGGGACTTTCTTCTTCTGAGCTTTGCCAGGCTTTTTGTTAGTGTCAGAAACAGAGCTGGTAATTGTGGTTGTCGTTGCTGCCGGGTTAGTTTGCGGCAAGACAATAGTAAGCAGTAGAAAAAGCAGCATTCAGAGCAGCCATGGATTTGAAGTCGTTGCGCAAACCGAAATTGTTGGAGCTTGCAAGAGAGTTGGGTCTGGATGTCTCAGACAAACTAAGAAAACCGGAACTGATAACGGCTATTCTTGAGTTAGAGGCTGAGGATGACGAGCTGTCGGAATGCCTTGAGACTATTGAGGAGACGTCAAAAAGACAGGAGCGCGAACTTAAAGAGCAGAAAGAAAAAGAAGAGCGCGAACACGCTTTGGAAATGAAGCGTCTCGAGGTAGAGATGGAACGCGCTCGTAATGGAAGTCAGGCACACGGTGCAGGAGAACGCGTATTGTTCAAAATGACTGACCTGATGCGGCCGTTTAAGCTTGGAGAGGACATTGGTTTGTTCCTGGTTAACTTTGAGCGAACGTGCGAGAAGCAGGGGTTCTCTCGGGAAACGTGGCCACAGCGCTTGCTCACTTTGTTACCCGGCGAGGCGGCCGACGTAGTCGCTCGCTTGGATAGAGAGGAAGCAGAGGATTTCGACAAAGTAAAATCGAGTCTGCTAAAAAAGTACCGGCTGTCTGCGGAAGCGTTCCGTCGGAAGTTTCGGGAAAATGAGAAAGGCAAAAGTGAGTCATATACAGAGTTTGCGTATAGGCTTATGTCGAACATGCAGGAGTGGCTCAAAGAAGAGAAAGCGTTTGGTGACCACGATAAAGTTCTGCAGTGTTTCGGGCTAGAACAGTTTTATAGTCGGTTACCGGAGAACGTGCGATACTGGGTCTTGGATAGGCCAGACGTGAGTACGGTGGCTAGAGCCGCTGAGCTAGCCGAGGAGTTTGTGACGCGTCGAGCTCGCGGAGCTAAGGACGGTCAAAAGGGTGAATTTGGCTCCAAGTCTGAGAGGCCAAGGTTCACGCCCATGAGAGTTAAGGGGGACACGCGTAGTGAGGATGCGAGTGAAAGCAATCCGACCAAACGTAAAGAGACGGCAGCCGAAGCCGAACGCAGAAAGCGGTTCGAGATGAGGCGAGCGGGCGTTTGTTATACGTGCCAGAAGCCGGGTCACTTTTCGGCGCAGTGTCCGGAAACAACACCAAAAGTTGTGTTTTTTTCAATAGGCAGCACTGACGAGAACATGAAGCTTCTTGAGCCTTACATGCGAGACCTCCTCGTAAACGGGAAAGAGTGCCGAGTGCTTCGCGATTCCGCAGCTACGATGGATGTAGTTCACCCGTCTTACGTAGAACCCCATATGTTCACGGGCGAGTGCGCGTGGATCAAGCAAGCCGTGGAAGCTCATAACGTGTGTCTGCCGGTAGCAAAAGTGCTTATTGAAGGACCTTTCGGAGCGCTTGAGACGGAGGCGGCAGTGTCATCTATGCTGCCACCCCAGTACCCGTACCTATTTTCAAACAGGTCCGATCACCTCCTGCGCGAGAAGGGGCTTTTGTTTGGTGAAGCTAGTGTTCAGGCCTTAACCAGATCGAAGGTTCGGGAGCTCGCTGCAAAGGCGGTAGTTGCGGGGCCGACGTTATCAAACAACGAAAAAGGGTCAGAGGCGCAGCAAGCTGATATTCAGAGCACGCCCGAACAGAATAGAATTGAGTCTGTAGCGTTGAAGGCGCCAGATACTGGAGAGGAAAATCCCGACGCGGGAAAGTTAGAAGAGCTATCTACTGATTTGCTCATCGCGCCTACGTCAGACGGACTTGATAGGTTGCTAAAAGTCAGCCGGACGGCTTTGATAGCCGAGCAAAAAAAGGATGGCAGCCTGGAAAACGTGCGCTGCAATGTCAAAGAAGGTATCGCCAGGAAAACTGCGCGTTTTGTGGAAAGAGGTGGAGTCCTGTACCGGAAGTATCTAGACCGCCGAGGAGTGGAGTTCGATCAGCTGGTCGTGCCTCAATGCTATCGTCAGGATCTGTTGCGCTTGTCACATGGGGGTTCGTGGTCCGGACACCTAGGAGTTAAGAAAACTAAGGACCGTCTCTTGCAAGAGTACTATTGGCCAGGGTGTTTTCGGGACGCAGACCATTTCGTGAGGACATGTGACACTTGTCAGCGGGTGGGCAAACCAGGGGACAAATCGAGGGCGCCGTTGAAATTGGTACCTATCATTACGGAGCCTTTTAGACGGCTCGTTATTGATACAGTGGGACCTCTGCCGGTAACAGCCACGGGGTACAGACACATTTTGACTGTGATCTGCCCAGCGACAAAGTTCCCTGAAGCAGTGCCGCTTAAAGAACTCAGCTCAGTTGAGATAGTTAATGCTCTACTGTCCATATTTGCGCGAGTTGGTTTTCCTGCAGAAATTCAATCAGATCAGGGCACAGTGTTTACTAGCGCTTTGACGACAACTTTTCTCGAAAGGTGTGGGGTAAAGCTGCTACACCGCTCAGTGTACCACCCACAGTCGAATTCCGTTGAGAAGCTCCACTCCGTCATGAAGCGCGTGTTGAGAGCCTTGTGTTTTGAACATCAAACTGACTGGGAGCTGTGTCTGCCTGGGGTGATGTTTGCTTTAAGGACCGCGCCGCATGCGGCTACGGGGTTTTCGCCAGCTGAACTGGTGTACGGTCGCTCGCTTCGATCTCCGCTTCGCATGCTTCGAGAATCATGGGAAGGTAGGGGCGACGACCCAGTCGTGGTGGAGTACGTGCTTAAGCTCCTCGAACGCTTAAGAAGGGCACAGGAGTTGTCAGGTGAAGCAATGACAAAGGCCCAGCAGAGGGCCAAGGTTTATTATGATCAGACAGCCAGGGCCCGTCGTTTTGAGGTTGGCGATGAGGTCATGATATTGCGCACATCGCTAAACAACAAACTAGACGTGCAGTGGGAGGGCCCAGCACGAATTGTTCAGAAACTGTCGGACGTTAACTACGTGATAAGTCTGCCAGGAAAGCGGAAAGCACAGCAAGTTTACCACTGTAATCTGCTCAAACCTTATAGACAAAGGGAAGCAGTGGTGTGCATGATGGTAAACGTTCCTGAAGAGCTTCCGGTCGAGCTTCCGGGACTAGGCTCAGTGACGAACAGGGAAGACACCGGTCAAGTCATTAGTGACCTTATCAGTAAAGCACCGCTGTCGCCTGAGCAGAAAACCGAACTACACCAGCTATTACAAGAGTTTCAAGGTCTGTTCTCTGAGAGGCCTGGTAGGACTTCTGTACTTACTCATGATATAGAACTTACCTCCACAGAGCCAGTACGATCCAAGGCGTATCGGGTGTCACCCCGCCAGAGCGATATTATGGAGGCTGAGGTAAAGAAAATGCTACAGCTCGGTGTTATTGAGGCAGGTGAGAGTGATTATACCTCCCCTTTGATTTTAGTTGAGGTACCGGGCAAGGAACCTCGTCCTTGCGTCGACTACCGCAGGCTTAATTCCATCACTAAGGATCAAATTTATCCGATCCCTAACATCGAGGAGCGCCTTGAGAAAGTTAGTAGCGCTCAGTTTATTTCCACCCTAGATCTTGTCAGGGGTTATTGGCAGGTTCCACTTACAGAAGAGGCTAGTAGGTATGCGGCGTTCATTTCACCAATGGGAACATTCCGTCCTAAAGTGTTGAGTTTTGGTTTGAAGAACGCGCCATACTGTTTTTCAAGTCTCATGGATAAAGTGTTGCGGGGACAGCAAGAATTCGCTTTACCGTATCTAGACGACGTAGCGATATTCTCCGCATCCTGGTCTGAGCATATGACACACTTGCGGGCAGTGCTAACCCGCCTGCGCGAAGCAGGCTTGACAGTAAAGGCTCCTAAGTGCCAGTTAGCACAGGCCGAGGTTGTCTACCTCGGTCACGTGATTGGTCAGGGTCGTCGCCGCCCCTCTGAAATAAAAGTGGCCGCTGTGCGAGACTTTCCGCAACCGCGCACAAAGACCGATATTCGGTCGTTCTTAGGTGTCGCCGGCTACTATCAGAGGTACATCCCTAGGTACTCTGATATCGCGGCTCCCCTGACGGATGCTCTAAGAAAGACAGAGCCTCAAACAGTCGTCTGGGACGAGACAAAGGAAAGAGCTTTTAGCGCCCTAAAGAGTGCCCTAACAAGCCAGCCTGTGCTACGATCGCCAGACTATACAAAAGGGTTCATTGTTCAGTGCGATGCTAGTGAGCGAGGCATGGGCGTTGTACTGTGCCAACGGGAAAATGGAGAAGTAGAACACCCCGTCCTGTATGCTAGTCGTAAGCTGACCAGTCGTGAGCAGGCGTATAGCGCCACCGAGAAAGAGTGTGCATGTCTCGTGTGGGCCGTTCAGAAATTGTCATGCTATCTAGCCGGCTCGAGGTTTATCATTGAGACAGATCACTGCCCTCTCCAATGGCTGCAGACCATCTCTCCCAAAAATGGCCGCCTCCTGCGCTGGAGCCTCGCTTTACAACAATATTCCTTTGAGGTGCGTTACAAAAAGGGGAGTCTCAACGGTAACGCCGATGGCTTAAGTCGAAGCCCCTAACGTAGGAATCAGCCTCAAAATTGTTTGTTACTGATGTTTTTCTTCCTGAGGCAGGATTTTTTTTAACATATTGCTTTTGTTTAGTGTTTCAAAGTGATGATATGCTTTCTAGTGCAATTTTTCAATTTGTGGACGCGTTCTGAGTGATGCTAGACTACTGTAAGGAACTAGGCAGTGGTATAAAAAGGGGAAAGAGCCTGGCAGGGCTTAGTGAGGGTTGTGCCGTGCTTGCTGACTGAGCGGTTGAGTTTTCAGCGTAGTTCTAACGCTTGCCGGGAACGAGAACAAAAATGTGAACTCTCCCGAAGTCACTTTGCAGTGTCCCGTGCGAACCTGAACGAGAGAACGAGGCCTTCTCTGTGCGCTGCGCTCAAGAAACGTCAAGGGACGCCCGACTTCGGTTATGAGCATCATCGAGCGACATCCCTCCGGACAGCGGATGCAGTCCCCTGTCCATCGGGATCTCCTTTCCCCGGCGGGGCGGTCTGTTGCGTTTCGCCTGCGACACGTGGTTTTTGCCGGCGCGACGGCGGCGGGGCGGCGGACATTTTGGCCCGATCGTCGTCACCGCAACACTCATCGCCAGGTGTTTCCAGGCGCGTCTGCGGCGATGCGACCGCCTAGGGATTTCGTTCCAGTCATTGTGCCCGAAACAGGCGATGCCAAAGCAGGGATCTCATTCCAGTTATTGGGCCCGAAACAGGCGATGCCAAAGCAGGGATCTCGTTCCAGTCATTGTGCCCGAAACAGGCGATGCCAAAGCAGGGACCATCTTCTCGTTACAGTCATTGTGTCCGACCGGCAGCGCCCCGACAGTGTGCTGCGCAGCGCCACGACAGTATGCTGCGCAGCGCCACGACAGTGTGCTGCGCAGCGCCACGACCAGGTGCTACGAGATCGTGCGCAGCGCCACGACTTGGTGCTACGGCGTCGCTACGACAGTGTGCGTCACCATTAGCCCATTGTACATTCACGTGCTCGTCTTTTGAGGGGTTCCTTCTTGCCCTCAACTGCGAGAGTATAAAAACAGCTGCCCCCGGACGCCAGAGGAGGGCTCCGATTTCTTCCGTTGAGTGAAGTGCTCTCCCGTCTCTCTACTTCGGTCAAACCTGACCGCCAACTCTTTGCGATGTTAAAATAAACAAGTTGTTTCGTTGTTACCTGTCGACTCATGCTTTGCCGGGACCTTCGGATGCTTGCAGTTGTACCCCAGGCCGCCAGGCCAACGCTACCCTTGGGGCTTGCGACCCAGGTACAACCACGGGCGTCAGCGCCGAGTTCCCAACAGATCGTACCAGCGGTCAGATCCAAATACCCCCCCCCACCCCCCATTAACGTTGCACCCATCGTTCTATCTATAGCTCGTTGCGTCGTCCTCAACTTAAGTAGAACTCTTTTCGTAAGCCTCCAGGTTTTTGCCCCGTAGGTGAGTACTGGTAAGACACAGCTGTCATACACTTTTATCTTGAGGGATAATGGCTACCTGCTGTTCATGATGTGAGAATGCCTTCCAAACGCACCCCAGCCCATTCTTATTCTTCTGATAATTTCAGTCTCATGATCCGGATCCGTGGTCACTACCTGTCCTAAGTAGATGTATTCCCTTACCACATCCAGTGCCTCGCTACCTATCGTAAACTGCTGTTCTCTTCCGAGACTGTTAAACATTACTTCAGTTTTCTGCAGATTAATTTTTAGACCCACCCTTCTGCTTTGCCTCTCCAGGTCAGTGAGCATGCATTGCAGTTGGTCCCCTGAGTTACTAAGCAAGGCAATATCGTCAGCCAATCGCAATTTACTAAGGTATTCTCTATTAACTCTTATCCCCAATTCTTCCCACTCCAGTTCTCTGAATGCCTCCTGTAAACACGCTGTGAATAGCATTGGAGAGATCGTATCTCCCTGCCTGACGCCTTTCTTTATTGGGATTTTGTTGCTTTCTTTATGGAGGACTACGGTGGCTGTGGAGCCGCTATAAACATTTTTCAGTATTTTTACATACGGCTCGTCTACACCCTGATTCTGTAATGCCTGCAGGACTGCTGATGTTTCGACTGAATCCTCAGCAGTCATGCTCGCTATTCACTCACTCGCTACTCACTCACTACTCACTCAATTACTCAATCGCTCTTCATTCATTGCTCGCTCACTCACTCACTCACTCACTCACTCACTCACTCACTCACTCACTCACTCACTCGCCATTCACTCATTGCTCACTCACTCACTCGCTATTTACTAACTCGCTATTCACTCAATCACTGCTATTCACTCACTCACTCACTCACTCATGCATGCACGCGCACATGGAAGCACACCAAATGGCAAGAGACGGCCGACAAGAAAGCACAGCGGTTTCTCGAACGTTTTATTCGCAAGATAAACCGACGCGTACAAATCGTCTGCAATGTGGTGCTCCTCCCGCGCCGCTCGTTCGTCATGAAAGAGTAGGATGAAGAAGGAGAAGAAGAAACAGGAAACGGTAATACTAAATAGAATAGTCAAGATAAAAAAAATCTAAGAAAATGTGCTCTCGAAAGTGCATCGTGAGGGCTGTGTGGATATCTTTAGAGTTGTACATAAGTGACGAGGAAAAACGGACGGTCTATGTACAGAGGGAAAGAAGGTATTATAGGACGGTGTTGAAAATAAAGATCTAGAGATAAAACGTCGGACAGGTTGTGAAATCGTGACCGAAAGGAATAAAGCGAAAAGCATGAGTATAAGCAAGAACATTTCACGTTTTGTTATGACAATCACGCACAGTACTTGCAGCATTCCAAGACTTTCCAACATGTAGGCACGCAGGTCTTCAACTCTTGCCACTCGTATCAGATATAGCATGTATATGTGTCTCTGTACGTACTCTGTCAGCGTGCGCTTAAGTATACAGGCTTTTTTTTTACACACCTCTTTGTATCACACCACATGTCGCCTAATGACATCGTTTAGGGTCGTCTCACGAGAGCTCTACACTGAGGCTTGTAGCTGAGCTTGAAAACCGAACAACGTTTTATTGCGGGTATCACTGACGGTGCGCCTTTGTTGAGACGCGTTGTACACCTCACGCACGTCACGTATTCGACAAGGATGCCTCCCACTTTCACGCACATTGTAAAGATCATTAACGAGGTATTAAGCTTTGCCGAAAGGAAGGCCATGACTGCGACTGCACGTTGACAGAAAGCGCATTCTATGTTTCAAGAGTCCAAATTCATTCGGTAGCTTCCCGTTCGCGAGAGGGTACTCCGTGGTCTTTGCTTTAATCTACGTTGCACCTGCAACCGTTGAGATACGGCGCAAGTGCAGATAAGAAAGACACTATCTTCAGGAAAATACATGACTTCATAGCAGCTACTTGCCTACTCTTACGCACACTGTCACAAGCACTTTACCAAGCTGTGCATCTGCGCATGACACTACACCGTGTTGCATCGTCCTCGGCAAAAGGGAAAATTAGTTTCATCTAAGTTGAAGCGATCACGGTGCACAGTGATAAGAACAGCGGTTTTCAGAACAAGCTGCGCATAATACGTTTGCCGTCAACCTTAGAGGAGGAGGTGTGAATGGAAGGGGTGGAGGGGAAAATTGGAAGAATGTTGTATCCCTTCAGTCGAAGTCTATTTCGATCAAGTCATCACAGTGTTGATGCGCACGTCGGAAAAATCGCAACTCCCAGGGAACAAAATAAACAGTGAAATGTTGCTAGTAAACTCAAAGCGCAACAGTTGTTTAGGCGCCAACGTATCTGCGAAAGCTGCACAAGCTGACTCACGTTCTGGTCCATGTTCTACGTTTGGAAGCCGCTAAGCTCGCGGACAACTTTCTGTGGCTATGAAGGGGAAGCTACAGGCGCGTGGCTGCCGCACATGTATTACCGCGCGCCAAGTAGTCCGGCAACGTTTGACAGTGCTTTTGGTTGCTCGGAACAGACGCCGAATCGACGCAGCTTCCATGTGCGACGGTTTTGCGTTTCCCCAGCCGCAGCAGGGAAAAGCCGCAAAATAAGTAAACCTTTACACTAAGTGGTGTATTCTGTCTTATCTAGCTGTTACTAATAAGGTGTTTATGTTCTTTTCTTCCCCATCGTAAACTAACATGAATTAAAACGCGGGGCTCTTTTCAGAAGCGCTTTCACTTGTGCGCGCTTTGCCTCCGTAGGTTTCCCTACATAGCCACGAAAAGTAGTCCGCGAGTTTAGCATGGTTATCATTTGCCTACCATGACAAGGCTAGTTAAATAACCGCGTCTGAGATCGGCCTGGATTTGTGATGTCAACAAGAGGCCCGATGATCTGAAAAGGCCAGCCCTTCATTTCTTATCATGTGTAGTGTTTGACGAAAGTTTCGAACCCACTGAGTACGTGACCGGAGCTGTCCAGTCACACAAACTTTGTCTACGGCTATTTAAAGGCGTCTTATTCTTCGTGTGGAAATGCTTTTGTTTGATGCACAAGGTATCCAGAGTCATAGGCACCTTAGATACATCCTGTGTACAATATCTCAATAAAAGCGTAGTGCCACAGACTGTTTATGTGCAGTGTGCATACTTACATGATATTTATGACTTTGTATCTCATATACTTACTGACTGTCTATGGAATAAAGACGGAAGTAAAGCAAACAGGTATATGAAGAACGCCATTGCCTTCACTCTATGCACATTTAATTGAAATCGGTAGCTTTGCAGTAGCTTTGCAGTAGCTTTGAAACATTTACAACACACTATAGATTTCTTTTGGTGCGGTCCAAGATATTTCTAGGGTAAAGCTCTCTTCGGTTTGATTAAAGAAGCAAAGCGACCGAACAAAACTCATTTAATATCGTCACTCTCTTGCGTGTCGAGCGTTTACTCCGTCTTGAAATTAACTAATTACTTTTTTTATTCCATTTCGCATTCAAGGTTGATTGTCTATCAGTGCACTACGGTGGTATGGGCTGCCACTATTAACGAGCCACATTCGTCTGCGGACACGATTCGGTGCTGCGTGATGTTTCTCGTCCTTAAGGAATACATCTCTCCCGCCAAAGTGAACCAAACGCAAATACAACATTTTACACCTGAACAGGAGTGACTGTTTTGATAACAGTGTGTGGCATTATATGAAGGGCAATGACTGTGTTATTATTATTTTTTAACTTTTTGAGATCCGAAATGAAGGTCAGACACCAGCTGCTTCATCATATGCTGCGACTATCTGCGGGAAAACGTTTGATGTACTATATTTCTAAAGGTGTAGCCTAGGTTGTAAAGGTGTAACCTAGGTTGTAAAGGTGTAATCAAGGATAACTTAAGTTTGAACATTCACTGTGGCGAAGTAGAATGGTGCACTGCAATCATGATTGACTACGCGAGTTATATATGGTTTTGTTGTTACTCGTACGTACTGTGTCGTGAAAAGTCTGTGTAGTTAGTCCTCTATGATCTGTTGAACAGTAATGATGGCAAAAAATAATCTACTCTCGCTTGCCGTATACCCACAGAGGCAGCCATGCAATTTACCGTCACGAATAGCGTGAGCGTGCTCGTGAAGTCGCAATACTAAATAGTGCAGATTCCTGAATGCAAACTACAAAATAGTACTTAAGAGGAAGCTTTAGCACGGGCCTAACTCCGACGCGGCCTATTCAAATACATGGAAAATGCAAAAACGCTTTTCTGAAATAACACCCGGACTGATTTAAATGGAATTTGTTGCATTTGAGAGAGAAAGTTAAATTCTGGTGCCCGTTGGAAGCGGAATTTTGATTTAGGGCCGGAATTTGGCTAAAAAAATTGGCAAAAATTTTAAAGTTCGAAAAAAAGAAATAGAAGCACGAGGTTTGCAAACTAATAGCTCTGCATGAAGAACAGATATCCCACTTCCGTAAACGGCATCCATCAGATCATTCAAAGCGGACAAATTCGATATGTCAATTTATGTCTTACTTGAATTCGTGACGTTATGTACAAGGGCTGTGCAAAAGCTGTATTTCCATATTACTAAACTTTCTTGGTATTCATGTGTAACACATCAATTTTGTCCGCTTTAGATGTACTATTGGATGCAATTAACAGAATTGTTATATCATTTTTCATTGCTGAGTTAGAGTTGTAAACTTGATAACGTTATTTTCTAGGAAGTTGCACTTTTCGCGAATTTTTTATAACAAATTGACGTCCTAAAACGAAAATTCGAAACCAACAGTCACTAGATCTTAAGTTTCGTTTTATATGCAACAAACCTCGTCATATGTGGTGCAGTGGTTGTCGAGAAAAACGAATTCTCCTTTTACATGTATTTTGATAGAAGCAACCGAGCTGAACCTTCCTCTTAAGTGCAATACAGATTTAAGTTCCGCTTCTTCGATTACTAAACGTCATCTGGCAGCTACATGTTCTGCAAACCACGACGGTCTGCATCGCGGAGCAACCAAAGGTGAAATTTTATTCCATGTAGTGACGATAGGTCTGAATTCGTTAAATCACACATTGTTCCACCATATAAAAGTATGTTGTTGGAGTGAACGTAAAAGAGAACAGGGTTGAAAAGCGGGGCGAGAAGAAGGGAGAGGAGAAGGGAGGGAGGTGAGTGAGTGGAATTGAAGAAAGCTTAGTGCTCGTTGTTTTGCAGTTTGCTGCTTTGATGTCTCGAAATAATGTATCTTGATGTCTCTGATTGGGCAGAACTCGTGTGAATAAGCGAGCATTCCTTTCATTGCAAGAAACGTATTCTAAATCTTGTATTATATTGCATCTTGTATCATAAACAATGCGGTACTAGCTAGTCAGCATTGTGAGAAACGCCGTTGTGTACTCTTGCGTTATGAACATAATGCCTAATACGTAAAAAGCGATTAGTTCATTGTCAGAGCCATGAGGTGCCGCTTTCCCAAGAGAAAAGGAACACTATTCCATCGGTGCATCTACCTAAATTTTCTATATTGGGAAACATATCAAAGTCAGATCGTTTAAACGTACACATTGAAAACAAGAAGAACTGCTAGAGGAATGTGCTTTTTGTTGTGTAAACTGGCGGAGAACAGTTTGAGAGTGACAGAAGAATAACACATGCTTGAGGAATTAGTGGTATGGGAAGACGTAATAGATGCGAGGTGCGCTCTAAGAACAGTTTACACCCTTTGGCTTGCCCCTTCTGCCACACAAAAATAATCGTCATCTGCCTTGATGCGTTTCCTTTCTTTATCGCTGCGAGCCCAGAACTTTCCAGTAACGAATGGCATGCGCGTTATCAGCATAAAACAGTTTACACCCTTTGGAGTGCCCCTTCTGATAACGCGCGTGCCGTTCGTCACTGGAAAGTTCCGGGCTTGCAGCGATAAAGAAAGGAAACGCATCAAAGCAGATGACGATTATCGTTGTGTGGCAGAAGGGGCACGCCAAAGGGTGTAAACTGTTCTTAGAGTGTGTTCGGTTATTAGATTCCTGAAGTTCAGAGACGCATTCTCATTCAGATATCCCGCTTTTCTGTTGGATGCATTTTGGAATTCGTGGCATGATGGTTCCGTACCACAAGCATTAGGAGAAAGAATTCACTTTTGTTTTTTGCGCTGGAACATATACGTTTGCATATTCCCGTTGGAACTACATGCTAGTGTTTTTGGTAATGGACGATGCCCTGAGCACTTTAGAAACACAGGTCGTACATGCAAGCATAAACACGAAGCAGATGTTGCGTGAGACATTGCTTTGAAATCTGTTATTGAACGCTTTGTCCTCTTACACTGCGACTTATCCCTTTTCGTTAAGTGAATTCTTTTCGATGGACAACATTTAGAATATCCAGGAGATACTCATTTTCAGTGACCACGCTTTCTTCAGCTATCCTCATCAGAGTCCATCATCGCAACTAAGTACGGTGGTGCGTCGTATGATCTGGTTAACAACACGCTAGTGTTATGTGTAATCGTCTACCGCGCTCAAGATATGACGGGCTTAGTGGGCCAGAGGTTCTTCGCTAAGAGTATGGATGAATCTGAAGTTTTCCTCAATATTTCCAGCGGCTGGCAGTACTAGCGGAAAATTCTGGACAAATTGCTGAACTACTGCTTGTTTGAGCTTAGCCGTTTTCAGACATCAAGGGCTGTTCGGTTCAATTGTGAAATGTATGTTCAGGCGTACGACCACTTTCAATTCTGCTTTGTTGGTACAAACGTTGTTTCTGAGGCCAGAAACCAAGTACCAACAAAGGTGCGCCACGTTGGAAAGCAAAAACTCTGCATTCTAGTCACCATTTTCTATGTTGGCGCCGTTTCCGCGTTTTGTTGCCGTATTGTCATTGCTACTTAACTACAATCGCCTAGCAGTGCGGGGGTGTCGTCAAAGCTTCGTTTTAGAGATTTGGTTCGTGAAAAAAAAATATGTCAAGCCATGTGTGCCAAACGTAACGATGCCAAAGAAAGCGGGTACAACAGCAGACGTTTGCAAAAGCACACGAGCGTAGCACGAAAGGAGGGAAGGAAAAAAAAAGATCACTCGATTTGCATATTACAAAAAACGACGCTTCTTCTGTGACCGACCCAGTATATTGCTGACTGCCAGCGTTACATGCCGGCTTACCCGATAATTTCGCTCAGCTGCATATGCGAAAGAAGACTGGAAACCTGCTGCTACGACAGACACAGGGTGAATAGAACGAAGTAGGCAAGTCCGTGGAAGTCACTTGTGTCCAATACCTCCTTCCCTCTGCAACTCTGTTGAGGTTATTTACAGCAGGGCCATGCACGAAGCGGGGAAGTTCACAGCAGTCTACATAGCGTAGGCGCAGGCAGGCGAGGTCCTCGAACGCGAGGCCCGCGGCCGTACGCAGCCCGAAGCGCAGCGTGGGCGCAATGCTCTACGCAGAAAAGTCAGCGACGGAAGCAGCCTTGATCGCAGCGTAAAGCAAAGCAAGCGTTCGAGGAGTTCCCTGCGGAGAAGTCGGCCGCGCTTGAGACGCACAGAGCACACACGCACACTGAAGTCACCGCGGGGACTTGAGAGGCCTAGCGCTCCGGTCTTGCCATCGCGATCGTGACGCAGTTGTTCGCCGTGCGACGAAATGAGCAAGTGCGTTGTTAATACTGGAACGAGGGTGGAACGTATTCGCTGGCCGCAGCACAAAACAAAGACTGCGCATCGGCGTGCCTGAGCTGTACCAGCAATGTTGCAATGATAAAAAATGAAGACAGAAGACGTCATGTCAGTGAAAGCTTTCTCTGGTGGTGCCGAGCAACTAATTGCAAGTGCGCAATAGCATCGCTTTGGTCTCTTGCGGGAAGCAGCAGTGATGCTCCTGGAGACGAGCTGTTGTCGTGGTACTAGCAAGTGCGGCGGGGCTGAACGTCGCGAAAACTCCGCGATGCCATGAAACTCGTGCGATGTCGCACTTTTCTTTCTCTTGCTGGAACTGGAACGAGGCGCAAGGCGCGTGGTCTGCATCTAAGGTAAAAGCAACGTCGCTTACTAAAAAAAAGTTATACCGCAGCCCACAGGGGGCTACAGGTCCTGCGCTATGCAGCGCTGAGATCTTCTTCGAGTGTGGTCCGGTTGATTGTTTCCCCGACAGAATCTCTCGAGAAACAATACAAGCCAGTCAGACTCGTCCGAGAGGGTCCGCGCGAGCTGTCGGGGCCGCCACGAAGGCGCGGTTCCCCACTGACTAGAGCTGGACGGGTGGCGAAGGACAGCCGTGCGATGGCATACACTGGCTACAGTTCTGTCGAGAGCCTCCGGCGCAGGGATTCTTCCACATCGATGACGTGGTCGGACCTCCCGGGCGACGCCGGCACCTCCGAGAACTCGGTGGACACTTGCCAAGAGCGCGAGGACAGAGTGGCCGACGGCACTAGGTGGTCCCTGGACACACTGAGCAGGGCACTGTCCTCCGACGACGAAGCGATGCAGCGGCGCGGCGACGGATGCCCAATGATGAACTTGACCCTCTCCTCGTTGGATGAGCCCGAGGAGTAGCCCGAGTTCGGGGGAGGCGAGCCCGAGTCGGCCATCTTGATGAGCATCTCTTCCAGAAGGCTGCAGTCCGTCTGGGAGCCCTGGTGCGACACGCGCAGCTGAGACTGCGGCGTCGTCGAGCCGAAAGGCGGCGGGCTCTGCAGCAGGCCGTTGGGTGAGCCCAGCGGCGTCTGAGGCTGCTGCTGCTGTTGCTGCGTCGGCGGCAGCTTGACGCCTCCGGGCGGCGTGCCGGGCGACCGCGTCGCCAGCTGTGCGCACCCGCTGCACAGCTGCTGAAGGAGACGGGCGCTGGCGCGCAGCTCCTGCGTCAGGCCGCCCACGTCTTGGGAAACGCTCTTGAGCTGCGCGTCCAGCCGCTCCACGCTGCCCCGGAGCTGCTCCATCTCGTCGCGAAGCTCGAATAGCTCCACGGAGCGGCCTGCGAGTGGGAGACGGGCGTACGCGTCAACGGACGAGTGCTAATTTGTGCCGTGCCGATACAGAATGCAACACTGATGATGTTACGTGTTATACTTTCTTTTCTGTGCATGCATTATTTTGACTTTAACTCCTCATCTGTTTATATGTTCATCTCAGTCTACATCACAGCCGCTTGCGTGTTTGTGACTTTGTTTACAAGCTCATCGTGCTGCATTTTGCATTTGACTTTTATAGGGATATGTTCATGGGTGTATATGACTGTAGATTTCTGACCCTGTGATGTGGTTTCTTTTCATTTTCTATTTCTTTTCATTTTCATTTTCTATTTTCTATTGTTGCTTCCGCTATGCGAAAAGGAGTAGCCCTCACCATTATAAGGAGACTACTTCTCTTTCCTTTATTTTCATTTCAATAAAAAGAAGGCTTCGGGTTTCATTAAATAACCAATTATTAAGTTAATCACTTATTCAATGAATAAATAATTTGAAATGTACCTGTGACCATCTTTTGCTTGTGTAAGTTTAACAGGCCGGTAGGGTTCAATGTGGATTCTAGCAAGCGGGTGCAGCTGACATTTTAGTTGAGATTAAGATGAAGATGGTGGACTCGGGATAGTTGTGCAATGCGAAGAGGAGATAAAAACTAATAACAGGATAGGTGACAAGGGAAAATAAACGCAGGTGAATAAGGAAAAGTATCGGGTGGTGTGCGGTGACATTGGCAAATTTGCAGGCATATGATGAAGATGACTGACGCACGACATGGGGAGGCCTTCGTCCTGACGGCATAATAAAATATGATGATGGTAATGAAGACGACCATTTTGCGGAAAAGACATATTTGCCAACGAAACGAAGCCCCCAAAATCGTTACAAGCGACAGAAGAATTTACAAGCTAACCGGCGGAAGCAACAAGCCAATACTGTCGCATAAGACTGTACTAGCCCACCGACGTGGTCATCGGCCACCACTAGCTCCGCCTAATCCATCTAACTGTATTATCTAAGTCTAAGAATTTCAAAGACAACCGCTAATATTCATATCTGTTGGTGTTCCTTCTCAATGTATAATGCCTTCGGGCTGTTGAGGGCCGATCTACGCTCGAGCCGCCCATCGCCGCAAGCCGCGCCGGACGCGTGCGGTCGCGCGATAGATTGCACGTATCAAACATTTGCGACACAAATTTCGTTTTACAATGCGTAAGGTATACACGGTGTACACAATGTAAACGGTAATTTGTGCACAAGTGCTGGATACGTGCAATTTTTCGCGCAACCGCACGCGTGCGGTGCGGCTTGCGGCGATGGGTGGCTCGAGCGTAAATCGGCCCTGAGCGTATGAAAACCAACGAATACACAAACCTAGATGCGGCAATGTGGCGATGGGTCGCAGCTTCTCCATGGCCACGGACGTGGGCGTCCGGAAGGGCGAGCCGAGTGCCGACGTGCGCCGGGCGAAGGGCGCCGCTTCGGTGCGGCCGGCCGCGGGCACCGGAGGCGCCGGCGCCGCAGGCGTGCGGCCGTGCACGGCGGCCGCGGGCGGCTCCCACGTGTCCTCCTTGAGCTTGGCGCCGGCCTCCTGGCCGTTGGACACCGGAGAGCCCGGCGCCGTCTCGTCGCTGCCCGTCTCCTCGTCGTCCTCCGATATCGACGGCAGGGTAAGCGAGCACACGCCGTTCGTTTCTTCCGCCTGCGCCGAGAAATAGAGAAACATCCTTGTTCTTTTTTTTTTAAGTGGATGCCGAAGATGTTTCGCTGGCGATACACCTAGCGTGTCGCGCTCTGTATAAGTGACCTGGGTGTTACGTGAAATGATCCGTTCATCCGTTCAACACAGCTGTGCGCCAAGGAAGATTAACGCAACTTGCTCATTTTTATTTGTAAAAAGAGCAGCGAATTATTACATGAGCGCGAACCTAAATGGTACGGCAATTAAATAATTAGAATCGGGTTTCTAAGCTAACCACAACTGAAATTTTTCTCAGCGTGTGAAAAACAACGCTATAGGTTAAGAGTTAAATTTCCCGTACTTGAACAAGAATGCGCAGCTATCGAAATCCGCCTCACATAATTAATGAGCTGGACATTAGAGGGTTAAAACTTATGTAGAGCGTCCGGCTTAGGCCAAGTAAGACGAGAGAAGTCATGCTAAGAAGCATGTGTGCGCACAACGTGACGGCTTTGCGGCTACAAGGCGAGTTCTGTTGATGAGCACGAGGCCGAGGGGTTTCCATCGCGACCGGAGCGACCGCATCCGATGGAAATGGAATGCGAAACGCACTAACATTCTCATTAGACTGACGCTATTAAAGATTACCGGGTTGCCAATACCAATCGGCAGCCCTCCGATACCGGCGGCTCTTATAACCACCATCTTGCTTCAGGAC
Organism: Dermacentor variabilis; assembly: GCF_050947875.1. Classification (NCBI taxonomy): domain Eukaryota; kingdom Metazoa; phylum Arthropoda; class Arachnida; order Ixodida; family Ixodidae; genus Dermacentor; species Dermacentor variabilis. The sequence continues at coordinate 51,096,717 of NC_134569.1, read as the reverse complement.
ATAATCGTGTATGTTATACAGCACGCATGAGCACAGATGGAGAACGAGAACACAAAAGGCCTGTCTTGTGCTATCGTTCTTCGTCCATTGGTCACACGCTCTGTGTAACGTACTTTCCTGGGCAATATGGCCAGGAATTTCACGATAAAGCCGATTTTCTTCTCCGCTTATGAATGCAGCTTGAAGTTGACGAGTATACAGTCCTAACGTGGCATTGCACACTTCCCAAGGCACTCGTGAATTTCAGCTTGCGCGTCCCAATTACGAATAAATTGAGATTTCTTGGTGGGCTTGTGGTTCGTGTTCTCTTGATCACGGGTGTATATAGTAGTATACGGCAAAGTATTCTGTCAGCACATCCTTATGAATCGCTTTGCGAAAGTAAACTCAATGAATAAATCAGGGGTAAATGTCCATGTCGCGCAAAAAGCAAGGAATATGTGTAACTCTTTTAATGCACCACAAAATACATGAGCCGCTTTAGGATGATCACTGTGTTGCTCCTGCTTGTGAAGCTTCTGTGATACGCAAAAAAAAGGAAAAGCGAGAAAATCACATTGAGAGCACGTCCATTTCCTTTGAGATGCAAAGTGAATATACAGTGTCTGTCTCCTCATTGTTCCAGAGCTCTGTAGTAGCTCGTTGTTGCGTGTTGCCCTCAAGATTGCCTCTGTGAGAAAGAAAAAAGACACTGAAAGGCGCGAGTCACCTCTTCTCCCTGACTCAATAGAATACCGCATTTCTTTAAACGGTATGAGCGTTTTTGGAATCAGTACTATTGTTCCAGGGAGTTTTAATCGTAATACTCGAAGAGAGGGAGCGTGGCATCCACTTCCTCTCCATCCGGGAGTCAATGAAAGGAAGGAAATTCTGGAATACTAATCGGGGACTCATTTTATTCTTACGTGGAAGGCAATATATAGGAGGAGAAGCAGCGAGGTGGCTTACCTCGTTCTCGTAGCCTTCCCTCAGGTTGTAGGTGAGGTCGTGCACGATGTCGTGGCAGAAGCTTTCCGCGAACTCCGGGTATAGCTTGAGCACTTCGAGCAGGCCCGGGATGAAAAGGCACTTGAGGTCGCAGTAGGTCAGGGCCTTGACGTCGCTGCTTGACTTCATGACGGTCTCCGTACCGGCCGTCAATGAAATGTCGCTGCCCACAAGGTCCCCCTTGCCTGCGGAACACAGCATGCAATTTCATGTAAACAGCGAACACTTACGAACGACTGAGGACTGAGCCCGGTTGGCTACCCTACAATGTGGAGACAGTCGCTTGTTAATATACAGATGCGGCACACGCGTAGGAAGACGCTGACACACTTCAGAGGCGCCGGTGGCTTGGATGTATGAAAAAAAAAAAACCCACACACAATGAAGATCGAAGTCATATTGGTACGCAGGCAAGCACCGAAGCAGGCTTTATGTAGACGGCATAAAATATATCCAAGACGTACTAAAACGGGTTCCAGTTTGGTTGCTACACTGTATCACACGTATAGCCCTTCATATAATGAGAAGTCAACAGAGAATGACACCAAAGACAACATAGTGGAAATTAAGTGTACTTAATAATTGAATTAAAGAAATGATAAATTAATTTAATTAGTAAGCACAAGTAACTTACCCTATGTTGTCCTTGGTGTCATTGTTTATTGGCCTCTTATGATATGATTATAAAAATCGGGCCCCTCGGTTAACCCCTTTTCTTCTAGTTTATGTAGCACTTCAGGCACTCATTTTTGTGTTTGGTAAACAGGTTTGGTTTGGTTAAGTATCCCTGCTACTCTAGTTGTCACATCAATATTATAAGCACGATGGACATTGCAACGAACAAATCACCGCGACGACGGGTTGTGCACAGCCATCTTTATTTACAGAAGTATGCAGCGACGCGCACACTTGACGTATCGTACAAAGGTGCTGATGTTAACTAATGGCGCAGTCCAGTACTAAAAGGAATGGAAAGAGAAACATTGAAATATTTAATACTGGTAAAGTATTTTCTCTAAATTTCTATTTTCATTCCCTTGACGGAAAAAAGTTCATCATTACAAGGGAAAATGAAGGACGAAGTTCTGGCTCGAACTTTGCGCTGATACTTCAGAGCCGGTATGCCCGTGCAACGCCATCGATTTCAAACTACACTGAAACGCGTATAAATTGGTTGTGTTTTTCGCTGATCGCTTTTCAGCGCCTACCGTTTGCTAGAACTACGCGTGTTCATGTATCGGAACTTTCTGGAATGTGGTCGCCTATTCTATAGCAAGGAAACCTTGTCTAACAAGATTGCATGCGCGTCGCTAACAGCGTTCTGTATTCTGTAACTTATTCAGTTGAGCATCAGCGATTACGCTGCAACATGCGATGATTCTTGTATACACAGCAGACACGTTTGACCCAGAGATCTTGCAAATTTTGACGATCGACGGCACTGCTTGCCGCTGTGGTTGTGCATTTAGCGTCACTTGTTTTTCTGCACGCAAGTTCACCCAATAAAGCGTTAGCTTTCTTAACTCACAGTTGTAGTATTCAGGGTGGGGGTGCTGTCTGTTTCTTAAACCCGTCACTACAACGGACAATATTTTCTCGTACTTGAGCCGTTCTTGCACCGGAAACGTAATAAAAGAAATGCTAGGTTGAGTCTTTGGTTCCATTTTGAATGCAGTGTAGTGCTTCCAAGCCGGAAGAGAATTAAATATACCCGAGTAAACTGCGCCAAAATCTGCGACGTCACGACGAACTGGCGCGGGAACTTCGCCACTCGTCCTTCGTTTCTGCGTCTGGCTTACCAAGTTTTCTGTCCAATCGCGGATGTTTTGCTATTGCAGAAGTTGTAATTTACTAACTTAATTTACTATTCCTCTTCCGTGTCCCTTCAAGATATTGCTATTGTAGAAGCGTAGTTTACTAATATAACTCACTACTCTTCTTCGAGATATCCTGGCAGAACGTACCTAAGATGGCGACGACCATGCTCTCTTGGAGCACCTCCATGGAACCGTTGCAGACGAGGTGTATGTAGGAGAGGGCGTCACCCTTGTGCACCAGGTACTCGCCGGGTGCGCAGAAGTTGCTGCGCACGTGTCGCGAGAGGAGCTTGAGGCACCCCTGCGGCGCCGGCTCGAAGATGGGCAGCGAGAGGATCTCCTTGTGCAGGTGCATGGACACGTCGCCGAGCAGCTCGTCGGGGAATTCGCGGAGTACGTCGCTCGGGTCGATGCCGTTGTTGAGCGACCAGGTGGTCTGGAAGAAGTCCATCATGCGCTGCCGCAGCTGCTTGGGGAGCTGATGGAGCCGGAAGAAGTCCTTCAGGTCCCGCAGCTTGGTCTGGTACAGCGACCGCCGCGCGTACATGCGCTGGATGATGGCCGTCACGTTCCCAAACACCACGGCGTGCATCAGCGCTGCGGCGTTTGGGAGAAAGCAAGACATGTTGGCTTTTCGTTTCTCGTGCTCTTCACACATTCGGTGTACCGAAACGAACTTCGAATACCTCTGGTGCTTTTTTCGCGATGGCTATAAAGGCCGCGCATTGCTCTCTGTTTCACATGTACATCACGAAGCTAACATGTCACAGCATGCCAGAACTGTAGCTACGTCAACCTCTTTAGTTTTAATTAAATATTGCTGCAGCACTGATATGTTTCGTGCTAAGTTTCGCAGCTCGTTTGCGGTGGGTGAAGAGAGAGCGAGAGGTTAAAAAAGAACTCAGTGCCCTTCCACTCTGTGAAGAAGGGTGACCAGCGAAGCTGTGTGTGTGGGCCCCTTAATGGCGAACTGCACGTCTGTCGCGGGTCGGCCCGGCACTGCACTACCTTCGGGATCGGCCATCGTATGGGGAGTGCTTAACGCCTGCTTCACCTCCGTCGCGGGTCGGCACGGTATTACATTACCTTCTGGATCGGCCCAAGTATGGGGAGTGCTTAATGCCTGCGTCACCTACGCCGCGGTTCGGCCCGGCATTGCACTACCTTCGGGATTTTTTTCTACACGCGGACACGATAGTGGGGAAAGTAGCCCTTAACAGCGTCGCTGTAAAAAAGTGGCAGGGATGCTAACTGGACTTCGAATTCGAATGCGATAGTGACCGCCGAGAGAAGCGTGAGATTATGCACCTACGTTTGCCTGAACGCGCAACACCCTTGCTGTACTTATTCTTGTTCGTTTGCACCCCACCAGTATCGTTTATGCCACGTATGCATTCACGCGAGAATCAGCTTTATCGACAGTTTACATACCATAACTAGAAATGAACTGCAGAAGCGTACGCCTCTGGAGTGGTTGGTTCATGAATTGAGCAATTTATTGCGCTGTTTCCGCTCAAATAACTAGAAAACCAGCTAGGTTGCACAGCGTTCTTTCTGTGAGCCCAGTTGTGTGGCGAGTTTTTCAAATGTCGTGTATCATGCTACATACACTCGTCTTTGCATGCATGGGTTCACACCGGCTTATGTAAGTGCAGCTGAACATAGGACCAGACGTTTCGCCTTCGTGAAAGATAAAAAAAAGAAAGATTTACTTGTTGCAACTCTTTCAGTCAAGCTGCAGTGCGTAAACACATACTTCGTGAAAATCTTCATGTCTAGACATTCTTCTTGCTATGCGTCCTTCTCTGTATCTGTTTAAGCGCAGCTCTTCTTTTCTTTTTTTTGAGCAATGATTCAAAAGCAGTGCCGATATTTAGGGTCAGACTACACCAATCGGTGGGCGGTTGCAGCAAAGCGAGCTGCGGCTTTGTCTCTTCTGAGTGTTCGCTTTCTTAAAATTTTAACTAAACTTACTCAAGTCAAGAAAAAAAAATGCAAGTAAAATCGTTGGTAAGCATCTAAACAGATATGTTCACGCTAGGCGCGATGTGCGCAGAAAATAAAAGGGAATATTTGCGTATATATGACACAGCTCAGAAAGAATAAAAAAAAGAGAAGACAGGAATACACGTCTAAATGGACTCGTCTCCTCCGTGACACAACCACTGTTCGTTTCTCTAAGCGCAACGGGTCGTGAATGCACTCACCTCCTATGAGCATGGTCAGGATGGAGAACACCTTCTCGGCGTTTGTGTTGGCCGCTACGTTCCCGAAGCCCACACTGGTGAGCGAGCTGGTGGTGAAGTAGAGCGCCGTGATGTACGTGGCGGCCATGTCGAGGGGTCGCAGCACGTCGTATTGCAACTTCATGGAAAGCTGGTTCAACCAACCTGCGTCAGCCGTGAGAAGCGATTGAGTCGCGGCGGAAATATCGGTTTCCTTTGGCTATAATTCCTCGCTGCCTGCTATTCCAAAAGCACAATGCCGGTAATAAATGAGAGTGTGGAGGAGAGACAGAGGAAACAAAGGCGGAGAGAATAAGCAAGTTTGCGTATCTGGTTTGTCACACTGAAACAGGAGTGCAATGGTTGCGCGTCCTGTGGTGAAGGGAGCGCGCTTGTGTAGAGAAGAGAGAGAGAGAGAGAGCAATAGGAAGACAGGAAAGGCAGGGAGGTTAACCAGACGCACGTAAAGTTTGCTACCCTGCACTGGGGGAAGGGGGTATGGGGATGAAGAGAGAGAGAGGAGAGAGAGAGAGAGATCACACTTTCACGCAGATTTGAAGGTTTGCACCGAGGAATGCAGCGTAAGTATGGGAGAAACGGCAATGCGCGAAGTGTCTCGACGAGCTCCAACCTTGCACGAGCTAGAGACCCATAATAATTGTTCTAAATTATGAGCGTAAGTGCAGAGTGTTTTAATATTTATTTTCTTCTTAATTTACAGGGTATTTTCTTATTTATCTGAAAGTTGGCTCTGCGGCATCACAGGGTACATTGTTGCGAGAAATTGCAGCAAAATTTACTGCATGAACGATATTGTACTCAACTAGAAGTTGAAACTAAGTTGCTGACTCTTTGTGATAATCACCCGCGCTGCTTGTTTTGGCCAGTTCGTGGCGAAAAGTGTTGTTTCTTTTACGGCACTTTGGGTATAACATTACGTGTGATATCTGTGCATTGCGTGAGGCAGTGCAAGACAGTGCTATATTCGGCATTCTCAAACTGTGACAGGCTTCAGGTAGAATTTCGCTGCTGAGCTGCCTTATATAACCGATTGCCGATCCCAGTATTGCGGTAAGAAAATATCAGAGCACGGGATGGTGCAACCCCAGCTCACTGTACCTTTGGCACGAAGCTGTCGGTTTCGAAAGCCCTTCACGAAAAAGCTTGGCTGTAGTAAATGGCGGCAAATTATTCAATCAAGCATGTCAAATCATGGTAAATCAGAGTCAATAATTCGAGAATCACGAGGGAGCGTAAGCATGGTACTGCGCATGGCATCCGTTGCGTGTTCTTGTTCTGAACTGAGATGTAGAGTTAATATACCCGCTTGCTGTCGAGAGCATGTGGGGAACGGAGGTCAAGACACTTGTCTAGAACGCAGGAGGGGTGTTATACGGGCTACTCTGGCGACATTAACCAGATGTCTCCCCTCGCACTGTTGAATACCCTAACGCTCTGGCAGCTGCTCTGGCCATCAGGAGCGCGTTCAGATAAGTGTCTTGACCCCTGCACAACGCGTGCTCAATGCAGCTGTGCTATCCTATTGAGAGATATCACTGTAACACCAGAGATAAATCTAACACCATGAAAGAACGTGCCCAGGAAGGGATTTATCTTTTTTCTATGTTTTGTGACTACAGCAATCATTATATTGGAGACGATGGAAATGCGGCAATGATGACGTGCAACAGCGGTACTCACTGATGTTGTTGTTTGGGTATGACTCCATCTCCTGGACGGCGATGACAAACCATATGCATGCGAGCCAGTGCGAGACCAGTGTGAACATGAGCATGAGCAGTGTGAGGACCACCACGCTGTACTGCGAGTATCGGTCCATCTTCTGCAGCAGCCGCGCAAGTCGCAGCAGCCGCGTCAGTTTCAGTAGGTGCAGGTACATCTGGTTGTCCTGCAGAGAGAAGCCGAGACAACGAGTACTCGATTAACGCATCTGTGTGATGCGGGCGCGCAGCTTGTTGGTCAGCACTCTACGAAAGTGACAGCACGTGAAAGTGGCTAATTGCGGACACTCGGGCGCTACATATTCTGAAGTTCATTAATAATCGAGCAGGGGAGCGAGATGACATGCTCGAGCACCGTCTGACTGCAGGACGTTTGAGGCTACGATGGAACGACTGCCTTGTTCAAATGCATTGAAGAGATAGTTTAAATATTCCAAGTTTATAAGCGTACTTCTTAAATTTAATTAATGTATCTGGTGAGTGATCGACAAATTTTTCGCCAGGGAAAACTATTGCCATATCGAAAAGGCTCTATTGTGTCTGTGTTTATAATGCACTGTATCATTGCAGAACACCTACACAAGAGCCATTCGCTGGAGCGGTGAACATTTAAAACCAAGAGAAAAAAGCTGTTGCATACTAGTGAAACAACCGATTGGTCGGTTGGTTTGTAAACCCTTCAGTTCTGTATGTCTCTGCAATGGTCACAATGCATGCACCCATCATTTCGTCTTTCATAGCACTTTTTCTTTCCCTTGCTACAAAACTGAGACATACAAAACCTTAATGTCTCCACATCAAACGCTCTGCAAAAAGAAACAAGATAATTTACTTATTCCATTCGCCTGGGATAATCAGACACAACGCAGGTAAGCTACCTTCCAAAAAACTACCATAGCTTCGTCGATCGTTATCTTTCTGCAACCTTCAGTTAAGTGACCCCCCCCCCCCCCCCACACACACACACACACACACCCACCTCCTGAATCGTTGGGGCATGGCGGGACGTAATTCCCCATTATCGTATATACCGTCGGGGTTCTAATCGCTAACGATCCGCACAACAAAGACACCGTTGGCTGCTTTGCTTAAGCCTCGTCACAGGGCGACCTCCTCTCGATTAAGCTCGAGAATAGAAAGTGCTCAGCGTGAGAGAGGCACCAATTGCGCCAAGACACGCAGCTTAAACTCCGAGAGCGACTCGAACTAATTATAGAGCCGCCGTTTGCACAGGCTGCTAGCATCAGACTCGTTTATAGGATGTTGTGACACTTGTACATTTTTTAACACTTCCTACCAGTTGCTTGCGAAGAGACAGCAACGAACGCCGGAGACTCAATCGAAAGTGCTTCAACTGCGCATTATACATTTGCCCGCTAAATACGTAATGGTCCCGCATGGCCAGAAAAGAAAAAAAAAGTGTGACGAAGCGGGAAGAAAGGTTGAGTTCAATTAAGGAAAGTCGTCTTGGGAAATGCGAAAAAAAAAAAAACGGCGAAATCCGCGTAATCCGTTCCTTCGGTGCCGTAAGAATTTTGTTCTTGCACAGACTGTAGCCTTTATGTTTGGATTCGCTATTCTCACTTGGATTGATGCGATGGAACACGGGTTTGCGGTGATTTCAACAGCACGTCGCTCCCGTTGAAGTGTTCCTCTCGCGGTTGACATAATCTACTTGGAAAACACATGCATAGCTAAAGCTGAGCATGAGAGATGAGCGATTTCATCTCAATCCTATAGCTTTTCTTTAAAGTGCGTGACCCGAACACACGGACAAAGAAGCCCGCGCGCATTGGGTGGCGCCGGTGACAAGAATGGAAGAACAACAACAACGAAAAGTTAAAGGGACTCTAAGGGAACTAAGACGCGAGTGGAAAGTGTTCGTAAGGTTACTTGCTTGGCGAGAAGGATCGTGATGTTTAGATAAATGTTTAGATGCGCTGGCCACGACAGAGCACAAGAAGCAGATAACTGCACAGAACGAACGCGTGTCCTGTGGACAAGTGCTCGCGAGAGGCGTTTCTAACTGCCCCCTGTTCCGGTTGGTGCGTCGCTTTATTTTCTGCGCGGGTTTATTTCATGCAGTAGCCGTCGTTACTGAGAGGTTTTGCAAGGAGTTCCAGTTACAGAACCCACCACAAATCGCGCAGTCGCATTTATTTTGTCTCAACGTGCGTGATACGAGAGTAAAAAGATTATGACACGTCGATTTTGCGAAAGCCTGTAGCAAACACGTATTTGGCGCACAGTACAAGGACACCTTGCCCATTGTTTCCCAGTCCGTTTAGTGTTGCAAAGAGTGGAAGCATAATTTTGGTGTTTCTTTGACTCCCCTTACGTTTTTTAATGATAAGAGTTACACGACATTGCCATGGTCCCATTGCAAGCCTTTGTCCGTATATTTCGTCATGGCGCGAAAGAGGCAGTGGCCGACAATCTCTGACGCACCCACCGATAGCTAAATCATTCACAAACCACTGCGAGGAGTAGGTTTTCTTGAACGCAAAGCTTTGATCTGCTGCGACCTCACCGAGAGATGTTATAAGACGTAACATGTCTGAGTGCTGCGCTCTGCGCGCTGGCATAAGCTGCCGTGAATGACAGCAACAGCGGTAGGGGTTTCTGAAAGCAGAATTAAGGACCGAGAAACTTAGTGAACAAAAGAGACGAAGTTGGCACTGATCTCTTGCCTTCTTGCTATATATAGACACAGGTTTTTCTTTTTTAGAAAGTAAGTGTTCCGAGCACACACGTTTAACTTATGCTGCGGGCTTGCTGCGCTTCAAGTGGACATTGCCGTAATTAGAATCCAACTCTAAGTTAAAGATTGCTGCTCTTTCTTTCTTTCTTTCTTTCTTTCATCGCTCATGCTCCGTTCTTTCTTTCTTTCTCGTTATCCATTCCGCAGCAGAGCGCGGATCCTGTCCAAACCACCGCTTTTGCAGATGGACCGTACGCTCGCCGTTAAGCGAACTATCGCCTGGAGCTGGGATTGACAGGCGTGTTTACAGAGCCAGTCTCACCAGAGCAGCGGCACTGGCGTTTTTTTTTTGTTCTTTCAGCCCTCTGTCGCTCTATGAGACGTGAGATGAAGCGGCAAAGCGCGGTTCCCAACCGCTAAGCCCCCCCCTTCGAGTGACCGTGTGACATGGACGTCGTCGGCCCACTGGGCGGAACGCTCCCAGCGGAGAAGCGGCCGTTTCGTGCCTAGTGGACCGTGGCCCCGTGTTTGCCCATTCTGCTTTCTCGGTATCAGGTACGACTAGCGCAGCGCTGCTGGCTTTAGTGGGTGAGCAAAGAGAGAGAGAGAGAGAAAAGGCGGTTCAAGAAACGAGCGAAAACACACCGGCTCATCGAACAACTATCGTCACTCGACGCAAAACAAACCCGGGATTATTTCTATAGAAAGCCGCCGCGGAGAATACAGGTGAAAGGAACGCGCCGACCACGTTCATTACCGGTCGCACTGTCTGTTCTCTGACACTCGTTCGCTGGCACGCCGTGCAAACGCAGCTAGCTGTGGCAATGCGGATACGGGATGTCGCGTCGCCGAGAGACGGGGGTGACTGGGGAGGAGGTTCCTGCCTAATAGGGACACCAAACTGGGCAGTTGGCAGCAGCCTCTTCACGTTCCGCAAGATGCAAGGTCTATATATATAGTGTTACGAAGAAAATGGCTCCCTTTTCCTCCGCTCCAACCCTTATTTGTATCGTTTTCTTCTTATACGCTGTACACACCGCCATGGCTTCTCTTTCTCGGTCGTACGCAACGCCGTTTAGTTCGATCTCCAGCCCTCGTCGGGAGTTGTCTTGGGCGCGTGGCCGTGTGCGTGTCTTCTGGGTTTTTTGCCTGTGCTCGTGTTTGTGCGTGCTTGCACGCGTGCACTCGCATGTGCTCAGTTTTTGCATGCGCGCGCATGCGTATACCACCGAGTGTGTTGCGTTGCGCCCGCTATGTTAGAGGCAGTGATAAACCAGCAGGGCGACGTGTTTCGCAAGGTGATGGGTAATCGAATTACGCAAAACGAGAACTAGGTTGGCACATTACACTTGCTTACCTGGAAGAAGCGCGCACTGCGTGTGTAGCTTAGAAGGGAGGAAAGGCTATATGGGGCGGCAGAAGAAGGCTCTCGGAAACGTGCGCGAAATTCAATGCGTTCGCGGCAGTGCATTTTCTTTATTTTTGCGCCCTTATTCTTCGGGTAAACAGGCCCCTTTTGCTGCCGCTGTTCTTTCTAACCACCTTCGGTTCGCCGAGAGGGCAGCATTTATTCCATTTTTTTTTCTTCCTCCGCGAGTTGTGCCTCGTTCGCGACGCTTCGTTATAACGCGTTCGCGCTGTGCTGTGTTGGCTCGCGAGCTCGCTTGCGCGACAAACAAGCCCGGTGCTGTTGGAAGGCACCCGCGGTACTGGAATTTTGCAATGCTTCCTTTCGTTTTCACTTACAGCTACCTTATTCCTTCGCTTCTCCTCTTTTCTTGATTTTTCACGGTGCGCTATTTTCTCTGTTTGCGAGGTTGCCGTATTTCTCCTCACTTCTGAGACCCGTATTGTTATTTTTGGGCTCCCAGTTTGGACGAAGTATTGGAAGTACCGCGCCTCGAATTGTTTATTCGGTCGACCCGCCCCTCCTTATCTCTTTCCACCTTTATTTTTCGTTTTTTCTCTCTCGCTTCGTAGCCTCACAGTGGATTTAGCCTTTGTAATCCTCTCCTCCCCCCCTCCTTTTTTTTTTCAAAGTGGAGAAACCTCTTTTCCTGGCTTGTCTGTTCGCACGTTTTTTTTTTCTTCCGGAATTTCATCCGCCACAGATCTGCACCCGTTTGCCGAACGCACCTGAGTTTCTATTAGGACTTCGCTTGTTTATCGCACATAATGCCGCCGCTCGCAAGCCGTTCCTTCGCTATAATGTCATGCGTATAGAGAGAGTGCTAATTTGCAAGGCAAAGCATCCGAGGTTTTGGCGCATTCGTGCACCCGAAAAGCGAGCTCGATCGGGAACAGGGCGTGCGCGTGGCGTGCGCTGCGAGTAGGGGCGTCACAGGACGCTATGCGCAATCCACCACCACCCGCCGTGGCAGGCACAGTGCGCTTGCTTCACCTCGTGGCCGATCGCTGGAATTTTCAAGCTCACGGCGCCGCGATGTGGTCCACTACCGCGATCCATCTGTGCACTCCCACCTTTCGAGGCAAATGCGCATATTACTTCGAAAAAAGAGTATAGACAGTCTACTGGTGGTCTATAGACTTCTCGAAAACCACTTAGCTTTTTCTGTTGCGGACTCGTCCTTTTCGCCATATAAAGCCTACATACTGTCCATAGACAAAAGTTGTCAACATGTGTTTACTTTAGTCTGTCGAGCTCCGCGGGCTTTCGAACGGGCTGTATTGAGAAAGCGGGTAGACATTAATCGACAGTAAGTAAGCAGCTATAGGTCAGGGTCTGTAAAAACACTCTGAAATTCTAAAGACTTCAAAAGCTAGCCTACTGACTTTCTATAAGATGCCTAAATAAATTATTGTGTTCCATGGCCACGCTCTGGTAATTTTGGAAAACTTAGATTTTTGTATCAGTTCTCACCATTTCTTCCTTTACTAGTGCGTGCGCAGACATTAACACTCTCAATTACTCACGCAGTATTTGTTCGTCTTCATCTTAATAGCACTCGGTTCGCTTCGAAATTTTCGGCGGCCGAATCAGAAGCAGTGGTGGTGGCGTGGCGGTGGTGGAGGCGGTGAAACATGAATTTAGCGGTTGGGTTCAGCTGGCAATCCCTCCCCCTGAACACTATTTGTATTGTCACCGGATTAGGCAACAAGCCTTAAGCAAACCAGCCTCTCATCGGAGTGAAAGAACAAGACTTGAAGCTTGCTTGGGGGCTATAGCTGACCTTTCTGGAAACAGCTAGTGTTGCTGGCATGCACGTGGAAGGTGCTTCTCTTGTAGCTTCTCAAAGGGAGCTCCCATTTTATCCAGAAGGACTGGTCCGCAACGTGTGCGTGTGTTTGTGTGTTTTCTGACACACCCAGTGAACCACAGCGGGCGCAACTTGCTGCTGTAGTAAAATAGCAAGCGCAGTTTCGGGCAAGGGATGAGAGGGCACCGATCAAGGGGAAGGATTGTAGTACGCGTATTCCGCCTGCTACGGCAGAGCCTCTCTCCGGCTCTACGCTCATCCGTGCCCGCTGTCCAACTCGGTGCTGCCCTTGCATTGCCCGGTCGCCCGAACGAGCGAGCGGCGTCATCGGCATTGCTCGCATCGTCCCGGTCGCTCAAGCGCGCACTCGAGACACGTCCGGGCGAGATTGCCGAGGCCCGCACGTCTCGAACCCCGAGCGACGCCCTCGCCTCAATTTCCGCCCGTCGTACGCTTCGTGTAAGTCCACCGGCTGCGCAGCGATTCACGGCACCCAAGCCGCTCTGCTCCGAGCCGCGGTGTTCGGCGCCGTGCCGGCTGTTCTTGTCTTCTGCACCGATGGCGACAGCTTCGGCGCCATTTTGGTCGTTGCTGGAATCTCCTTTCCTCTCCCAGTCTTCTTCCTTTCTTTCCTCCGAGCCGGCAAGATGTCTGCTTACTGGCTGGATTTCTCGCTGTTTGCTTTTGCTTCGGGCATCTTTTCATCGCTGGACCTTGGGCTAATGACCCGCTGTCGTGACCCACTGCTTTACTTTTTTTTTTGTCTTTCGTCTTTCCGCTGGACAGCCCCCAAAGTCGGAAGTTACTAGCGGGATATGATAAAGTTGCTATCGTTGTGCTCGCTATTTCTGGCTGCTGTGTACGAACATGTCGGGGGGCGCGACGCTGCCAAAACATCCAGGTTTTCTCGAAGCAGTTCGTTGCGACGGCTGCGTGGTATACCGTGCGGAAGAAAAAGAACATTTTTGGAGCTTGGTTGACTGTGTTTTCTTTTTGACGCATACACGGGCGTGTTTATGATACCTGAGCCACAATGAAAGGGCATGGCGCGTAAATTCTGCGACACCAACTGGCGCAGAAAGGTCTAAGCAGTTTCGTCATTTTGGGTGCCAGACGTTAACCGGGAACAAGAAAAACAGCGGTGGCGGCTATTGGTTGACCTTTTGGGTTTTTATATGTACAGCACAATTTCAGCCGACACGTGACGATAAAAAAAGAAAGAGTGGAAACACCGGTCTTCCGTGGCTCATTTGTGTGTCTTAACTCAATTACTGCGAAAAGCAGCGTGAGAATCACATTAAGCATGCAGATTATACCGTTGTAGTCAGCCGCCAGTATTGGAAAGTATCTCCCCTCTCCAAGCTGGGAGTACTTCTGCAGTTCGTAAGAAATTTATCCAGACGGACACGTTCAGCCCAGTTTCTTGTTCGCCCGACTTCCGTTTCTTTTCTAGCGTCTGAGACTGCACACTGTTTTTTTTTTTGGCTTAGTTTTCGAGGAGCACCCATCTGCTCCCAGGATACTTTTCGCTACCTCACACTAACGATGTCGCTGTCCTCTCCCACTTTCGGCTACTGCGCATCCCAGGAAATCCCCCCGTTTCCAACAGTCTCGCCTCTGCCGTCGAGAATCCTGGCCCTGCGGCACACGTGAGGATTTTTGTGAACGGACGAACGGATGTTCAGACCGTTTCTAAGTACATAACTGCTGTCTGAAGTAAGAAAAAAAAATGAAAGAGAAAGCCGCAGGTCATAAAAATAGCAGTAGATACTTTGTTGAGAAATCGGTATATATTCTTCATGCTGGCTAAAGAGGCACGTTAAAAGACGTTTCTGCTAGCACGGATACTGTGTTTATTGCTATTTCTACAACGTGTAACGCGAAGCAGTAACACAATACAGCGACCTCCAAAATTTTTTGCCGCAGTGCGTGGTCACACGGTGTCACACGGTGAGCAGAACATCTCAAACAACATAAGTATTAAAAAAGACGCCTTGTTACACCCTTTCAATAAGTTTCGGAAGGGCCTCCGATGACTTCTGCTACCAGAAATCTGACGGGTTCAGTAAGTCTCAGACTATGCTTAAGCACAATATAGAAAAAAGATATTACGTCTCGCTCGTTGCTTGTGCGCAGTGAAATTTGATCGCGCTCTACAACTATCTATTGAAAAAGAAGTTGATTTCGTAGAAAGTAGTAGAATGAGTAGAGCATTTCTAAACAGTAGATTTTGCTGTTGTTTTTCTGCAGAGGCGACAATATTAGTACATTTCGAGTATCTATCGCAGAATTAATAAAAATGTGAAAAGAGTAAATCAGTAGCTGTGAACTTGTAAATCAGCAGCCGTGACAGGACTGCACACCAATACGCCTCCCTCCTCCTCCTTTCTCAGAACGTGTCACCGGTTCTAGTTACCGATTGGCTGAGACGAGCCCTATAGCTAGCAATCACTGCACGCCACGTGGTTGGTGAGGTGGAGCGTACTAATGGCTGCGACGGCCTGCGTCACACACGTCTCATTCGGCGGCGCTATCACTCTGGGCCGCATGAAAGATGCGACGGCGTTCGGGAGACGCCCCGCGCGGATGATGATGATTTTCAACGCTTTTGCAGACGCATGGCTCGTTCGTTCCGTTCGCGCTCGCTCACCCTGTTGTACAGTCCGGCGGCGTTGAGCAAGTCGAAGGGCAGCGCGGCCAGCAGGTCGACGATGAACCAGCCGCGCAGGTAATTGAGGGCCACCGACTTGGGCTTGGCCACCACCTCGCCCTTCTTGTTCACGAAGGTCGTGCGGAAGTTGAGGCCGATGTCTGCGCGCCAAAAGAAGGCAACGATGAGGTAGACACTCGAGCACGGCGCCGACAGACGACATGTTTGCATTCAGAACGTTATCTTTCCTGGACATTTATCCTGACATTTTTATGTCTCCGCTTTACTCTGGTGCCAGCTGGCACCTTCTTTACATCTCGCGTACTACGACCGGATCACACACTTGCTCACTTAGCAGAGGTAATGAGTAAACTCTCCAGAATAACGATCGATGAACCACGCCGTGCGATCCGTCACATGAGTAAGAAGTACGTAGTTCTTGCAATAGAGAAGCTACAGTAGAACGTATGCGATGTTCGGGAAGACGGGTATCTGCTGCAATAATACACCGTGTAATGAATTTCCTGTGTACTTGGGGTGACTAATCATGGAGAGAACTCGAAGTGACAAACTCGACGACAATTTTTTTGAAGGTTGTTCCTGTAAAAACATCCTGGCTTTAGGGAACGTAGCATGCAAAAGATGGCACAATTTACGTGGGCATAAAAAAAAATGCCATCCACCCGATCACGATCGTCTGTCACAGCTACCAACCCGAGCTGTTCCTATCCAACGAAAACCTGTTGGTACTGTGAGCCTGTATTCACAAATCAGTTATTAGGCTGTAGCAGTTCTTACAGTCAGACTCTTGCTCATCCTGATACCCGGAGTCGCTTTTTATTAATTTTAATTACGTAATTTTTATTTATTTAAATTTTTAGTTAATTATTATTATCTTTTATTAGTTTTATTCAATATCGTGAGCGAAGGCAGTCTGCACAAGACGGACTATTGTGTTCGTAAGAACAAGGTTTCTGAGTGTGTTTCTTTAAACGTAGTAACCAAGGAAAGGAATACGCTTTACGCGTATTCCTTGGGCCGGTGTTCACAAAAACGTCTTACGCTCAAATTGTTCGTAAAAGAAAATTCCAGTCAATCATGATGTTGCACATACGATTAGCGAAGGCGACCGGCCGATGGTAAAGGGCACTTGCGAACGACGAGTTACGTGAATTCGGCACCTGTTTGGTGCGGTGTTTGTTGGAGCAAACATTCGGCATGTGGGAGTGAGCAATCGATTTTCAAGAAGTGAAGGAAGTGTGAGTCATATTCGTTTGTGGAAGTTTCGCCTCGCGGGGGTGGAGTGGAAAGACTCGGCTCTTGTTCCTCCTGTTACTGTACGCAGACTTAGCCACTAGTGTCTACTAAAACAACCATTTAGCTTTCTTACTGATGGACTCATTCGTTCTTTCTAAAATTTATATTTGCACTGTCCCCCCCCCCCCCCCCCCCAATCAATAGGCCTCCCGCTATTCTTCAAGCAACCAAGGCGACGTCAGCGCCATCCAGTTAACATGAGAAGAAGCCGAGCGCTCGAAGAAGACCAATGAAGACGAAGCACACGCGCTCAGCCACTGTCATTCCATAAATGTCTGCGTCACCCGTACATGACATTCTTGCTATTCTGTCTTTGCATAGAGAAGAAGAAAATATAATTTAGGACCGCCTCAGGAATCGGGAAGGCGACGTGCTAGAACACGAAGAAAGCGCGGACGCCAGCTCTATTCAGCAGACAGGTCTTGGCAGCTGCTGGCGGGATCGCGCTCTCCAGGATCAGTAGTTTCCTGTTCTGCAGCATCGGTAAGGCGGCTGAGGCAGTATAATAATAATAATAATAATAATAATAATAATAATAATAATAATAATAATAATAATAATAATAATAATAATAATAATAATAATAATAATAATAATAATAATAATAATAATAATAATAATAATAATAATAATAATAATAATAATAATAATAAAAAGAATGGCCGAAGGGTAGAATCCTGGACTGCCAACCCGTCGATCCTACGTTCGAAACCTCACGGCACCAAAAGCATTTTCTTCCTTTGCAATTTTTTAATGTAACGCAAGAAGGGACTTGGCCATTCCAGCGACGACACCGGCGGATGTCAAAACAACCAAGGTAGTGAGCCCATAAGAGCTACAACGCTAAAATGAGTGGCGCTCTCGCGCGACCTTACCATGCTACAAGAGCAGTGTTACGGCTATACCAAAACTATAGCACAGAGAGGCAGGAGCGACAAGGGCCCATGGGTTGCGCAAGATGCGACCTCGAATGTGCCCAGTTTAGCGCGACACATGCTGCTTTTGGGGGTCGGCTCTTAGTGCTCCCTCCATTGCGATTATTCATGCCTCCGGGTCAACGTTGTTCCTGTCGCCACACATAGCTAAAACGCGTTGCTTTCTGCGTGGGGATGATAATGTAACCTGATGACTTCTCCGATGGAATGGCTCCCGTTGTAATATGCATACGCGCGGCCGGATGAGCAGAGTAAATGATCGCGCGCGGAGAGCGCGCTTTAATGCAATATTAAGCCCGCTATGTCGTCACCGCGTCGGGGACAGAGTCGCACGAAACATTTACTGAGAACAAAAGGGCCGAACACTAGTACCAAAGGAACAACGGAGTGCAGAAGAATGCCAGAAAGTGCATTAGCCGACACGTTGCTGAGTACGTGTCTTTGGGCGTGTGCCATACATAATGCGCGGTTTCGCTTATTGCGCATTGTTACCGGGTGGTTTGTTTATTGACAAAGTAAATAAAGCGCATTTGTGCAGTGAGACACTGTTTCGGCCGTTAAACTTTGGCATAGAAGGAAAGCAGCGGGTAAACATATTGGTACTGCTGCACTTCAAATGACAGTAAAATTTATAATTTAGGCGAGTTGCAGTACCTTTATGAAAGAGGCATTACTTATATGCCTCACCTAGCGTGAGTAAGTGCAATCATAAAGAAAAAACATTGCGCCAAGCTGTCATTACAGTGAAAGTCGGAGAACGACAGGCAATGAGCATTAATCAAAAGTGTCACTCAGTTGCCTAAGGAGGGTAATAAGTCTATTAGTGACGGTCATAGAAAAAAGAAACGTCACTCATTGACTGCCGGGTCAAGCGGACCTCGCGCATAAACTCCTACAGAGCGTTTATAGTCCGCAGGGCGTCGGCATGATGGGGGTGACGTAGTCCGTGCCTCCAGTGAGGTAGTTCCGCGACCTTTGTGCTTATGCCTGAGAGCGGAGTCTGGCGCACTCTCACAATGGCTGGATGACAGATGTACTGGTGCCAGTGTCGCACGCACTGAAATTCACAGGGCGTCTTGAACTCTCGTCCGGCTGACTTTCTTCATCCTCCTCCCTGTCCACAGCGAGCGAGATCAGACAGACAGACGCTTGGGAAGGGCTTTCGGGAGGGACAGAGGGAAAAACAGACAGACGCACAGACAGAGGGACAGACAGACAAAGGCACAGACAGACAAAAGGACAGAGGGACAAAGGGACAGAGGGACAGAGGGACAGACAGACAGAGGGACAGACAGACAGAGGGACAGACAGACAAATATAGAGGGATCTCTGACTGACTTGTCTCTAGCATGATACTCTACGCTTGGGAAGGGCTTTCGGGAGGGACAGAAGAAGGATAGGAACATTAAGAACGGTGGCATGGCGAAGATGATGATGAGAGCTGCACATTTTGTTTTTGTATAGCGCATATCCACCTTGGTGGACAGGGGTAGTCACAAGTAGTGAACAGATGGTCTATAAAGTACTACGTGATTTTCATATAGTAGTGTTTTCGTGAGCTCTTTTCACCGCAGCCATATTTGAGCTGGAAAGCAGCTACTATACGACGTCGATTAGAAACGTCAAGTCGGTGCTGTCCTTGTTGTATTCGAGTGCCAATACTCAGTGTTTCTTGTTCGTACTTAGAAACTCGGCGTGCCGCCTTAAACGTGCGGCTCTCGCACACAGAGCCATCGGGCCAGAGTACACAGGGTAATCGTAAATTATCAATAGGATGAAAGAAGTTGCACCAGCAGCTGTTCGCCGCCTATGACGAGAATGATGATGATCAGAACACATTATTGAGGGCGGGAAGAAAACGCAGAAACTATGTAGGTGCTAAAAGTCGCATACATCCCCCCAAATCCCCTACGATTTTATAAATTGTCCACATTATACTCCGAAAAGCACCGAGCGACTCGAGTAAGTTCTATCTAACCTGATAAAAGGCGCCTAAGCAACGTATACGAAGAGGTCTGAAAGCTGAAAGTTAATCTTAGGCGGAGTGACGTTATATATATATATATATATATATATATATATATATATATATATATATAAAGGCGTGGGAATGGCCACGTGCTAGGAGCGCTGCCTAGACCAGGGGGATATCGACCAAGGGCTGAAAGGCGAAGTTGATTCAGTCACCCGACAGGAAAAGACAAGAAATAATGGAGATTGAGGCTGATGGTAGTAGGAGGAGGACGACAGGTCCGCTTCAGTACACGTGGCAAGGCAACGTTCAAGGGCGCTATCGAAGCCGAGAAGTTCCGTAAGCAAGGAAGCAATGACAGGCCAAAACTGTGGATAAACAAAATCAACCAAGAACAGCCCTCTTACGCAAAAATGGCACGCAGCTTCTTGAAGAACACTCAAAGAGTAGCTGTTAGGGAGCACGCTAACACGATTAATATACGTACTCCCAGCCTCTCCGGAAGGCAGATACAGGCTTGAAGGAGGAAAGAAACAAATAAAATGTACAGCCAAGCCATAGATGCGCAGCCTTGATCCACTGGCCGACAACGGTGGTGGTTGGCGACGAGGCGGCCGAGCACCTCTGGGGAGTCGGCGGTGACGGCCGCGCGCATTACTACGCGGGAGTGGCCGAGGGGGAGGCCGTCTCTCCTTTCTCGCGGAAAGGAAACGGGAAACGCGCCGAGGGTGCGTGACTGGTTGCCGCCTGCCGACGTCGCTTGCGGGCTCGTCGTCTCCGACGTCGCGTCTCGCCCCATTCCTCTCCTGGGGCTCCGGTCGCTCCATCAGCCGTGGCCTTGGCCGACATGGCCCTATGGACACTGCCTGACCGCGGAGAACTGTGCAGCGCGCACCGGCCGCCGCCAATCGGCGGCCACGGCTCTGTGCACTGCCTGGCACGAAGTCGCGGGTTCGACTCGCTACTGCTGCTGCTACGGCGGTGGCCGCGTTTGGATTGAGCCCGGAATGCGAGTACGGGCTCGTGCGCTTAAATTTAGGCGCACGTTAAAATTATTCCCCTTTCCTCTTGTTACGGCACCTGTTGTAGCCCCAGCCCTGGCTCGAGAGGTCAAGGGCCATCAACCAATCGAACTGACTGATCGCTTGCTCGCTTAATGATGTATGACGTCCGCCAAACGACGCTGCAGAAGCGCTGGGAAGCGCCGTAGGGGAGTGCTATGGGGAAACATTGACAACATGGGGTTCTTTGACGCGCGTCAACATTTTTCTAATTCCTGCACCATAGGAATAGGGCCATTGTAGTTAGGAATCAAGCCCTCGACCTCGTGATCACCAGCAGAACGCCCTACCCACCTAGCCAAGCTTGTGGCCGGTCGAGCTCAGTAAAATAGGCAGTGCATTATAGAAGGTAACGATTGGAGATCATTGGGCAACGCACCTACTGATTAAAACGCACCTACTGAGTTAAAGAAAGCGTTATTAAAAAGTTATTGAAATGTTATTAAAAGGTTATTAAAAAGCGCACCTACTGAGTCGTTCGCGACTAGCTGACCGGCGCCAGCGTGCTGTTCACTCCCGGTAGTCTATAGGCGGTAAACTCACAGAGCAACTTTCTGGCGCATATTAACCGAGACGTCGCCTAGCGTAAGCGCGCTGGGTTCGCTTCATCCCGCGCAATACTCACTCTGTTATTGCGATGCCGCGGGGTATTCGTCTTATCAGCGATGACATAACACTTTCACCGGCGTAACAGCGCGGTGACCGCGCAGTATGAAATAGATCAGACGCCGCCTCGAAAGCGCGTCAAGACGGCATTCCATGCGACTGTTCTTTTGCAGTGCTATAGTCATGGTGCTAGCCATTGCAACCCGTTAAAAACAAGCAAGCAAGCAAGTAAGCAAGCAGGCAAAGTAATTAACTCACCAACCAACTTCAATGGTGCGGTTGGCTTTTTAGTTTGCTTTCTATTACTCATTTCTATTGTGAGCTTTAACATAAGTACGCACGAAGCAATTCCACATACTACACGTACGCCGTGCTAAGTTAATGAAGGAGGAGTTATGCACGTAATTATAATTTCAACAGTTGACTGGTCGCGATGTTCGTGCTAGCGAAGCTTTGCGCAAGAACCCCAACTTACTGTTCTCTCGTATTCTCTGATCGAAAGGGTCTGATACTTCGCCGATGCATTCCGTACAAACTCCAGACATTCCACACGTTTTTCTTTAACATTACCGGACTGTGATAGGTGCCAGTGATACTAGCCCAAACTGTGAATGCTGTGAGGTGCCAGAAACACTTGAACATATATTTTGCGTGTGTCGCGCGTACGCGCAAGAACGACAGCAACTTGTCTCTTCCATAGCAAACATCCATGAGAGACCGCTATCGGACGAGTTTCTTTTAGGTCCTTGGCCTAATGCAACCAGCGCAGCCCTGGTAACAAGAGCCGCTGTAGCTTTTCTCCAAGCCACTGGGCTGGACGCACGCCTTTAGAGATACCACAACTCTGAATTTGTATATACGCATCTCTTCCTTATACCATCATCATTCATCAGCCCTTTCTCTCCCCGTCCCTTTTCCTCAGGGTATAGTAGCAGGCCAGAGCAAGTTATAGCTCAGGCCGACCTCTCTGCCTTTCTGTAAATAAATTTCTCTCTCTCTTACCGGAGTGTGCTACTGGATTTCCGGAGTAGCCGTACGCACGTACTGGAAGTGCATTGTAAGCATGTGGAATGATTGGACCGCATTAAGAGGGTGTAGTGCGGTATTACGATGCGCGAACAGGCTCGCGAACTCGGCCGGCTATCTGGTGGCGCCAGCTGCGCAGCCTTCGCAGTGCTGCACGGTTCAGACGAGACGGAGCGCAGACTCTTGTTCACGCCGATGGACGAGGATGCGGAGACTCTCTAGTAGTGCTTACCTCTCCGCATGTTCTCGTCCTCGTCGTCTTGCCTCAGCGTGTAGTGTTAGCGAAATAATGAGAGACGGCGCCGCCGAGCTCAGTGTACACGTACCGGACGGGGTTATGTATATTTACTGGGAGAGATGATACAGGCCGAGAAAGAGAACGGGCAACGACAATGCCCTGAGGAGGATGTGTGGAACCTTCGCCGCGCATGGGTACAGGCGCAACGAGATGATAGCTGAGCCGGGACTGGCTCGGGTGAAACAGAGACTGTTAGAGGTGCGCGCTGCTGACAGAGTGAGCACGCTCGACGGGCGAAACTAGAGAACAAGGGACCGGGGACAGCACTATGTCGCTCGATATAAGCACGTTGCTGGGTAGAAAAAAAAATGAAAACGAATGGAAAGCTTCTGAGGAAGGATCGTCTTAGAACGAAACACACGTTGTGCGCAGTCTACGTTTTTTTCGCTTTCGGTTTGAGCTAGAGAGGTGCACGTTTATACTGAGGAGTGTATAAATGCTGGTCCCAATTGATGATTTGTTCTGTCTGTCGATTATTTAAATGACAGCGGATACGCCACCAGAGAACAGCTGACGTTAAGTCCGAAGTTTCCAGGATGACGCGAGTATGTTAGCTAAGAAATGAAATAAGCAAAAAAAGAAATAAAACATTACAAAGCGCTAAAAACTATAAAGGCTGTCCCAGCTAACGTTAGCCAAGCTGTCCAACGAAAAGAAAAAGAAAATATGTGGTACAAAAAACAACTTTAAGACCTACTGCGTTGGATCTTCATACCTCTAGTGACCGAACACTGTAGATTTTACAATTTTATCTTGCTGCGTGTTCTTAAATCTTTTTTTTTTCTTTGAGCAGAGTGGCTAACGTTATCCGGGACACACAGTATATAAATGGATTATAAAGTATGTTTAGGCATTGTGGACTATTAGCGATAATAAATATAATATTAGCATGCCCTTTTGCTGTTGATCCTCCGCAACATTGTTTGCTCTAGTGTCGACAGAAAAAAATCAAAACGCTGATGCAGCCCATTTTCTCCGAATAAAGGCGTACGCCTGATGAGTACCAGCAGTAAGTAAAGAAATAAGTAAATGAAAAAAAAGCAGTAACAGCCATTTTTGAAGCTCCAGGGTGCTTGCCTTTCGCGAGGCAGCTGTAGTTCAAGCGAATAAATAAATAAATAAATAAATAAATAAATAAATAAATAAATAAATAAATAAATAAATATATAGTAAAACGCCAAGACAGACGCTGAGAGTAAACTAGAGCAAAGAAACCGGTGAGAGTCGCCCGTGAGAAATAAATACGGAAGTAACAAGCAAAACTGCGGAATGAAGCAAACATCCGAGGAGCGGCTCATCGGAATCACTCTCGACAGAGGCGAGTAAAGGCACCACTCGATTCTCATTGCGGTGGTGCAGCACACACGCACACGTATGCACTATCGTCTCTACTCGCCAGCCCCATTGAACGTCAGCTCGCCTAGGACAGCCGTCCACGAAAGGCAGTCTCCTCGTACGCCGAAGAACGCGACTTCGTCGGTGCCCCTCATGGGGGCGGCGCATACATGTCCAGGCAAACAGGGTTTATCGGTTTCACTTCGCCGCGAGAAGGCATCATTGGGTGGCCGAGTAGCTCGGCATGATATTCTCTTGTCCCTGCCTGATACACGGATCGAACGGGTGTAAGCTGTGGTGTGACGGACAGCTCACGTTTCGCATTGTTTCAACTTGTCTACCGCTGCTCTATTGCTTGTCGCGTTGATCTCTCTTGCTTTTATTATATTTATCCGGGCTGCGATGACTGAGCGCATGGACAAGGCGTTCTGCCACCGAGCACGACGTCGCGGGTTCTATTACGAGCCACGGCGACCAACTCAATCAATCAATCAATCAATCAATCAATCAATCAATCAATCAATCAATCAATCAATCAATCAATCAATCATATATTGAAGTATCCCCTAACACAGTTCTCTCTACCGTCTTCTGTAGGAAACGACTAAATATTGTGACGCGTGAACATGGCCAAGGCTGCAAGCAGGAAATAGTGTTCTCTCCCAAATATTCATGCCCCACATCAAGGAATGGCTAGGGTGGTTAGTGCTACATTACGAGCTGTCATTGCCACAGCACATGGCTGTTCCCGCGCTGACGTAACATATGTCACACATGCAATACAGTAAACCATGTTTATTCATTTTCATCTAAAACGAAGGCGCTTTAAATTGATTTTAGTCGAATTATCCTCTTGGTCCTGACGTCATTATAGAGGGTAGGGGAATTACACAGAAAAATAATGAAAAACAGAGATAGGTGATCTCACACAGATACAGAAAGATGTTATGTTTAGATACGCAGAACAAATTGAGTGACTGTGTTAATAAGAAAATAATAAGTACACACAAAGAAAGGCCTAATTTAGTACAGCGAAGAAAGCAAATTAGTGTTAATTCCTTCTGTGAACGCATAATAATGTGTGTGCAACGTTTCTCTCCTGACTGGGCGTGCATATGATTGTGGTAATAAGATGACTGGATGTACTAGTGGTGTTCATTAAAGATTTCCCTTGACCGGCATTGTCTGGACTGTGAGCAACAAAGCCTGGCAAATTTATTGTTCCTTATCTACATAAGTGCGACCTAGGGGCACAAGCTTCTACTATCTTTTTATGCAACTTCATATGGTTGACTTGCAGAGGTCACCAGGTTGCTCCAAAATCCACGTTGTGACTTCGAAAGTCGTAGTATCATCATCTCGAAAACGCTTGCTCTTCAAAAAATAACTTTGTTGTTGGAAAGAGGCAGGACGTCCGATGGTTCGAGGTCGGGCGAGTAAGGGGGACTGGGGAGAAGTTCAAACCAGCAGCAGCGTGCTTCTATCTGGGAAACATGCGAATTGTGAACTGGGACATTGTCTTGGCAGAAGGCGAATATCTTTGACGAGCGCGCAACGTCTTTTGGTCTTGATGGCATCCAGAAATTTCCGCATCAGTGAAGCATAGTATGGCCTCAGTAATCGTGGTACTCTTTGCCAGTAAATTCATCGAGACTGCAGCGTGCTGGCCCGCAAGGACTGAACGTGACCTTGCCTGCCAAGGGTCGTGCACGTGCCTTCTACGGAGTCGGCGAGCCCGGGTGCTTCCATTGCATGGATTGGACTTCAGGCTCCGGGCCACAGTTATAGACCCATCTTTCATCCTTTGTGATCAGTCTGTTGAAAAAGTTTCTCCTGGTTTGTTGGTCTATCCTTGGGATGATTGAGGGAGCCCCTCCGAATCTCAATGAGTCCGCTCATGAGGCAGCGCGAGATCTCACCCTCCGCTCTGCCCCGCGCCACGGCGTGGCGGTACTCCCCGAGAACAGAGACTCCCTTTCCACATACGATGAAATCGCGAAGTATTACCTTTTTAATCGCAGGGTTTACGGTTTGCCGCATCCTAAACTAAACAGGGCTCAGGCACTTACATTACGCTCACTACAGACTGGTACTTATCCTTGCCCACGGAGACTGAACATGTTTTATCCGGAGACTTATACAGAGCCTTATTGCCAAGCTTGTGGTGCTTTAGCCACGCTCGAACATATGCTCTGGTCTTGCGAAAGAATTGAAGACTCGGCGATCAAGGATGCATCCAGGTGGGAGGCTGCACTTCGCCGCCCGGACCTGGATGAACAATTCTGGGCTGTCCAGCAGGCTCACGACGTGGCCGTGAGGCTTGGCCTTCCGGTCCTGACGTGGGAGCGGCCCGCTTAGTGGTTAATGATCACTACGTGCAGGACTAAATAAAGTTTTCCGTCCATCCATCCTGGTTTTCATGGCACATCGCCAAAAGAGTCTGCGAGCATTAGACTAGTTCCTGCATCTGGAAAGGTGTGAGCAGCCGGGCGCTCCAGCGAGAGAGTACCTTACGCACATGAAAATGATATTGAATGATTTTCCCACGGACCCCACATTAATATTCTTATCATTTTGGCCTAGGTAACGGATGGTTACGCAGCGACTTATTAGTATGGTGGCTTGCACTTGCTAGACAGTGTGTTAACCGATATCGGACGGCTGTCTCTCTGCGATTGGGGCCGTTTCTACCGAAGTCTGTGCACTATTGAATTCACCATTGCAATTCTTGACTACGTAATATGATGGGGAATCATACCCATAAACCCCTTTCATATCCTCGAACGTCTTCCTTGATGTGCGGCTTTTCAAGTAAAGGTACTTAATGACTGCTCTGTGTTTCGCTGTATTCCACTTGGTCCATTATTCTACCTCGCACCACTTCAGCACCCGTAAGAAATATCCTTATCAATTCAGAGTTAGAAATTGGCACGTAACCTATAAAGACATATCATTACACATGCACAGTTTCGGCATACTTGGACAATAAAAGTGGTTCAGGAGAAATTTTTAATGGGTGCCCCTCGTTATAACACATACGGCCCAACAGAAGTTCAGCCGAAGCAAAAGATCCCATCCTGAAGAGACATTAATAGTAGTCTGGAGGTTCTTTGCACATAATCTCATGGTAAATTCAGTCCCCATTATTCGACTTGAGCAATAAAACTGCTCCCTGAATTCCCGGTATGCATATTGCACGATATGTGTTTCTGCTGAGTAGTCGCCTGTTCCCGTCTGCGTCGCTGAGCATGCGCAGTGTACAATCATGTACATTCAGTGTACATGATTGTACAATCAGTGTACAATACATGTCGCAACTGGCGTCCATTAATGCTATCTCCACAAGACATTCTTCTTCTGGCTAAATATAAACGCCATTTTATTAGCTGTCCATCTGTCGGTATTCTTCCCCCCCCCCCCCCCGGTTATTCTGAACAGCGGAAGAGACAGCGAGACGCCAGGTTGTTGCCAGTGAAGCCATGCCAAAGTCTCTACACCTTCTACGGGCTCTTTGAGCGCTTGTACTAATAATTGGAATCATATTTATATTTAGTCTCTTTGTTGTTTCTCTAAGCCTATACATCGCCCAGAAAGGTCAGAGGTCGAGCATATTGCTCCATGAAATAAAATGCAAAAAATCAATGAAGAAATAGGAGTAAGAAAGAAAGAAGCAGTGAACAGGGAAAAAAAGGAGCCAGACAGAGGAAGAAAATAAAATGCTTGCAGCGTGATTCAGCGCATAAGGCTGAAGTTCATAAAATATAAACGAGCAAAAAAAAAAAGAAAATATTGAGTTAAGAAAAGCGTCTCGGAAAAAACGATAATCAAATCACGACAATTAGGGTGCACTAAAAAGAACGTAACAACATTGAGCGCAACGAAAAGAGAACGTGAAGGAAATGCATATGCAAAGCACACAAATAGAGTTTCAGTAGGGACGTCGAGTTTGTCTTTTAGGACTTGCATGTGCGTTGTGGAAGACAAAAATCATCCTAGAGAGCAGGCTAGGTCTTTCCTAAGTCCAAATCGAAGCTCCGGTCCTAAAATTTCTCGAGAGCTTGTGCGCTCGGGCTTGTTCTATCGCCGGGCGAGCAATTACAGAAGCTGTCGCAGAAGGATTTCAGCTTCATCCGCACAGTGAATGGTAATGAGGCAACTAAATGTGTTTTTCTACCGACACGTTAATGGACCGCAATGTTCTCCCAGGACTACGGACTGGAACGGTCTGTGTGAAGTGCGATGGAGTTCTGTTGCTCAGCTTGGCAATATTAGAGACAGACTTTAAGCAGTGCCGTACTCTTATTTTCCCATCCCTTTCTTTGCTCTTCTTTCCTGTTTTGTAACATCTCTTTTCTATGATCTTTTACTCTGCTTACGCCCTTTCCCCAGCAAAGGTAGCCAGCTGGTCTGAGAACTGGCTAACCTCCCTTCTTTCCGTCTATTCTTGCTTCCTTCCTTCCTTTGGCACGAGTAAAATCAGTTCTTACGGGTATAAAAGGAAATGATTAAACAACAATAACATGGCGACAGCATATCACTTATGATTCTCTCACGACTTCACGTAGTTTTTACTTGACGTAGGGAAAATTTGCCAGAACACTATTGTCCACGATTAATGAGATTGTGGTCCTAGAAGAAAACGCAGTCTATAAAAGACAGACACATGAAAAAGGACAGGACGTAGACTACTCAATCGTAGGCTTGTGTATGTCTCTCTCAAGCTAAGCTTTTTTTCTACAACTATGAAACGGCTATTTAAACAACAACTGCTACTAAACAATGATAAAATCTTAAGCAGTTCTGAAGTTCAAAAAGACGCAAAAAGCAGAGACACTTCTTGCTCTTTGTGTTGATAAAATTACGTCTTAAGGGCGCAAACGGAACATCATATTTAGAGATGCACCTCGTGCTGAGTATAGTGAAATGTGCGGGGCCTTCAAAGTTAATGTATCAGTAATTATAGTCATAACAAGAAAGCAAACGTTATTATGGGTACGCAAATGCTGCTTGAAGATATATCTTATACGGTTCGTTATCTCGGCAACTCAAAATAAAATTCACATCCTCCTTTAGATTCCAACATTGTGTTTGGGCTGCGTGTTATTTAGCAAAAACATTCTGTTTCGTTTCGTACTAGAGCGTCAGAAGGATGCCGTAGGTAGGACTAAATAGGGTCTAACTGAAAAAGTTGGAAGTAGTACGCGTCCAGCAACTCCATTTTATTATTTTTATGTTTTAAAAATAAATAAAAAGAGAAATAATAACGATAATAAAATAGACACTTGAACACGGGCGAGCACTAACACAAACTAGAGAACAAAAACCAAAACTGACGAAACATCAACAACGAAGCATAAAATTATCCCTAGCATATTGAGACAATTTTGTCTATACTTATAAGAATAATTTCAATGCACTGAAAGCTGTTGTTGAGAAAGGAGTGGTTTTATTCTTGCAAAATTTTGACGGCATTTGTTGCTCCTGAACCCAACGTATTAAGTCATTTTCAATGCTTCACCTGAGAACACCCCAAGACTTTCAAATAATTTGAACTGCCTCACTGACTACACCTCCCTCACTTTGTGAACCACAAAGGAATCATACTTTCTCTATGCTGTCCATAATTAAGCACGCCGCACTTTAATATAGTCAACAGCACGGCTTGTCGTTCGTAGCTCAACGACGGACAGCCCAGTGAGAGGAGTGCGACATCTCCGACGTTACAAGTGCAGGACGTTGTTACAGACAAACGTAATATTGCAGAAAATCAAATTTCATGAGAGGCGTCGGTATCCAGACGTCTGTATCCACGCGCATACTAAAGGAGAATGGATTCAATGCGTACCTCGTCAATTTTTATGCAAGCGTCACCTGGCGTAGTGAAGTGTCGGTCTTTTGCATTGGTTGCTGATGCTCGCAAGGGCTAACTCGCATAGAGAGAGAACTAGCTAAGACGCTATTCCTCTATCGCTCTTTCGAATAGCGTGTAGTAACGCGATACAAGATGAAGAGGACAATAGAGCGAGACGAATTTTTCCCATGACAATGACGAAAATTGATGGAACCTGTTCGAATCTGAACTGGAAGAGACATATAGGCGGCGCATCTAAACCGCAAAAAAAAAAGAATTAAAAGGAAAATTGATACGGGTAAGCAAGGGCGAGGTACACGCGGCTTCGCTTATGTGCTCGTCTAGCTTTACGACACGTGTCATCGTTGGTCCCTGCTGAAACCAGGTTACTAGCTCTACAAAGATATTATCTGCTTCGTAGCCATGGCGACGGCTTTGTCAGGATGGTTATTTGTTCTTCAGGTTTCTTTTACGCTCTTTGTGGTGCAGATACTGGAGCGCCTGCTCATGGCAGCCACGTGTCCCGGATAGGTGAACTTCGTTAAATTTTTATTTGCTAGTTTCTGTGCGGGCATTTGTTGCTGGTGTTTTTGTCGAGCTCTCGTTGTAAAGTACCCTCGCACAGAACTGTGCTTCCACCCTACCACTGTAATTTTTCGTTAGTTTGATGAACTGACTATTTTGAACGCCCATTGGTTTTACTGCCTCCACCCCCCTCCCCACGCAAAAAGAAAAAGAAAAAAAAAAGGAATTTGGCGTGTAATTTTCAACGCTATTCATCGGACTGGGCTTTTGTGAGTAAATTTACAGAGTACCACCTGACTAACTAAAAAAGAAACACACAACAATATTATTCGAGACTACTGGGGGGGCGGGGGGTTCATAGACAATTTATTGTCTCGCTTATTCTTGACGCAGGAACAGAACTTACAAGGGAAAACGAAAAGCAGATAAAGTAAAGATAAGACAAAAGCCTGTGTTCAAAATATAAAGTACGCTCTAGACGGAAAGGTGAAAGTTGTAACGCATCGTAGTTGTGCAAAAGGCACCAATGCAGTGTGCACTGTTACCGCCGGAACTTTGGAGCTATTACCCCGTGCCATCCATTGCGATGGGGGCGTGCGTTGCTTTGCTAAAGCTTTCGCGGACTCCCATAATAGCCTGTGCTGGAGCTGTGATGTTAAAATGACTTCGTTTACCGTTCTGGCATGCCACCTTGTTCATCCGTTAAAACGAACCTAACTAAAAGTATGCCAATCGTGTTTTCTCACCACGATAATAGGACGATGGAAATTTGTGCCCAATACACTGTTATCAACTTTCATAACCTACACAGTGCACCAAAAATCAGCTAGGCTGATTGTCTAGGCTAGGCATTGGTCTCAACAACGTCCAGAAAGAAAAGAAAGCTCCTGTATCTGCTCGAGAACTTCATCATATTGGTCAATCTGACACCAAAAATGAATGGCGCAGGCTAATTTCAGACTTGCAAGAACATCACACAAGAACGGCTAGAGTGATGGTGCGTGAAGACAAATGAGTTTACAGACAGTGCAGCAGCAGGGAAGGTAGTACAGCTGTATGGTCAGTGCTGTATATAGGTATACGCTTCAGCCAATCCTATTTAGAAAAATCAAGCTGAAGTCCTGCTTGAACTTCAGGATCTATTAAAGCTCTCTTTTGACCATACCAACCTGCTCTTCTTGAGCTATACGCTCTCATGTTATGTGTTTTAAAGTTCAAGTGTTGAAATTTTAATAAACTTATGACTTGTTTTAAGCTGAGACTTGGTGTGGTTTCAATTTCATTTGCTTGTATGTACCCCATATTCAAAAATGTTTTTCACGTGTTTAGCAGTAGCTGGCACTGTTAATTAATTATGATATCTTGACTTTTCATGTGCATAACAAAATGCTTGAGATGTATGGAAATGTTTGTAAAAATGCATATCTTGGACAAGGAAGAGCGCCCTCCCACCGTTACCAAGTTTAAGAGGGCTCTTTCTCGGGCGAATGGGAATTGCACACTGGTATGGGTTGCGCTTTCTACAAGACGCGGACACAGTGAATCACACAGAAAAACAAGCGGGAGCGCTCTTGCAGCTGGTATTGAAAATTTTCATCTTCGTATGTGTGCGTGTGGCTTCGTGCGAGGACTGGGCCCGGCTAACGACAGGATACACTCAACTCACTATGGAGTTTCGCATCTGAAGCCCAGGGAGCCAACGCGTAGCCCGATTTCCTTTCCCCTTACTTCCCTCTACGAGTAGGTCTCGAGCCATGGTTTAAACATTATGTTTTTTCTCAGCGCTGTTTTTCGTTCCTAAACACCAGTTCTTCGTAAAAGAGCAAACAGGCAAACAAAACCGACAAACAAAATACGTGGCTGCGTGCATGCACAGCCTGGCGTACCGATGATGAACATGGCCTCGACGATGACGTCGGAGATGATTGTCCTGTTGCCGTCCAGCTGCGGCTCCGCGGCTGGCGGCGGCAGCGCACTCCCCGCCGGGACACCGCCGCCAACACCCGCGGCCGCCCCGCTGCTGCCGTTCAAGTTCGCGACCAGCTCGAGCAGCGAGCTCTCGTTCAGGCCCGCTGCCATCAGAGCCATCCGCCGCTGCTGCTGCTGCACGGTGTGGCTCTGCGAGAAAAAAAGCGAGGCCGGAGCGTTGCTGTACGCTGCAGGGACTCGAGCGGAGTACACGGTGAAGTTCACGTGCGGCTCTTCTCGGGACACTGGCCTAAACAACGGTCACGAAAGAGAAAGTTACGACCCTCTCGAATGCGGCCCCGATGTAGCCATGCAGCTTCGCATGGTGCATTTCGGTAAATGACGAAATTTCCCGTCATGAACCAATACTTTCACACTTAGGATGTTCACAGAATGTATTTGGTTATCTGGGCCCGTTTTCATGAAGCTTTTCGTCGTATGTGCTGTTTGCCATTGGTCGGCAGCCTTCACAGATCTGCTAAGCCACATGATTGGGTGGCATGTGGAACCGCATTCACAAAACGTTGTTACGCCAGAAATTTCCCCAAGAGCGGATGCTAGCCAATCTCGGACAAATATATTAGAGACGGACATACGTATTATTAGAAAAGGCGGCCGACCAATGGCAAATAGCACTTACAATTGGGAAGCTATGTGAATTCGGCCTCTGGCTCTTGACAACAGTTTCAGCGTAAGAACCTTAAGATGACTATACACGTCACGAAGATTGCATATATGTTTATGTTGGCGCAACAGGATACTTCATCTGTGCGTGCACTGCTTTATGTAAAATGTGCGTAGCCTTAGCTGGAAATTTAACATGACCAGGTACATACCCTCTAAATGCTTCATGACGCTTGTCTGTGCTCCGGCGATTTCACTTTCTATTTCGGTGCTCAGAATAGTCAAAAGGTGAGTTTTAGAGCTTTGGCCGATTTCTGCTCTTGAACTGGTGCGTTACGACTGCCATGTTTTGAGCACCTTCGAAGGGCATCGCATTAAAGCAGTGTCTGTGACTTGACTGGCTCTTCTAGTGCCATGTGGACTGTGACCTGGTCCGCGAAAGAAGAATCCAGGAGAATTTTCACCGCATGTCGCACACGGTGTCCCCCGATGTGAAAACAACTGGACAGGCTCCTTGCGATTTCACCGCCTTTATAATCGGCTGCCATTTAGTCACAGCAATGCCAAATCCGCATTGTTCCGCTAAAGGCACCGAACATTGGGCTTTAATTGTCTCGTGGTGCTAACTGAAGTCGCGGACGACGTACCTGCATCTCGCCGAAGCAGGCACTGTAAGGCACGACGACGGCGACGTAGACCGTGGCGACTAGGATGAGCCAATCCCAGCAGGTCTTGAAGGCGCCGTAGTGGGAGAGGATGAAGCGGGACTTCTTGATGGCCGCCGTCTTGTATTCGGGCAGCGCCGTCGAGTGCAACAGGTTCTGCACGCACGTGATAGAGAAAAGCGAACAATCAAAAGTCACGAAGGAACTCTGTTGACTATGGCTAGCCATACCCTGGCATATTTCTATATAAAATTTTTGACACAGTCCTCTTGGTAATCACTACTCGTGGAATGCGCAATAACAAAAGGTATGCGTAGAATATTTCAAAACACATTCTTACAAGGTATTACGTCGAAGAGAGAGAGAGAGAGAGAGAGAGAAAGAGAACAGAGGCATTGAGAAGCAGGGAGATTAACCCAGGGCAGTTAGGGTTGGCTGCATTACACGGGCAAGGAAGAAATGAGACAGAAGAGGAATAAAAGAGAAACAAACCGAGCTGAAAGCGTGCACACAATCCTAAGGCATAACAAGCAGTATTGTCAAAGCCTACTAATGCAGGTCCGTAGACCTCACGGAACTGAAACAACGTATTCTAGACCTTGGGCGCGGATGTCCTTTGAGATGAATGGCCCAGGATATCGCGTCAAGGAGTACGATTGTTGCGCGATTGCAGCACGAGAGCGCAAGAAGTGTGAATTTCGTGCGCTTTCTTGCGTCCTCGTGTATATGCGGGGCAGTCGTACTCGAAGATGCCATACCAACAAGCCCGAATTGCAGCACTGGTTCACTCCTGTTGTGATAGAGCAAAACTATCTGTTCTGTCAAAGATGTTGCACAGCACTCGCCTCTCCGCACTACAACGAGGACATACTTTAAAAGGTACGCCCAAGTCTAGCTGTCAGAGACGCAGGAGCGTGGCTTGGCATAGCTGCCTAAAGAGTCAGCTGGGAAAACATTGCACGCGCTTACGAAGAGGCCAAGTAGGGTGTCACGCGTTACATACTAGGATCCATTAAACGATCTATGCAATCGCGCCTGTGCAGTGCTCTTGACATTTCATAATATTTTTTTTTTGCTAACACGGACTGTGCGACTGTCATTTATTGTGATGATTTGCATACCAGGACACTGTGTACACCAAGATATCCGTGATATCGGAAACTGAAATTCGAGGCATGGGCACTGTTACGTCTCACTAGGGAAATGAGCATTCCTTGGACGTTTTCGACGAGGCAGTCCGTTCATCAGCGCGCGCCCAGACGACATCGAGGCCCGAAATAGACTGACGCGCAAACAAAGGGCGACAACATCCGCCGCCCTCCGTAGAAGCGGCGATTATCGTGAAGATCACTCTACCTCAACCTGACCCTGACAAGCTGAACAAATTGATGAAAGGGGCCAACTTCGAAGGCTACCGTGGGAACAGCATCGACTTCTAATTCGCAGACTGCTGCACACTTGCGCCACATCCGCGGGCTAAGGTGCAACATAGGAGGCGGAACGGTGCGACATCGTGGGAGGGGTACTGTGACCCGTTCGACGAGTCTCAGTGGCCGAGATACAGTCGTCAGGTTCCCCAGTCTAGTCTCCTGGGGAGAAGATTGGATCAAAAGTGGAGACCTTTGGTGCACTAGCAGCGGTGCTGACGCGTTCCGTTTTGAACTCGGACGTTTGATATGCTCCAACATACAGTGGGCTTCCGTATTTAAAGCCCGTGTAAATAATGTAAAATAAACCCTTTTTCCTTCATTCCTACTACCGGAGGTACTCATCAATGGACTTTGTGGATTCATGGCCCACACGCCACAGGCCTCGAGCCGCAACACCACGTTTTTTAAGGTTTGTATTAAAATATGCGCACGGTATAAAACTTTCATGCGTGACCTGCTAAAATGCCTGTAAATACTCGTCGATTTTTGCGAATTTATAAGATATGGTGCTGTTCAAACCCGGTAACCATTTGTTGCGACACCATAAGAACTCTACAAAAGGTTTCACTCGGGGGTTTAATTGAGAGAGCGAGCAAACATCGTTTTTTGAACATCGAAAGGTGGCATACTTTACAGAGAAAATCAGGGGCACGAGCTCAGCCTAAAAATTTCGAGATCGACAATAATATGATTAGTTCTATAATAAATATTTCGGGATTCGTCCTGACGAATTGATTCAACAAATAACCGGTAAAATTTAGCTCTGAGCACTGAAACTGTTAAATACTTTGGCAAACAACCAATCACTATATAATCGTAGTGCAAACCACGTTAGCGAAAGCGATGTCGAAGAAATGCCAGAAAAAGGCCCGCGTGAGTAGAATATTGCAAGTAGAGAACATTTCTATTCCTTTAAACTTTGTTTAAATTGGTCTTTCGTATAATTAAATTACGCGCCTTGGTCGCGACCGACGCACTTCCACTCACTGATTCTTTAAAAACTTAGTAGTTCTCGACGATTCCACTGCCATTTGCTGTTTCTGCAAGGGCCAAACTAAATCAATTTGATTGCGACTAAGAACACAGCACACGAAGTGCTTACAGCGGTGTGGTTCCGCACTGAAAATTAAAGTGGAAAACAAGCAGAACAGCCGCAAAGAGAGAAACAAACCCTATAATGGAACTCAAGACGCGCGTGCGACTTGGATACATCAGGAACTATTTCCGTGGACGCTGCAATTGGAGCATTTGCTTTGAGCAACATCGTCCGCTCCACACTCAAGCTTAGGAAAAAAAAAAACACAAGATGAGAACAGCGCACGTGCCAGCTGGCAGAGGCATGAAATTGGGAACTAAATATAAAAGCTGACGAGTCATTTCAAGTGCTAGCCTCGTCGGGTCGCCTACGCCGAAGTCTCCTTCTTCTATTATGAATGGACCCACCTTTACGGCGCCCACGTCCTTCCTCTCTATGTCGTATCCCCTCCGCGACCCAATGAATTCGGTGCGTGGCCAAATGAAGTTTCACCCTATTTCTTGCGTTTTCAGAATCACGAAACACCTAGAGCCGCTGAACGGATTAAGAATGTGCAGTTCTTCAGTGTGTTTTGTCGAGGCTATAGAATATGGACTCCGTGCGAGAATTCTGTGCAGTAACGTCGGATAAGAGAACGTAAACCCTTTCATGTCTAGCGGGAAAACACCTATCCAGCTTCTTAAAGAATATGTCTTATGTAATATATTGCGATAAGCAACAAAAAAAGAATATATTACATAAGACATATTCTTTAAGAAGCTGGATATATATGATCTAGTGAATGGTGTGGGATGGACAACAGATATGGAAACGCGCGGAAGTGATCATTTTCCCATCCTTGTTAACCACCCTAGCATGCACTATGATATCAGGCGTTACAGCAGACTAACCAACTGGCAAGCTTTTCGGTACCGCCTAACGGATCAAGTTAACCAACATGCAACAGTGGAGAAATTTACAGAATTTTTGCAGGATAATATGAACATATGCACAAAGAAGGTCCCAATACCAAAAGATTATGCTGCAGTTGACGGAGAATATGAACACCTAAGAGCCATCCGACGCCGATCCGAACGAGCTTACCGACGGAGCGGAAGTTTGGAAGCATACAGAAACGCTCAGAAAATACACAATGTAATGCGCAGACGAATGGAAAGCTTAGGCAAACGGCGCTGGCGCGATTTCTGCGGCACGCTGTCTCCTCACACGTCTGTCCCACGAATTTTTCTTGTAATTCGTTCTTTAAGCGGACCTGTAACACAAAGCTTCCCATTTCGTGCTCTCGCTGTAGCCCGGGACACGTGTGAAATAATAGTTGCAGATGAATTTTGTGAACTTATTTCGAGATCTGCTTTTTCATCCCAATGTGCAGAATTTGATATTTCAGTAGAGTTGGCTAAGCGAAAAATTACTGCTTGCTACTGGGCCCAACATCCTCAATTAGATCACACTTTCACATTAAGCGAGCTCCAATGTGCAATTGCATCATGTCGCCAAAAGTCCGCTGCTGGGCCGGATGGCATTACGTACAATATGCTAAGAAACCTCGGACCGACAGGTACAAATGCGCTCTTAGACATCTATAATAACTTATGGATAGAGGAAACTGTACCTGACTCTTGGGAAGTCGCTCGGATCATACCAATTTTAAAACCTGGTAAGACGCCCTTGTGCCTTGAATCCTTCCGCGCCATTAGTTTGACAAGTTGTTTATGCAAAGTAATGGAGAAAATGATTGACGCGCGACTTCAATGGTGGTGTAATGAGACGAATGTGTTGTCCAACTACTTAGTAGGTTTTAGAAAACATAGATGCACAATGGATGCAATATTAGATATAGTAACCTGTGTGGAGCACGAGCGTGCATGTGGAAATATGACTATAGCAGTATTCCTAGACATCAAGAGGGCATTTGACACTGTTAGTCACGTTCATGTTTTGCTAAGCATGTTGGAACTTGGTCTGTCTGGCAGGTCCTTGCGATGGATTTCTGAATTTCTATCAGGTCGCAAAATATTTGTTCAGACGGGTGAAGGCAAGAGTGCTGAACATCTCGTCAAACAGGGAGTACCACAGGGAAGCGTACTCAGCCCCTTCCTTTTTAACTGCGTCATGGCTGATTTAACACGAAGACTGCCATCACAGTTAAAGTTTTCTCTGTATGCAGATGATGTGTGTATTTGGACATCTGGATCTAATGCTCAACTACTCCAGATGGCATTGCAAGACGGCATAAATATCATCAACCAATTTTTGAGGGAAAGAGGAATGGTACTATCACACGCAAAGACTGCTGTATTGCCCTTCACTCGGAGGCAGTTAAAAAATTTCACTCTTAATCTGGAAGGACACCCTCTAATGATTGTCACACAGCATCGATTTCTTGGCGTAATACTTGATAGGCAGCTATCCTGGGCACCCCACTTAAAAAAACTCGAAAACGAGGTCAATGCCACAGTGACTGTACTTCGCAGACTTGCAGGCACATCATGGGGCGGATCAGTATCGTCCATGCTGACTGTTTACAATGCATTAATACGACAAAAAATTGCATATTCCGCGCCCATCTTACACGGACTTTCCCACACGTCAGAAGAGAGACTTCAAAGACTTTTAGCTAGAGGACTACGCCTATGTCTAGGAGTTCCACGAGCGACTTCGAGTTCTCTTGTAATAGCTGAGGCTCGCCAATCACCATTTCCAGTTATGCGAACTACAGAAACATGCCGGCATTATTTCCGTCTTCAAACCCAGCATAAAAACCACCCATTGGCTCTAGACATAATGAAACGAGATAGAAGTTATGTTCATATAGAAATTCAAAGAAATCTTCACATATTGCCAGGAAATGAATTTTGGAACTCAGACATCGAATATCCTCCATGGCTGCTTACAGTTCCAAAAATCGAATTGTCAGTAGAAGGAATATTCAGCAAAAGAGACATGTTCATTCAAGCTGCTCAACAACTCGCACTATACCAGATATATATGCGGTATTCAGGATACACACACGTCTATACAGACGGCTCCAGTACAGCAACCTCTTCCACTTCATCATTCATTATACCGCACCTCAACAAACAAGAATCATTTAAGTTATCTCGTGCGACTTCGTCCACAACGGCTGAACTGTTCGCAATCCTATGTGCGGTAAAATTTATATTGCCAGTAAGGGATGCGCAAAAATGGGTAATATTCAGCGATTCACAGGCGGCTCTAACATCACTCTGCAGCACAAAGGGGAAAGCATTCAGCGACAGTTTAATTTATGAAACACTTAAAAACCTCACAAAGGCAAGCGAAGCGAAACATGCAATAGCACTCCAGTGGATACCAGGGCATTGCAACATTCCTGGCAACACAGCAGCCGATGAAGCAGCACGACAAGCGCACCTGAAAGATGATACGGCTCCGCTCCCAATATCAAAAAATGAATTACGCTGCATTATAAGGACAACGTCTGTCAACATGTCTAGAAACACTTGGTTTGACCAGAATTCTAAGAGCTCTGACTTATATCATATTGATCCATTTATTGAATTCAAATTTTCATTGTCATTAGATAGAACTATGGAAACGCTTATTCATCGATTACGGCTAGGCACTGCCTACACAAAGCATTTCTTACACAGAATTGGCCGAGCGGAAACCCCCGAATGTGATTGTGGATTTGTAGATGAAGATATATATCACCTCCTTCTAGATTGCCCACATCACGACACACCAAGATGCCGACTTAAATCAGCGCTAAGTAACTTAGACCGCAGACCTTTCAGTTTAAGGAAACTTTTGGGCCCTTGGCCAACAACGGCCTTGCAGAAGAGCGCTTTAAAAGCACTAAAGACTTTTTTTAAAGACAGTGGCATCGTTGGACGTTATTAGTGCTTTCATTGTTCTGCTCATTTGAATGTCACTCTATATATCCATCTGTTTGGGAATTATGTTATGTTGACTGCTGTGTTGTGACTGTATGTGCTAATATTTTAACACGATGTATATACCACCCGCTCACTACATAACGTGTTATTAGGAGACAGTATCGTTTGTACTTTTGAGACTTTCGGCTACATAAGTGTGAAGACATTTGCCATGTATATTGTATGTACCCGCTGACCCGCTGACTAGAAAATGTGCTATTAGGCGACAGTATCGTTTGTACTATTGAGACTTTCGACTACATAGGTGTGGAGACATAGTGTGCTAAGTGTTATTAGGCGACAGTGTTATTAGGCGACAGTATCGTTTGTACTTTTGAGACTTTCGACTACGTAGATGTGGAGCCATAGGTGTGCTTGTGTGAAAAGACTACTTGATATGTAACCGTGCACCCTGAATGATGTATGACAGAACCACCCAAGAGATAAGGAGTAGCCGGCGCCTTAAATTGCGCGCCAACATCTCCTTATATCATATGAATAAAAAAAAAAAAAAAAAAAAAAGAAGCGTATCCATTACATGATGATATACTGACACCGTAAGCAGATACGAAACGGTAAATATTCCAACTAGCCTTACTTAACCTTTTTTACACATATTATTCAAAATTGCAGCACAGGTCAAATCAAAAGTGTGTCGAAATATATGCGACACGCTTTAAATATTATTCTTTTCATCCGCGTTTTTGTTTCGATGATCTTGGCGTGCACAATTGCGCACACAGCGCCTAAAGGGGGTATTGATTTTCGGTCATCTTTAGTTTCGGTTCTGTTTAGTACGTAAAGAAATTGTGCTGAAATCCGCGAAGTGAAGGAAGTTTCATGAAAGGAAAAATTGCCATCCACCCGAGTGCATAACGCAGAGCTACGCAAAGCGAACCCATGACTTCGCCAACGTTGCGGATTTCCCTACAGCTCATTTGCTTATCATTGTTTGTGCACTTCGAGTTGTCGGTTAACTCGTTCTCGCCGTATTATCCGCTAGCATCCTGGTTGGCTTCTTAGGTAGAGTCATTAGCCCAGAAAGGCGGTGGTGCTGGGCACTTTCACACTCTGGACTACGACAAGCTTTCGCTTCAAATACGAAGATTTAAATGAGTAGACTGTATGCATTTCAAACAAAAATTTAAGGTAAATTCGATAGTTTTACGTGCCGAAACTGATCTGATCATGTGGCAAGCCGCACTGGGGGAATCCAGGACACTTTTGATCACGTGGTTCATTTATCGGGCCCCTAAATCTAAGCACACGAGCATCTCGGCTTCCTCGAGATGTGGCCGCCATGGCCGGGATCAGAGCCATGACCTCGAATTCAAAAGCGCAGCGTCACAGTCACTAAGCTACCAGGCCGGGTCGTATTGGTTTCCTTTGTACATTCGGGCAAGCGACAATTTCTAATTTCGCGCTTTTATTTTGTTTCACCAGAAGTACGCAATACCGAACGTGGTAAAAATATAAGAAGTATGAAATAAAGAAGTTGGAAGGAGGCAGTAACTTTCCGAGCGATGGATCATTCTCGACAGCGTCGAAAAAAAAAAAAGAAAGAACTTGAATGAAAGCTCTTCTTGGTCGGTGAGAGCCGATTGAAACCCTCGATCGCATAAGCCACTGCGAGAAACGTATTGCAGAGGTGTTACGATTCCGCACGAACAGTGCCACGCGTCGTCGCCCTTGTAATATACGGGACCCCAATCCTTCGCGTGAGAATGAAAGGCTGAATTGACTGAGGTCACTGAACGTAACAGGAAGGTTGTTCACGGCGAGACTTAAGCTGCGACGCAGCGAAAAACAATTATTACAGCAGGCGAAGGGAGATTTCGCAAAAGGGTTTATTAAGAATTTCTTTACTTAACGTGTGAACGAAGAGACAAGAAAGCGGACCCGAAGAAACCGGCGACCGCCTAAGTGTGCGTCGCGCTTTGGATCCCCCAATTTGCCCCAGATCAGTGAAGCAAGGCGATCTGGTTGCATGACATTTTTTATTACCTTGAAAAAACTTATAACTGAAAGGGTCAGCCGCGCATGAGAAACGACATTACTTTAACTTGCGCCGAGAGTTGTGTATGATGTCGCGTTCTTGACACGCGGCGGCAAGAGCTATTTAGCATTGCTTATGGCACATGTAGGATCCTCGATATTTATTCTGTTGTATATATTGCTCGTAGCAGTTGGATAGTAGTGGACGTTCTTCTGTGCAATATGCATTGAAAAAAAAAAGGAGCGCCTCTTCTCTTTGTCTTCTTCAAAATATGTATCCACGACGTACACAGGGGTTTAGTCAAACAATTCGAAATGCAGGGCTGAGAAAAAAGTGGGAAGTGGCATTAGCTATGTTAAGGCTTGCGTCTTGCTGAAACATTTCCTCGGGGAAGCTCGATCACCAAAGTAAAGTAAAATAAGATCTTATCAGAACCTGATGGAGAAAACAAACAGAAAACACGAAGAAAGGAATACGGGATTTCTTTAACCCTTCCTAGGCCAATGATTCCAGTAGGAATCATGTTTTGCAGGAAATATTCGACATCAAGAAAGAAAAATGACGTAACTATTCCCAGTAATGTGCGTGTCAGAAATGCTAACTACGTGATCTGTACACTTTGTGCTGCAGGTGGTGGTCTGTAGCTGCCGGCGGATATGCGTGCGGGAGCACCGGTTCGAGCGAGGCGGTGAGATAATCAACATGGTGGCAGTGGTGGCTTTGATTAATGCCATTTCAGGTCTGCAGTCACGGAAAAAAGTCCGAAAAATCGCACAGCAAAGGGTTAACAGAGAAAGCTTGATGTACGTTCATTCTTTGAAGTTCTTTTATTTTTTGCTTCTGGAGTCATTTCACGACGTAAAGGGTTATTACGATAACACCGTAGAAAGCAATTTACCACAGTTTATAAAAGAGGAACTTGACGAGACATATCAAAATGCTGGGACACGACCATATCATCACCTCCGCGTGTCGCAAGTGTCGTATTGAGCAGGCTGTCACGTCTGCCGTTTTACCTTCGTTGTCTTTTTATTCTGATGACCCTTGGATGGCGCTGAATATCCTTACAAGAGAATTCTAAACTACCGACAGCTTTGGCAAGACATGATTTCTACGGCTGCGATCCACATGTAAAGGGGCAATAGTTCCAGGTTTTCGCGGTTTCGCATATCACTTCACTCACTTTAGTTAAGTTACATGCAACCCTGTGTCAGAGTAAAAGCTTTTCTATCCCACACCCAAGTACCATGATGATCCTGCTCAGTCTAATTTAAACTGAACAACGTAAGTGAAGCACAAAGGCGAAAGCTCGTGATGTCGTCTATATTGTCGCGTGTATTTTGTGTTTCTCGCCCGTTTCCTTTGCAGCGTTTTGAACGATAAAATGAAGCTGAACCAAGCTTTCGCGGTTGCGCGCTCCTAGGGCGAGCTCTTCGAGAAACGACCCATTGCGCAGTGGGTTAGTGGCTGTAAGATTTTGCTGCTGAACAAAAGGTTAGATTTTCCGTCGCGGTGGTCGCATTATGATGGCGGCAGATTAAGGAAACCTTCATGTACTTAGATTTAGGCGAACTTTAGAGACGCAGTGCCAAAATTAGCCCGGAGCTGCGCGCTATTGGTGTCGCTCACAGTCAAGTCAAGTCAAGTCAAATCAATCAATCAATCAATCAATCAATCAATCAATCAATCAATCAATCAATCAATCAATCAATCAATCAATCAATCAATCAATCAATCAATCAATCAATCAATCAATCAATCAATCAACGTATTGTGATCGTTTGTACGTATTCTGCGTCTTCTCAAAAGCGCCATTGATGAGTGCAACAAAATTTAAAAAAAAGAACTACTTCAAATGCGAAGTGCGCATAAGTCACAAAGTATTTCATAGCGTGAACGGCTTTCGCTTCTATTGCCATCCAACGTCCTCGAAGACGTCAAGAGGCTCGTGCGCGGGAGCGGTGACACGCTAATCAATATGCGGCTTTGTGCCCCTGAAGCCCGTGCAGTTGATGAATACATGCAGGTTATTATCGCATACGGCGGGCGTTGTCATTAAATCGAAGGTCCCTGGAGAAAGCAAGATTGACGGTGGGGCGAGTGACGAAATTCAGCTTCTACGCGTCAGAGGATGGCTCACCCGCCTCCTTGACTGATTACCCGAAGCCGCCTTGCCGCCAAAGCTTTTATGCACGAGTATCAGAGACTTTTGGGCTGAACCATATACAAGTGCGTTGCCCCCTCCCCCTTTTGGTAATAATGCGGTTGCTTTATTCCTGTCACATGCGCAATATCCGCGGCGTGCCACAAGAGAGGCGCGTCATGCCAATGACCTTTGGCGTCGAAGCCACGGGTATCTTACTAAAGCCCACGCGGTTAGCCTACAGCGCAAATGCAAGGTAATCGGCGGGAGAATACGCAAGTTTAATGGTCCCGAGTTCAGCACACCGCGCGAGTGATCTATCCTTCAGCAATCTCTTGTTTCGTCATCACCTTGATTCATTCTGCCTGAAAGGGTCTGGTCCTTTCTCACACCCACCGAATTCGT
This sequence comes from Dermacentor variabilis, assembly GCF_050947875.1. Classification (NCBI taxonomy): domain Eukaryota; kingdom Metazoa; phylum Arthropoda; class Arachnida; order Ixodida; family Ixodidae; genus Dermacentor; species Dermacentor variabilis. Next base: position 51,052,267 of record NC_134569.1, on the reverse strand, counting down.
TACGTTGATTGGTTGCAAGTTCGACGTGCTCGTTTACATGTCAGTGGGCTAAGACTAAAGCGATTGGTAGAATACTCGGGAGAAGCAGATAATGTTACAAGAAAGGACAGAATAATAGAAGGAAGAAGAATAGAAGAAAGAAACGCCAGACAGTCATAACCAGCGCCTACCTCAAGCGCAACAGCATCAAAATCGGTAGTCGTGCGCAACCAATTTTAAGTGCGCAGAGTACTTACACGAATAGTAAGGCAGCGAGTAATTGGTCGCTCAAAATCGTCCCTACTGAAATGTTCTGATTCGCGTACAATTATTTCATGTTTTCTATTTTTGTTTTCGTAAGCGCTGTCTACTTATAGAAACCTTGCGGAATGTTTAGGAAGTTCCTGTCGGTTCTATTAGAATTGCACGAATAACGTACAGAAAACCGCATGAAACTCAGACACGTGAAAACGTTCCAGCAGGCGTATATATACAAAATGAGCAAATTTGAATCATCTTGATGTGTTTCGATGTTATCAAATACTTGCTGGGCCCCTTTAACTCATCGAGGATTGGTGCAATGGTAATGACGCAATAAGTATAGCCAACTTGAAGAGAATGAATTTTTCGTGAACGGATCAGTAGGTGTCGTCAGCCTGTTTTACCATAAGTTTTTCCACCGACAGTGAGGTAAGATACTGTGTTGGTGTGAGACCGCGCTGAGTTATGATAAAATTTCTCTCGGCTACGGTGAACAGCTGTTTTTCTCACGACTTTGTGCCTGACGCGACGGGATTTGATTTCTGCGCTCCATTTTGGTTTGCTGAGTTTTCTTCTGGAGTGGTTGAAAGTGGATTTTCCTTTGGGACACTGTCAATAACCTGTCTTTTACCTTCTCTTCATTTTCTTTCGTTATTGTATGCGAGTCTAATATAATATATATACTATACATGTATCATAGGGTATAGCGTTGTGGCCGTGAATGCCGAGAACCATTCAGTAGACCAAGCGCTCGTAGTGAAAATTTGCAAGTGCCTCTTCAACTTGAATATTATGGTAGGAACATTCCTTTGGTCAACTCTTAAGGTCTGAAATTAGGCTGAATCAGCTATATTAAGACTACGTTAGCGGCGAAAGATTAAAACGTACGCTTTGAAGACGTGTCTGCACAGGTCAATTAACAGCTTCGGCAGATATCATTTATTGGCCCTTGTTTTATAAGAAGGTAACGAAAAATTTGTTTGTCGGTTTTTTTTGTAACTTTCGTGCCACCCTCTTGCATCTCGGTACGATCGTAACACGCAAGAGCTAGTCGCGGAAGCTTGGTTAACACTGTTTAATGATTGAGGCCATCGCAGCCCGCAGGTTCTTTCGATATTAGGAATAAGAGGACTGCGCTCACGTTGTTGAGCTTGAGCTTGGACATCTTCTTCTCGTGGCGGTAGTGACCAGAGAGTTGGTAGAGGACCGCCCGACTCCGTCGCCTCTGGTAGTTGTTGCTCTGCACGCAGCCGTCCAGATCCACGTTGCCGTTTGCATCTGTGTGATTTTAACAATTGGCAAAACGTTTGTCCACAACGTATGGTAGTAGGAACGGGCGAGGAAGAATGTCACAAGCAAATAACACACGCAAACTGGTGGTCATCAAAATTTTAAATAGAATTAAGAAGCAAATGCCAGCCATCGCAGCGGTAGGTATGTTGCCCCAGAAAGCTTACGGTCTCGCGCTTTTGGCAGCCAAATTTGCCAAGAAAGAATATGTTGTTTCGTGGTCCACCATGCAATTCTTGATGTGCTGAAATATAAGAAACACGGCTCGGACATCGAGATTGTGTACGTAACTTTATTATGCAGTTCGGATGGAGTGAATTTTATAGCACAGACGTTGCAAAAAAAGCAAGAAAAATTTCTATGTTCGCACGCCAGCGATCACTATATGACTGGAATGGGTCACCCTTCAGACATAACGTACTTCATTCCCTGTGCGCTACGTTAAGCCTTTAGTTACTATCAGAGTGTCCCATATAACGACCTCTACGGCAACAGAACTTGCCACTACGTGTCTCTGTTAATTACATCGCATAAGCCAAACCTCGAAAGTCGGTCGTTTTTTGTGACTCCAAGGGAGCCCTTCAGAGTCTGCAGTCAGCCTTACGACGCAAGACCCATGACCAACTGGTGTTTGAGACCAGAGAGGTTCTCCATCAAGCCCTCATAAGCGGGCATGACATTATCATCCAATGGCTTTCGGGGCACTGTGGCATCGTCGGAAATGACCTTGCTGACGATGCCGCCCGGTCAGCCCATAAAGAAACCCTGACACTTCCTATACCCTTATCAAAGACAGATGCTGCGAGTGGTCTTCCTTTACTTGCGCAAACCAAGACTGGAACTTTTTGGAACACCCCGATTTTCTCCAACTGCTGTCTTCCTTGGTTGGATCCTACATTGAAGCTGCAGATTTCATCGAACCTCTCCCGTCGTGATGCAACTTTACTGTGCCGCCTCTGGTTAAGGGTGCCTTTTACGAAAGCCTACTCATGCGCCCTATTGGAATGTCCGACACACTGATCTGTGATTTATGCAACTTTGAAGAGACGATTGAGCACGTGTTATGTTTTGGTGATCTCTATGACAACGAACGCGACATTCTTCAGAGGGTGCTAAACCGATTAGATAACGGACCATTTTCAGAGACTAAGATTCTCGGACCTTGGTCGCATGCGTCGCAGGCGTACAAAGCGACGCAGGCACTGCTATATTTCGTGAAAGCGACTGTCCTCATTGACCGATTATAGACGTGAAGTTATGGACATCCGCATGTGCTCACACCGATAGTGCCTTCTTCCCTCCCTCTCCTTTATTTTCTTCCCTTAAACCCATTCCCCTGTGTAGGGTAGCAACCGGACGCCCGTTTGGTTGACTTCCCTACTTTTCGTTCCTTCCTTTTCATCCTCCTCCTGGTTACTATCAGGACCACCTCGAAGAGACGCGGCTATATTATGTAGACTGTGGTAAGGCATTGGTGGTTCACCAACGTCTATTTTTCACATTTAGTGGTAACCGACACCGCTGCATGTAACCACTGCGGTGAAGCATTCTGTGCCTGTATCCGCAGTATTCTCGCGATTCCTGAAATCAAATGGACTGAGTGACCGCCTGTGACAAAGAGCTGAGAATTTCCACTACGTCGGTGATATCAACAGTAGACTTTCTCTCCTCATAATCTTTCACTTCCCTTCCCCCAGCGAAGGGTAGCCTACTGGACTCAGTACTGTTTAACCTCCATGTATTTCATTTATCCTTCTCTCTCTCTATTACGTGTAGAGGGGATCGCTCACAGCTGTGCTCAACAAGTTAGATGGCTGATCCTATATCGGAAGAGACAATCCTTCAGCATAGACATGACTCATCAACACATCAGAAAACCATTAAAACGTTACTTGTGTCTTATGCGATCCACCGGACTTTGCGAAGACCTATCGCGCTTCATATTATCGCGTGTGTGTTTCTTTCTTTCCCTCTTCTTTTTTTCCCGCCAAAGTGTGGGGCAGCAAACTGGGAACTTGCAATTGATTAACATTCCTGCCTTCTTTCTCTCTTTCTCGTTGTAAATTTCATTTATGAACCGGCGTTTAGACTGCTTAGGAAAAAAAAAAATGGCTGTGGCTTAGCTAAGGTTAAGCCCAGGATGCGAAGCATACTAGCCTTTATTTTAGTTGTTGAACCACAGTTTAGCCTGGTGAACTGCTGTTGCTTGGCTATATTTGGTTCGGCTAGACGAAGAAACAACTCGTGCGTTACTCTGTTTCGCCTTCAAGAGTGGAACGCGACAGCGTTCCCGTCGACCCGCCAAGGGGTGTAAGACAATGGGCTACGGCGCAGCGACTACGCGCCCCGCATTGGACGCGGTGAGCGTCGAGCAACGCAGCGTTCGGCGCGGCAACGAAATGTGCGCCTGAGCAAGCGACGCACGCCTGAGCCTTAGAAACAGCTCGTTTCTAAGGCAACACCGCATTCACTAGAGGCGCTTTTGTACCGCTTCGAAGCATGGTACTCGTGGCTCAGTGGTAGCGTCTCCGTGTCACACTCCGGAGACCCTGGTTCGATTCCCACCCAGCCCATCTTGCAAGAGTTGAGCCAAAGCCACCTAGAAACAAGCGCAGCTGCTTATATACCGCCGCGACGCCGCGAGCGACAGCGCGAGTTGGAGCCCCGTTTCTCCTCTGTCGTGACGTCACTGTGTCACGTGGTATTGAAGGCGACACCGCCGCGCCTGAGGAGCTGGGTTGAGCTCTAGTAATATGCTTCGCATAAAACGGTACCAGCTGCAGGTACATTTGCTATTGAAGAATTCTTATTTATGTTACCGACTAAATTTAGTGGACTGCTCCACAGGCCAGAACCTGAAATCTTTTGAGGACTGTGCGTGAACATTGAAATGCATCGCTGCTTCCGCTGTAAACAAGAAAGAACGCCTTGTGAAGTGTCAGCGCCAGGAGAGAGAGAGAGAGAGAGAGAAACCATTTATTTATCATGAGTTTGGGCGACTTCCTCGCAGGGAGGAGCCCTTAGTTCAGGGCTCGTGCCACTGCGCGTGCCCGCCGGATCAGCCGTCGCTGCTCTTGCGTGTCTGAGCTGGTCAGCGCAGTCTCCCAGGAGGAAGGGGAAGGTGAAGGAATAGGGGAGTAGCGGGCGCAAATGCTGATTCAGAGCGCAGATGAGTAAAATGTGGTAGAAGGTAGGCCACTCTAGCAGCGGCAACCACTTCCACCGGCTGCGCAGGCCGCACCCGGCGCACTATGTGCTACTTAAGGCACCGCACTTTCTATCCTTTTCTAGGCATCCATGGATATTTACGTCCGCGGAGGCGTGACCTGTTCCCGGCAGTGTTACGCGTCGCAACTGCTCACAGGGGCAGGGTTAGAGTGTGAACGCAAGGAATGCAGCGGAGCGCTTCGAACGGTTTCCAGGTCATCCAGTGATTGCGTACCAATAAACGCCAATGTAGCCCAGGGGACGAATCCGAGCGTGCCTCAAGGGCCAGGCCAAGACGTAGGGGTCGATCTATATCCTCTCTATGCCTATATCCTACCGGTAATATAAGACCTTACGAGCCCCCGTGGTCAAGCTTAACGCTAGGTCGCACGTGCAACCTGTCTGGACAGGCCTTTGTGCGTGACTAGAGTTCTGAAATGGGTTTGCTTTCGAGTGCCTATCGGTGTGAAGCTCTATAGACAGTGATCGCTTGTGTCGTGGATACAAGCAGAAGAGGGTAGATGGTAAGCCAAGAAAACTCAACCGGTATGAACATAGTGCTTGACTAACACAATCAGTGGATTCATGTTTAAGGGAGAGAGAAAGAGAGAAGTGATGAGAAAAGGCTAGGAGGTTAACAAGTCTGAGCGTGATTGGCTACCTTGCACAGGGATCGGGGTAAAGTTCTAGAAAGCAAAAACACTCGTGTGCTGTGCATCGGAAACACGTTAAAGAACGTCGTGTGGTTAAAATTAACCTGAAGCGCTTTACTACCGTGTCTCCCGTAATTATTGTGTCGGGTTTTGCAAGTTAACTCATGAACCAATAATTTTATGTTTAACTATCCGTGGCATGCTGCAGGCCCTTAAAAACAAAAAGAAAAAAGAGCTTCAATTGCCTGTTAATCTATTTCTTCAAGCGATATTATTGCACTTTGGTAAGTCAAAGCTCTTGCGCAACAAATGCATCAATTATGATTAGGTTTTTTGGATAGTGATTCCGTATATTGTCAGATAAAGCATAGGCGTTATCTTGCCGAATGACGAAGCTTCATTTTTTTATACTTTGCACAGATTAAAAAAAATATTAAAAGGTCGCAGGTCGAGTATACCTCCGTTCATCCTTTGCGGGTGGATTACTCGAAGAACCGGACATTAATTTGGATTCATTAATCGGGGAAGCTTAATCAGGCATTTAGTCCGAAGCCCTTCGTGGCGGTGTCCCTCAAAGCGGAAGTGTTTCTTCGGGACACTTAGACCCACTAATCTTTTAATGCCGTCATATAACTGCTTAACTCGCTCTTACCGAGCTCGGCCGTCTCGTCCGCGTCGTCCGTCTCGATCTCGGCCATCTTGGACTTGGTGATGTCCTTGTGCGATGCCAGGAAAAGGACCACTTCGTGCTTCTCGTTTTTGATGGGCACGATGTCCAGCAGGCACCAGAACGGGCTCCCTGCAAAGGGGGACAGAGGGAGTCAACCACCACAGGACTAAGTTGGAAGGTGCGTCATAACAAACGCGGGCGAGGTTTCGCAGTTCATGGGGGAAATGAGCGGATGGACGTAACATTTTGACCTTTGAGCACCCCAATATAAGCTGCAGTGTTCCAAAAAGTGAAGTTTATGCCTGGAACAGACGTTTGGACAAGGCCACTTGTTTTGGTTGTTTTAAAAAAAGAACGGTTCCCGTTGTCCCAACGTTGGCTCCAGGCTGAGGCTTCTCGTGTTCGACCTGTGTCAGTTACATCGTCTCGTGCTTCCCACGACCCTTGGTTTTTGAATACTCCGCGTACTCGTGCTTAACGGCCGCTTAACTTTCGCAGGATTAGTTTTCTAGTGGTTTCTCAGATGTTGCGTCTATGAGGCACTGAATTTTGAGAAAGCAATTCCGAACAACTGCATTCGTGACATAAGTGCTAGGTTATTAGTTCTGTAGGTAGCGTGCGCTAAACCATGTCTATGTGGACTACCATATCGTGCAAGGTTCTACCACACCGGGCTCTCTGAATGCGGTAGTCTCTGGCTGATCAGAAAACGCACACTATGCTTAAATTTGCGAAGGAGAACGAAGTGGCTTCGCCGATGACATGGTCATATACATGTTGCCGCCTTCTTCCTTTTCCACCTGTTCCGCAATAGTGTAACCCTAAAGTTCGCTTCACGTGGCACTCATAAAAGGACTTTTTCTCACCCGAGAACTTTGCTGTGGCCACACCATTTAGCTCCTGAACCTACACTTCTAGCGCCCCCCCCCCCACTCACCCTCTCGCCACAAGAGAGAGAGAGAGAGAGAAAGAAAGACAGAAAGAATAGAATTTAGTAGCTGAGAGTATGCTTGGCCAATGACTAAGGTCATCATAATCCTTATCGCGAAATGCTTGGCCATTGAACTTCCAGGCTTTTACATTATAATTTACAGCACAACTCAGCTACTATACCGCATTACAATACCCCATAACCAAGCGAAAAACTGACAAACACACGCGTGTGACTTTTGTGATTGCTCATCCTCTCTGGCTATAGTAGAGGTTCTCCCACCATTTTCTACCGCCGTAGGTAGTTCGAGCACACCCATAGCAGAAACATGTTACTAGTTGTGAAAATTTAGTGATGAATCAGAGGTTCCAACTACGGCCTGTGCTTGTGCCTGTGAAAAATTTTCATCTCAAGCCACTGCCTCCTGCATATTCACAATGCCTGTCCAGTTGCACCGAAATTCATGGGAACGAAGTTCCCGGCCGCGGCAAACCACATTTCCAGAGAATCCTAAGCGTTACTTACCTGCCCTTGCTACAGAGCCACAACTTTCGCACTGTGGTGCTCCTGCTGTATGGCGATTTCGCATGGAGCTAGTCGATTTCCTTCCTTCATGCATCTTAACGAGCAGCCGTAGCAAGACCGGAAGGTTGATGCATTCCTATTCGTCCGCTATACGGGCGAACAGCATTTCGGATAGTGGAGCATCCCCCTCAAGTGACACCCCATTCTTAGTGTTAGGGCGTTTGGGCAAACGTTGTAAATATACCGGAACACATGCCTTAGAAGTTGCTGGTAACCAGACTCTGGAAATCTTGCTCCGCCTAGTTGCTACAAAACAGAACGCTGTCGGGAACGTTCAAGTAAGACAGCAGCATCGTCGTGTCAAGCGGGCTTACACCCGCCGTGCCCGACAAGGAATTGCACTGTTCAGGAACGGTGAAGAACGATAACGAACCATTCTTCTTGTAGAAGATGACCTCGAGTTTGAGCTCGGTCTTGTTCTCGAGGGCGTCGTCTATCTCGCGTATCGCTTCCTCCTTGGTCTCGGGTCCGTATAGAAAGGCGCAAGCGCACCCCTTCTGCATGATCTGCGCCCGCGGGTAGCCCGTCAGCTCGCAGAAACCGTCTGAGCAGTACACGATGGGGAACAGCGCCGGCACCTGTGCATTGCCCAGCACGAAGTTGCTGTCTGCGAGCGAGAGAAAGAAAATACGAACGTGGGAGATTAGCACTCTTGCCGAACCTTGATGGGCGCCAGAGCGTTCAGCACAAGATTTCTTGCTCGAACGTTTGTGCTAGTAAGCGAGAGGATTTGAACGGCAGCGAGAACAGGACAGGTACAATAACAACAACAACGAAAATAGATTTTACTGAGGAGTTGTGTAAGTTTTGATACTCGCTACTCAAATACAGCAGCAGATGTGTTCCGACGCTTTCTAGGCATTTACACGATGTTCACTCGACGTTGGTATATCGCGTAGCATCACCTGCGAAGCATGTGTCTGCCTTCTCGCTATCGTTGATCATCAGTAAGTGGCAAGATAAACGTTTGTTTTCTCAGTCGAGTGATTGATGTTCCACCTCCATTCTCTAGTAACCTTTGCAAATATGAACTAATTTTACATCATTGTTCCAATCAGATATCTTTAAAGACGTATGCGACATATCTAAATGTCAATAATTTTTTTTTCTTAAAAAGTACAAATTTTTATGCGGTTCCTTGGCGTGTACATTTTCAAACCCAGTGCCTGAAAAAGGCTATACTACGGCAGTAGAGTCCGTTGGCTTTGAGCACTGTTACGGCTTTGTGGGCCTACGAGGGGTGAGGCCTAGCTCCCAGGAGCTTAAGATCGGTAAAGGGGTCAAGAGATTCAAAATTTTTCAAATATCGTAATTGTGGGTGCGCGGAGAGATGAGAAGAATGACGTAAGAGATGGAGCCCAGAGCGACAACCGCCGAAGAAGGGCAGCGTCACGGAAAATGCGGCCAACTTTCAGCAAGGAAGATTGATAAGGTTTCGCCACCTTCTGAAAAGCGGCGTTAACTATGTCGGTAAGAAGGTGCGGAAGATTGAGTCTGGCTTAAAAGAAAAAATGAAGTTTGCTTGAAAAAAAATGTTTCGGGGACACTGTCAAGGGAGGGCTTAAATCTGTTTCTTGGATACAGAGTGAGTGATACGATAAAGTGAGAAAAAGAAAAATAACGAACAAGGACGTGCACGAATATAATGATGCAGTAGAGCTTTTCGACGAAGAAGGGTAAATTACGCCGAAAATTTCATTTTGCGGGATTCCGTAATCCGCAGCTACGTTGAGTGAAACGAAAAGGTGGATTTTCGAGCTCGCTCCAGCGGTACATTGTTAACTCTGATGTTTTTTTACTATAAACTTCCAATTTTTTCGATCCTTCTACTAGAAAAAGATGCTGCCACAGAAATTCTGAGAACTGTATACTAATGCTCAAACATTGTTTGGCTCAGGTGGGACTTCGTTATTGCTTAGTTCTGCTTACTTGCTTTCCTAGCTTATGCGGGTCTACCCATGACCTTTCCGGTAGCATAGAAGCCTCTAGTAGACAGCTGTTAGATTTCCCCACCGCATCCGGCCCCTTTAATGCAATCGTACCTATTGAGCCTGAACGCCGGGCACCAGCGCGCCTCTACGGAGAAGAGCGGTTGAATGGAACAACAGTGGCCGCAGTAGCACGTGACCGGTTGCGTCAAGGGAAAGTGCATCGCCGCTATCCCATGTCACCCTCGCTATCGCTCACGCAAGCCTGTGCTATGCGCGCGTTCCTAGTCCATGCAAGCTCTCGCTTGCGTTCTGACTGCGCCTCGGCAAGGCCCAATGGTAACGCGCCAGGCGTCCCTAGGCGCTCGCTTGCCTGCGAGGCGTTCATGACTCCAAGGACGCTCAGCAGTGTTCAATTAGACATTGGGCCACCTCAAAATGTCAAGCAGGCCCACCCCAAAGTTTAAGTTGGCCGGCCCTCAAATTTCCAACTCGGCCTATTCCCAAATTTAAGTTGACACATCCCGAAATTTCCAGTTGGCTCATCCCCAAATTTATGTTGGCCCGCCGCGAAATTTCGAATTGGCCCACCCCGAAATTTAACGTGGCCCACTCCCAAATCTAAGTTGGGCCACTCTCAAAATTAGAAGTTGGCCCAGCCCCAATTTTAAGTTGGCCACCCCGAAATTTCACTTGGCCCACGTTCAAATTTCAAGTTGGCCCACCCCCAAATATAATTTGGCCCAAATCCACATTTGAAGTTGGCCCACACCGAAATTTTAGGTTGGCCCACCCCCATTTCAAGTTGGCCCACTTCCGTTGGCCCACCCCCATTTCAGTCGGCCCACCACTACTATAGGTATCCCTATCCATTTTATAAGGAGCCCTATGCATTTCTATGGGTGTTCACTTTTTATGTTTTCTTGTTTTAAATTGTTCTTTATCGCTTAAAAGCTACCAGTCTACATTTACACTACCATAACACTCAAATATCTTTACTTTTCAAATTAAGCATTTTTGTGCAGACATAAGGCATAGAACTGTCCCACTCGTTATAGGGCCAACTGTCCTTGGTGCGGCGGCATGCCTAGCCTAATACATATAACCTGGGAGTGCACTAAGCACCCTCATAAGCGAAATACCAGCAACACAATGGAGCAGTGGGAGGCACAGCTCGCCCGCTCCGACCTGGCAGGATAAAAGTCCTAAATTAGCCAGGTCAGGCAGGCGGCAGAGGCCAGTGGGGCCCTGGACTGAAAGGCTCCGACCACCCCTCCTTCAAATATTTTCCATTGCAATAAAGTTTCTATTCTATTCTATTTGCGTGACAGGGCTGGGGAGCTCGCCAAAAAAAAAAAAAAACGCGTACGCATTAAAAAATAATCCAGTGCCATTCCTCTCTGTGAAGGCGGATGACCAGCGAAGCTGTGTATAGTGATGACTATATTGATTTTATATATGGTGATTACTATATATATTGAATAAAGACACATACACGTGACTTTTTGATTCTACGGTCTTTTATTTTATTTTGTTATCGTAGGGATCATCGCTTTGTGGTCACTATGGTATACGGCCAAGGGTTGAACGACGATGCTAGAATAGATGTTTAGCAAAGGTCAAGTCTATACGTGATCGACGACGCCTAGCTGGCCCATTGATATGCCTGTAGCATTGAATGCCGCACCTATCCAGCAGGAACGACACTAAGCATTTTCCGTCCGGCCGGGTCAGATCGATGTTGAAATCGTCAACCATGACGATGGACATAGAGTCGATATGAGTGATTCAACCGAACACGTTGGTCAGACACGTCTGAATGTCCCGCTTGGAAGTAGCTGGAGGGATTATATATATATATGCACTTAGAAAAAAAAAAACGGAAACATTGCCACATAGAGCTTCGCTGTCAAAATCGTGCCAAGTGTTCCGGCCCCACAGTACTAAAGGGACGCTAAATGCAAATATTAAGTCAAGCTAAAGGGATAGATTAGTGCTTGCGAATCTCTAAGGCGTAATATTATCGCGAATAGAGCCTTAATAATCGAGAAGGTGTGGTAAATACAGGACATGATTAGATACTCCCCCGGGACATTCATGTACTTGCCCGATGACGAAAGCACTCCTCAGTTAAATTCTGTCACAAGTACTAAACCACTCGTTGCAAAAAAACATCCTTGTATGCATTATAAGATGATATAACATGTTACTTGTCCAGTTCTATTTCATTTTTAGAAAAAAAGAACACATTGAAATTAGCCTTGACAACGACGCGGGTGGCAGAAAGGTTTCGTTTTCGCTCGATTCCGCGCCGTTCACGCTTTCGCGTTCCTGTAGTTTTGGTATCGCGTAGTGCTGCGCGGGTTTTGCTGGAATTCTCTGCAAGCAGCAGAGATTATGATGATTAAATAGTGGATAGAAAATTAGTGGATAGCTGTACGAAGTAACAATAACAGCTTTAGCGGCCGTGTAAACTTGTAAACATTCGCTTACTAACTAAATTAAGAATGATAGAATGTGTAAGCGTGACTGAACGAGGAGGTAGGAAGAAACAGACACACAGGGACAGCGCTGTCTTTGTGTGTCTGCTTCTTTCCACGTCGTTGTTCAGTCGCGCTTACACATTCTATCATGGATTCAAACCAACCAGCCCGCCAACATGTTTTAACTAAATTAACCAGCACGGTGTCACGCGCGCACAGGTATAAACATGAACTCGTCTAGCTCAATGAGCGCGGAAACTAGCTGTAAAAATTCTGGAGTGAGGAATCGCGGCAGCAGCAAGCAAATTGACCTTCATGCATTTCTCGCTTATACGCGAACGAAACGCCGAAAGCACAGCGCACACGAAGCTACCGGCAGTACGCGCACTCTGCAAACATCGCAGATCGCTTTGAAGATGAGGCCCACGCTGGCGCGCACTTGGGCCACCGTCGCAGATCGCTTTCAAGATACGCAAGTTGGTGTTGCCCTAGCAGCTGCCGGAGAAGAACGGCCCTCCTCCCTCGCCTGACCCTTCTGCCTCGCGCGCGAGAGGGGAGGACACGCATGCGGGCTGCGTTCCTCGCTCGGGAACGCAAGATTGAACCACGTTCGCCGGCTCACCCTCCCACGCTTTCACTCGCACATACAGCATACGGCGCGCGGCGACGATTTTATCTAATAGTTTTATCGCCCTTGGACTTTATGCGGAACCTCATGGTGACGCCTACGGCAGAAGTGCGCCTAAAGTGTCAATATAGTTACTGTCGCCATAAAAGTTCGGCAGCATGTTACGTTCCGGTAACATGTGAAGGCGAAAGCCTGCTGCAAATTTGATAATGCGCCGTCTCGTATCGCGGCGTTGCTGCTTTCGCAGGTCGGCTCCTTCAGCTCGTTTTCGACGCATAGCTGCGGCTTCGCGCGCTCGTATAGCGGAAGAGCACCGACTTTGTGCGCGCTTGACCGTCATCTGCTACTCGTATAGCGAGGCCAAACTCGAGCCAACGACGTTTCTCTTAGACTTCACGTTGCATCCTCTCGTGAGGGGATTCAAAAATATGCTGTTTTGTGTATTGCATGAGTGATTTCAATGAATGTATGCACTGTTCGCTTCACTTTACTGAGCGCTTGTAGCCATTGCATCTTTTGCTTCCTTATGGAGCAGGGGCGTAGTCAGGGGGGGGGGGGGTTATGGGGCTTCAGCCCCCCCCTCCCGAAATTTTTTCATGCTGTCCATGCATCGCCGACCAAAGCAACCCCCGGCGGCGGAAATCATTCTGGGTTTAGTCTAGAATGTCTTTTTCACGCTCGAAAAGACATTTCACCGCGAACATTGCGAACTAGGGCTGGTTTTCGCGGCAACGCCCATGCACCGGGAGTCACATAACGCAAGCAGCCCCATCCGAGCACAGTTTCAAAGGCGTTTTGATGGTGAATGGGCTCGCCGCGGCTTTTCGCGCAGGCCACGGAATCTACGGAGCGCATGGATGTAAATTCCGAAACTTTATGGGTATAAAGTTCTCATAACCTTTTGATGTGAAAAGTGCATCGACATTTCCAAAGCTCGGCTTTAGATTTTCACTTGCGGAACTCTGTGGATTTAATGTTGTTTTAAACATTCGACGCCAAAGGTACATTGACTTTTCTAAAATCCTACATCAGAACATACAACGAGACAAGCCAAATCAACACACTATCAGGCAAGTTGGCAAAGCACGCAACGAGGTCTGATGAGACGAAACGTTGTGGTGGTTCATTTGTGCCGTCATATCACATAAAAAAATCAACATTTTATTTTTCACCTATGCCAAAGCATCCATATCAAGACACTAAAGCCAACCAAGGTAACTGCATTCTTATTTATTTTTTCTACTTTGGCTTTTATTCGCGAAGACAGATTGAGCCTCTTCAATTTTGTTCTCGCTACCCGCGGGCTACCAGAGCCAGCCAGAGCGCATGCGTTTTTCTCGTGTTGCCCCGACCACCGCGCGGCGCCATTCGGTGCGCGTTCGTTTTTTTCGGACCGAGTGGATTTTCACCTGGCAGATTTTTGGACGGTTTCTGATGGCAGACGAGTAAAAGAAACACTGGTCGCTCATCGCGATCACTGTGGGGGCTCGATGGATTGCACCGCGTTCGTTTGAGCGCAACCTCTCCGGAAAGTCTTGTCTCGCCGGTGTAGGATAGCAAGCAGTATGCGCATGGCTCCCGGTGTACCAAGCGTCTCACGTTTTCTTCGATATTCTTCGATATTCCTAAGGTAGCCACATTAGGTGCACAAAAGTAGGCATTCGGCTGTGGCCAACATACTTTCATTTGCGTTTGTTCATTTCGGTGGCCCCGCCCCTCAAAAGGAAAAAAAATACAGCGTTGTGGCGCAGTGAATTGTCGTATGGTGAAAGTTCGATTTTGTTACTTTTTTGTTTGCAGAAAGTAATGGGCCACGGGACGCTTCAGTTGCCGGATACTCTTATTATATTATTGCGATAGCAATTATGTGGACACTCAAGGCCCATTCCTGCCGTCGCCGTGGCCCGCAATGTGGCCCGTTCCACTTACTTGTGTGCTTCTGTGCATGAAACGACGTTTTTGTTAAATTAACTGAAACGCCAATGCATTTCTGCCCAAAGTTCAGGAATTAATATCTCGAAACTGGTGCCATCTTGAACATTTGTTCCAAGTGGTTCCGCCTTGTGAACTCCACGGCTATAATTAGTAAATTGCAATATAGGCCATAACGTAAATAGTTGCAAACTTAATTAGCGAAATTTTATTAATTGGTCGATTTTGCATCTAAATTTGTTGCGCGAGTATTGCCTGCCGCTTCGAGCCGAGCAGCTCACGAACTAGAATTGTGATGTCTGCCACAGGCAACCTTTAAAGATTTTTGAAAGTGTTGGCTGAAATACCCTTTATATGATTCAGAACTGCTATACATCTTGAAGACACTGAACCTGTGAGAGGAGCTGAGGTGGGGCCGAATGCTGAAGCGCTTGTGAAACACTCGCTTCTCGGAAGCTTTGGACGAATACATCGATCTCTGCTTAGATCTTCAGTGCCTCCAGAAGTGCGACGCTTGACTTGCCGCGCTGTCTAGAGACAGCTTTATTCATAGTTTTTTTTGCAGCAACTGTTGTGAAAGGCAGTGAATATAGAGTACTTTCTTTACTGAGAATACTTTATATAGGGCCGAGTGCGTTCTGTTAAACTTCACGAAGCAAGGAACGAGTTCACTATGAACGGCCGCGTGTATATCTACAAGCTTTGTTGACGGGGGCTGGCTGCGGCTGCCACAAGAGACGAGATGGCGTTGCCAAAGGCGGCAGCTGCTTACGAAAAAATCGGCCGGAAAACAAGGCGTGGGAGCAGAACCCGCTGCAGCCGAGGAGACAGGGCTTAGAAAACAAAGTAGCGCGGACGACAGTGAGAAAAGGAAAGAAGAACATGAAAAAATGAAGGTATAAGAAAAAATAAAAATAAAGATGGGACAGACACTTCAACGTAGCGCGGTGGTCGTAGTATGCTTAAAATGTCCCCTGAGAGTACTGAAACAGTGCAAGCTGTTTTCACTAGGGCCATGCGATGTGTGTCAGAAGCTGGTTTGGATGTTGCAAGGAATACGCTACGAATATATATATATATATATATATACATATATATATATATATATATGCGCGCGCGCGCGTGTGTGTGTGTGTGTGTGTGTGTGTGTGTGTGTGTGTGTGTGTGTGTGTGTTTGTGCGCGCGTGTGTGTGTGCGCGCGTGTGTGTGTGTGTGTGTGTGCGCGTGTGTGTGTGCGCGCGCGTGTGTGTGCGCGCGCGTGTGTGTGCGCGCGCGTGTGTGTGCGCGCGCGTGTGTGCGCGCGCGTGTGTGTGCGCGCGCGTGTGTGCGCGCGCGTGTGTGTGTGCGCGTGAGAACTGAAGTCTTACTTTTTTAGGGGTTTCTGCTTTCCTGCTTATGGTGCGTTCGTGAGTATCGTTACAGCAAGCGAGTGTGAAATGTAGGTCGCGTTTACCTTAGATTTTTCCTTAGCCTTTGGCTCTGAGTGCCCAGCGACCAATTTCTTTCTTGTCGCTTTTATTAAAGCGTTTCGTCTTAACATGCGAGTTTACGTGTTATCACCGACAAGCTGCGTAAACACAAGCAAATAAGAATTTATGCTCACCTAGCTTCACCCTTCTCTTTCCGCTGTACGACATATTTTCGTCACTCCCTTGTAACTATATGAAGCAAAGCCAGGAATTAAAAAAAAACAGCCATGCATATGCCTATGAACAAAACGCATAGGATGCGGTAGAGGAGCTGCGGTCTCGCTGGACTAAATTTCTTGACATCATATAACAAAATTTTAAGTGCTCTCAGTCATTCAATCAGTCAGTCGGTTGCTCGGTCGGTCGGTCTGTATCAATCAATCAATCAATCAATCAATCAATCAATCAATCAATCAATCAATCAATCAATCAATCAATCAATCAATCAATCAATCAATCAATCAATCAATCAATCAACCTTCTCACGCTCTTCCTTTTGCTCTTTCGAGGGAGAGGAGGAACAGTCTGGATGGTAATCTAGCCGCATGTGGCCGCCAACCAATAATTTCCCGTAGATGAGCTGAGATGACAAGTAATACAAGTTTCATGTAGAGTCGGGCTCTTATGACTCTACGAACACCGCTGTTCCTGAACTACGGCGGAAGAGAGAGAGAGAGAGAGAGAGAGAGAAGGGAAGGAAATACAGGGAGATTAGCCAGTGTAAGTACCGGCTGGCTACCCTGTGCTGCGGAAAAGGCATGAAAGGGAATAAAAGGTAAAAGAAGAAGAAACATAAAAAATAAAGTGAGAAAAATTGACAAGATAACGCGATGCGATGAGCTGCAACTTTGAAAGTCGGTCGCACAATTCACAAGCCCTTAAGAGGAAGCTTTAGCTCGGGCCCAACTCCGACGCGGCCTATTCAAATACATGTAAAACGCAAAAACATTTTTCTGAGATAACCCCTGGACCGATTTTAATGAAATTTGTTGCATTTGAGAGAGAAAGTTAAATTATAGTGACTGTTTGAAGCGGAATTTCGATTTAGGGCTTGAATTTTGATGCAAGAATTTTCGAAAACTCGGAAGTTCGAAAAAGAGAAGCACGAAGTTTAAAAATTCATAGCTCTGCATCGAGAACAAATATCGCGGTTTTGTGAATGGCATCCATTATTTCATTGAAAGCGGACAAATTCAATATGTCATTTTACATGTTACGTGAATTTGTTACGTTGGTTACAAGGGTTCTGCAAAAGCTGTATTTCCATGTTATTAAATTTTTTTGAGATTCATGTGTAACATCAATTTTGTCCACTTTGGATTTACTATTAGGTGCATTTCACGGAATTGTAGTATCATTTTTCGTTGGTGAGTTACAGAGTTGTAAACTTGATAGTACCGTTTTCTGAAAATTTTCAATTTTCACGAATTTTTAATAAAATATTGACAACCTAAATCGCAAATTAGAAACGAACAGTCACTAGATTTTAAGTTTTTTCTTTCAAATGCAACAAAGCTCGTCAAATTTGGTGCGGTGGTGGCCGAGAAAAACGAATTCTCCTTTTACATGTATTTAGATAGGAGCAGACGAGCTAAAGCTTCCTGTTAAGAACCTGAGGAAAACCCTTAAGGCCTTGAGTGCCGAAACCCTTCTGGACCAGTGTCATAGACCTTTTTTCCTCTGTGAAGGGGCGATCGTCTAGCTTTTCGAACGTGGTGCCGAGCACTTTTCTAGACACATTGTAATGGGGACAATCACAGAGAAGGTGCTTGATCGTCTCCTCGCAGCCACAGCTGTCGCAAGAAGCGCTGTCGGCCATTCCAGTGCGGAAGGAATAGGCGTTCGTGAACTCCATGCCTAGCCACATCCGGTACAGAAGCGTTGCTTCCGCTCGTGGTAACCCTGGTGGAAGACGAAGTTCCAGACGTGGATCCAATGTGTGAAGACGTGCGCTGGTGAACTCACTGGTGTTCCACAGAGTTCTACATCTGTTCTCGACAGTGGTATTGGTATAATGTGGGCACCGCCGTGGGCCCTTCGGGTAGCGTCGTCCGCACTGTGATTTCCCGAAATTCCGCAGTGACCCGAATAGTGCAATCGGGTTACAGTGAAAGAAAACACATAACTATGTACTTGCCATGTTTTAGTGGCTGAAGGAGCTAAGATAATAATTTAGAGCACGCGTTTCCTTTTTTTTCTGACACAAGAACAAAATCGAAAAGTGTTTGCACTGTCACGCGTGCTCCATTTTTAAGATTTATGAAATTAAAGAAAATAGCCCGTGGCACATAACATAATTTTAGTGCTTGAGCTGTATTATTCAGAGTAGCGGAGATTACTAGCACGAGAAACTGAAACACATATTTAACTGATTAACAAAAAGTTGCTAACTTCCTAATTAATTATACATTACGGTGCATATGGCCATTTACGAATTGTTGCCGGTGAGTTTGCAAGGCCTATCCACTTGGAATGAATTTCCAGAATTAGACCAGTTTGGACATAGCACCATTAAACTCGTCGTAAAAATGCACTGTTGCTCCCCTTCTTTAACAAAACACTCTTTTATGCATTGAAGCACAAAAGTACCTGGAACGCCGATGTATTCCGTCCCACGCTTTGGTAATGATTGCTGGAAACTGGTGACATCCTACAGATTTATTTCAAGGAAACACGTTTTGAAAGCTCACTAGCTATAAAATTCGTAAATTGCAGAATGCGCCGTAAGGTAATTAACCAGGAAGAAAATTTGTGAATTTGCGTTAATTAGTTGAGTATCTGTTGCGATTAATGATGTTAGTAACGCCAGCGCCTCTTCGAATAATACAGATCAAGGACAAGGATGGTGCTATCTGCCACAGACGATTTTTAAAAATTTCATAAAGCGTAAGAATGATGATCCTGTACGCTGAATAAATGGACAGAGTAGGCATCTAGCTTTTTAAATCGGAGTGGCGCAGCGACAGAGGTTCTACTACATTCAGTGCGTCCATCGACTGGAATTGTGGCAACGTCTGTTGTCGGAAGCCTCAAAAACCAAAAGTTGTTTTTTTTTTCGTCGGAAGGTGGCAATGCCAGTACTTTGATTCACACTCATAGTACCACGTGCCTCTATAACTGTTTCTTTTCTCTTTCAACCGCGGCGCTCATGAAAGAAAACAGTTTGTCTTTCTTCAGGGCTGCGCTTATGCATGCTTGTTTGTCATTGTTGTCACAATGCAATTTGGTTAAGAATGCCTTCGCAGACAGTTTCTTCACCGAAACAACAATCGCAACAGCTTACCACAAGCACCAGGACGCTTCTGGCATTGCCTCACACTTGTGACGCGTGAGGCAATGCCCCATGTGCCAAATGTGAGGGTTTCTTATCCACTCTAAGCAGCTTGCAAGAAATTGAAATGTGGCGGTGGGTAATAGGGTGCAGAAAGCCCACGGTGCAGCATCAAACGCTGAACCGCCTGTGTCGCAAGAAATGCGCCGTCATCGCGGTCGAATGATGGATGTATTAGATTACCCACACACTTTATCCAGGTTCAACTCCTGTGGATTTCTTCATATTTATTTTATTTTGAACGACGTTTCTTTGGTACGCATGCAACCTACTCGCTGCGCACGCATTGTTATCCCCACGCCTTCTTATCCGTGAAACTATATCGCAGCGAGACGTCGGCGACATATATAAGCTGA
Source organism: Dermacentor variabilis (assembly GCF_050947875.1). Classification (NCBI taxonomy): domain Eukaryota; kingdom Metazoa; phylum Arthropoda; class Arachnida; order Ixodida; family Ixodidae; genus Dermacentor; species Dermacentor variabilis. The sequence continues at coordinate 51,032,564 of NC_134569.1, read as the reverse complement.
CAGCGCTGCTCCATACTTCTCGCGTTTGGTCGAACTGGATGGTGGCGTCAGCGCAATCGTTTGGAGCATCTCCTCCGGCGGTAAGATGCAGGGCGCAGGTACGGTTGTAGGTTGCATAAACCGCTGTCGCAATGAGAGTGTGCCTATATTGCCTGTGGCGAATCAAGAGAGAGAGAGAGAGAGAGAGAGAGAGAGAGAGAGAGAGAGAGAGAGAGAGAGAGAGGCGCCGACTGATGAAACAGTGATGAGAAAGCGATGACGGCGAAATGAACAAATGAAGCGACACTACGGTTGAACAGCGTAATGAACGTGCGAGAAACGGTGGTGGAGCCGGATGTTGATGATGCAATGCGTTCATGCGTTCTGCGGCTGGTCAAGATCCCACAGAGGAGCGCACGTAGTGCAGGAAAACGAAAATAAGCAAAATAACCCGTGACGAGCCAGAACCGTTAGCGGGCTGTTCGGTCTCTCTCATTTTTCTTCCTTTATGGTCAAGGAATCGTAAAAACAAAACGAAAAAATGTGCGCGCACGCGGCGTATACGCGGTTGAAAAGACGGACGTGACAGCTTTCGTGTCCGAGCGTCCGAGCGCCGCGCGAACGCTTCCATCGCGCGCGCCGGACGCAGGCCCAGCAGACAGACACACACGCAAACACAAACTCAAAAGAAGACAGGGAGGAAGCCGAATTTCTCGGCGAATTGTGACGAGTTTCTCGTCAAGTGAAAAGACGGGAGAGTGGAAAGAGAAGAAGCGGAAACAAACTGAAGGGGTGGTGGTGGTGGCCAGGGGGGAGGGGGGAGGGGAGGAGGTTCCGGGCGTGCCCCATCCTGCAGCCTCATTGCAGTCTTATTTCGTTTGGCAAGCGGGGGGCACGCGTGGTACAAGTGCGAGTAACGAACGACACTTTTCTCTGGCTGCGGGAAGCGCGCTCTTGAGTTTGAAGAAGCTCGGACGGTGAGGGAGAAAGTGATGGGAAAAGAAAATGAAACAATCAGAGGCACTTCAGGGCGGCGGACGCGCGGAGTTTAAGTGGGGACGAGGACACGCACAGACGCACTGAAAAAAGGTCGGTAGATGTGCTAGCGGAAGCAAGGTCGTATGGGAACGGTGGGCGTCGGTTATTGGGGAGCGGGATAAAGGTGAAGAGCCTATAGAAAAAGCAAAAGAAAGCAATGCATGCTGGCTGTTCTGCCGTGGATAAAGGGCCCGGCTGCTGAAGAGACCACGAATGTGGATGGCTAGAAGTTAATGGCATGTAGAAGAAAAAAAAAATGCCACGGAGCTCCGCGAGAGTGTTGCTTTATGCTCTTACTAATGGTGGATGGTATGCGTGTAGGGAGGACGCGGTGAGCGGTGGCGGCGACAGGAAATGAAAAATTGAAAGATTGCGACTGACGTCTAGGCAGCACAAAAAGCTCCACGCAACAGAAGCCATTAGAGCTGTGAGAATGACCAGACATTCCGAAATGTTGAAGCAGGAAGGTAAATGTGAGTTCTTGGCGAATGATGAGATGCGATGAAGGTGGTGACACGGTAGTGCATTGCGTCTGCTTGTGCAAAGGGACTCGGAAACGTGGAAACAGGGAAGAGGGGAGGGCGAGCCGTAAAAGAATAAAGGGATTGACAACTGATTATGTTTTGGAATTTAAGGCACTTTTATTTATTTTTTAGTGCTAAGAAAAGCTTACCGTCCAGAGTGCCCAGAACCGCAACCGTTACGCCGAAGGCGTGGCAACATATTTAATCGAAAATTTTCCACCAGTGGTCACATTCGTGTTTACGTAGTCCTGTGCTGAACGCAACAGCTGTTGTACACTGACGTAAGTGTGAAGCCAAAAACGAGTACGGCTCCAGCCGTATAAAATAATCCTCTTTTTATTAATCATCTACCTTAATCGGTCACAGTATGTTGTGTCAAACAATCATATGTCCCCATTTAATCCTGTAGACTCTGGTGTGCCCCAAGGATCATAGACCCTCTTCTCTTCTTAATTTACATTAACGATTTACCCAATGACGTTTGTTCTAATATTTACCTTTTCGCAGATGACTGTGTTATCCTCCGTGAAATCTCGGACAAATCTGATAACAAATTCTTACAAGTCGATATAAACGCTATCTCTAACTAGTGTGACGCATGGTTAATGCAACTTAACTAAATGTAAATGTATGCGTGTAACTCGCAGCAATATTCCTATTCCTATTATTCCAATATTCCTATTACTTTAATTATACTACCCTAGAGGTCGTAACCTCCTATAAATACCTAGGCGTCCACATAACTTCGTCACTTTCCTGGTCGTTGCACATCGACAATGTAATTAACAATACTAATCGCATGCTTGGATATATTCGCCGAAATTTTTCTTCTGCTCCTACATCATTAAAATTAATGCCATACAAAACGCTTATTAGAAGTAAAATGGAGTACGCCTCATCCATCTGGGACCCGCTCCTCGAAACCCTTATTCAATCACTTGAATTAATTTAAAACAATGCCGCACGTTTCATTCATGGCAATTGCAGCCGCACATAAAGCGTAAATGCCACGAAAAAGTCTTTGCTGCTTGCTCCTCTCTCAGCCCGGCGTAAGTGCTTTCGCCTTGCTTTATTTCATAAACTATATTTTCACAATTGCTACCTGTGTGATAATCTTATATCCTCACCTGCCTACATTTCCTCTCGCATTGATCACAGCTATAAGGTTGCAATAATTCAATGCCGCACCAGTACCTGTAACGAATAATTGTCTCCATGTGTGCGTGTTTCTTTTTTTCTTTTTTTAGCGTTTTCCTCTCTGTCATCTTTCTAACCCGTATCCCCCATCCCCAGTATAGGGCAGCAAACCGGAGACTCATATCTGGTTAACCTCCCTGCCTTTCCTCTTCATTATCTCTCTCTCTCTCTCTCTCTCTCTTATTCCTAGGACCTCTCAGGAATGGAACCACCTTCATGGCGCAGTTGTCGCAATCAAGGACAACCCAAAGTTTCGTTCAGCCTTATCAGACATCATCACTCCCGAATTCAATTAACTAATCAGTTTTGCTGTAATAACTAACAATTTCTTGCTGCTTTGTTATTTACTTATGTATGTTTTTTACCCACTCCCCTCTGTAATACTTCGGTCTTGAGGGCACAATAAAAAAAAAAGAAATCAATCAATCCTATGGTAATTTTACTTATGATTTCAGCATTTGTGAATAAATTCTGCAATAATGTCTACAGTCTTGTTGTATCGTGTCGAACTCCCTTTTTATCGCTCTTGGCCTTTCACTATACAATATGAGCACGCGAAAATGAAAATGTTTTCGAACGGGACAGCGCAGTGTCTTTTCACCGGCACTATTTCGCTGCAGAACATAGCTGAAGGAATTTCTTTCGGCCCACAGGGAGGTCACAGAACTGTCTCGCGCAGACTTGCGCGAGACAGAGTTACCGAGGAGCCAAATTTTCATTTACAGCAGTAACGACGCTAACAGAAAGCCACCATAGAAGCCAGCAGTCTGTTTGCTTCATATGACAGATGGCACACAGCGATGTCGTTGGCGATGGTCTGATTTGTCAGGCGATGAAAAAAAAAAGGATTAATTTCCGCTTCGTATACTGTGACGTAGACAAAGAAAAACAACGTGGATTCCTTTCACCTTGTCTTTGAAAACTTCATTGATTGACGAGTTTTAAAGCCTCAATGCAGTGCTTAGGTTGTGAGACACGAGATAGTGGGAGCTTCGAATTAATTTTGACTACGAGCGGTTCCTTAAGGGGAACATAAACGTACTTCAAGATCGTTCTGCATTCTGTCCCAATCGGAATACATCCCCAGTGATGGCGAATTAGACAGTGGAACGTCTTAGCTGCTGCCGTGGAATATAATAATGGTGAGTGATAATCATTTCAATGAGCTTGTTTAAGACTCGTATTACGTTAGAAGCCGCTGAAGCGGGCATGTTAGTCAGCAACACGGGTATAAGCGAAAATCATGCAGGAATTGGCGTTGCTTACAAGGTGATCTTTCGGACGTCGAGACTGAATTAAGCGCTCACTCATTATGTACTATTAACGAGATGGTAGCGCTGCAACTAACGGTGGGAAGTTAGCAATCTATTTCTGCAAGTTATTCTCAAATAGGTAGAGGAAGACGTTAGCCGTGATTAGACAGGACAAACATTGATATGCTGGAAGGAACAGACGCGTCGCTATATTGCAATTAAGTTAGGCAAGCGCTCAGGCAGGACTGATCCGAAGTCGGTATTAATCTCGTCATAAGACGAATCGGCTCTCATGTTATATATACTCCGATGGGTGTAATTAATTTCGTAAGAGTATATCAACCCCAACGGATGATGCACGCTGGCGAACACTGCGTGCAGTTAGGCAAGAGTAATAGAGCCAGTGGGGCAGGCTGCACTGTTCACGCTGGTGCGAATATACCGGCTCGCGTTACGAGCTCCACGCTTTCGACAGCATCGGGGCAGCGTGATCCATCTTCCAATGCATCGCTCACGCAACAGCCAGTAAGTACTCGTAGCAGAGCAACCATTCATACAGAGGCTTGTTATTTTATTGATTGGCAAACGACAGCTCATGCTACACGGTTTACACAGACTGTGGCCCCTTCCACCCCGCCTCTTAGACCGAGGAAATGATGTCCTGCATGCAACAGCATGAGGTTACTGGTTTGCTATATATATATATATATATATATATATATATATATATATATATATATGAATGCATTTTATTCAATCTTTTTTTCCCGTGAGTCGCATTGTCGAGTGGAAAAAGGAGGGGGATCACTCCGTGATCTTATTTTTTTTAAGCGTATTTAAGAAAAGCGCACATGAAGATAATGAAGAAGTTAGTCGGTCAATGATATGCACCGGGAAAATAGCGGTAGTTTAGTGAAGATTGCTGATTAACTATCGTATAAAAAGTATATATATATCGGGATAAATAGAGAAAGAGAGTGGAATGGGGAGATAGAGAGAAAGAGATGAGCACGAACAAAGCGCGTACAGTATAGAGCGGTAGGGGGCGGCATTCTTAAAGTTTATCGCGAAGCCCCGTAGACCGCAGGAACCTTAATAACGCGAGTAAGGCCTTCAACGCGGATGTTCTTTCGGAGCACTTATCTAAAGCTTTGAGTTCTGATAGTGGATGATTGTCCAACTGGTCCAGTACTCTGCACATCACTTGTCTCTGGACAATATTCGCGGGCAGACACAGATAATATGTGTGAGCGTCTCATCGATGTTGCATGTGTCGCATGTGGGGCTGTTGGCCATTCCAATGAGGAAAGCATAAGAGTTCGTAAAGGCAACGCCTAGCCACAGACGGTGTAGCATGGTCTGTTCACGTCGTGGTAACTCAGGCGGGAGATGCATCCGCATGTCCGGAGGCAGCGAATGTGAACGACACATGGTGAAAACATTCGAATCCCACAGGGGCAAAGTACAATCACGGGACAACAATCGCAGCCCAGCCGCAGCGTCTGTTTGCGAAAGCGGAATGAAGACTCGTTGACCACTTTCATGTGCAGATTGAGTGGCTCCGTCGGCGTGCTTATTGCCGCTGATGTTACAATGTCTTGGAAGCCATTGAAAGTTTGTTGTGTCTCTTGTCATGGCTTTGATGATATATATGTCAATTCATTTTCAAGTCAGTTGTTCATTGACTCCGGGGCGCATTGGGTTTCGTATGCACTGAAGTGATGCCTTGGAGTCACTAAAGACTGTCCATTGTTGCGGTCCAAGCGGTCTCAATTAATCCACCACACTATAACTTTGTGACATGAAGTCTAATCATATAAAAATGTTTTTGCTGTTTGTATGTGTTGAAGCACGAACACTGTGTCATCAACATTCGAACGCGCCTTACAGCTTCTTCTGAGTGAACTTGATATATCTCTCTCTCTCTCAAACAAGGATAAAAAAGATCTTAAATAAGTATGCACCTCTTCACACAAATGAAGGCAGGAGCACGCGGAAGGAAGCAGAAAGGAGAGAAAGAGCCCAGCTTGACGGTTAAAACAAGCGGCGTAATTATACTACACTGGCCAATCAAGAACAAGAAAGAAAAAAAGAAAACATGAGAAGCACCATAGCAAACGCTACGCAGCTAGTGCAAGGTTTTCACATTAACAAGTTCTGATCGATGGGTTTCCAGTGCGCTAACTTCCTTCTTTCCAATACACTTTTTCCTCCGTGTACTGCCCTGCTATTCCGTGAATCCATTAGGCATACGAAGAAAAAAGAAACGGTCTAGCTAAATGCGTGGCGGCTTCCGTTTTCGTACCGTATACCGTTAGTTCACACTCCAGCGCAGGCTCGGAAAAAAAAAAAGAAAAAGAAGGATCGCCAAGACCTGAGAGCATCAATTAAGGTCGAGCAGGTACGAAATGAAAAAAGTAAAGAAAGAAACAGGCTTCTTGTCTTAGTTCCTTCAGGTCCTTCTTACCGGTCATCATCCCTTTTCTGATTTTGCTGGTCTGTTCAGATATAAATGGTTTACTTTGGGAACATTCAAATAAAAAAAATACTACTTTATTATCCTTTATTTTACAGCGAACAAAAGTTAATAAACGAAAAGTGACAATAAATATAGTGATGTAGAAATAACACTGGCCACGACAGAGTTACTAGGCGCCAGTTTAGTGCTGTTCAGGCCGCTACTCACAAGTGAGATACACTTTGCCGTTTTTAACCTTTTTCAAAGCAGTCCTCCTGGTACCAGCATAGATAAAGAAGGTCCAAACCCACAGATAAGTTGGAGCTTCGTACATGGTACAGAGCACAAAAGGTGCCACTGATTGCCACTTTTCTTAAAGCGAACAGCTCGGTCGCGACCACAAGCCTTAACGAAACTCCGTGAATATATCTAAAGTGTATAATATACATGTGTGTATGTGTGTGGGACCGTATCTGCTGTTTAAGTGTTTAGCACTGCGTGTATCATAATAATCACCCAGCGCCTAAAATAGCATATCAGGTGATCAGATAGGCTAACATCTCCAGCATACAAGCAAAGCTTGTCTCTCTCTCTCTCTCTCTCTCGGTTCGGTGGTCGGAGGTGGTTAGATATTCACCGCCGACACAAAGGTGTCGATGCAAAGGTGCGTGCTCTTGAGCAACCGAATTGGTCACCGAACTATATCTATTATAGCTCTTGCGAGACACAGGCGTGGTCAGGCGAGATCTTCGGGACATGTAGTACATGCCGTGGTAGAGCGGTGGAGAAAGAGCGCCTCCCTTTTCTCCCGCCACTCTCTCCCCCCTGTGGCGGCTGTGGGAATGGACGATTGCTGCAGCCTTCCAATCTGGTACTCGTGCCGCTGGAGACAATACGCATGCACGCATGCATAATAAACCGGCTTCTTCTTCATCATCATCATCTTCTTCTTCATCATCATCATCATCATGAGCTTGGCTACGCCCACTGCAGGGCAAAGGCGTCTCCCATACTTCTCCAACTACCCTACTCATGTGCTAATTATGACCGTGTTGTCCCTGCAAACTTGTTAATCTTATCTGGCCACCTAACTTTCTGCCGCCGCCTGCTACGCTTTCCTTCTCTTGGAATCCAGTCCACAACCCTTAATGACCACGGGTTATCTTCCCTCCGCATTACATGCATTGCCCATGCCCATTTATTTTTGTTGATTCCAACTAAGATGTCATTAACTCGCGTTTGTTCCCTCACCGAATCTGCTCTCTTGTTATCCTCTTAACCTTACACCCATCATGCTTCCGTCCATAGCTAGTTTCGTCGTTCTGAATTTAAGTAGAACGCGTTTCGCCAGCCTCCAGGTTTCTGCCCCGTAGGTGAGTACTGTTAAGACACAGCTGTTATGCACTTTTCTCTTGAGGGATAATGTCAACCTGCTGTTCATGATCTGAGAATGCCTGCCAAACGCACCCCAGCCCATTCTTATTCTTCTGATTATTTTAGTCTCATGATCCGGATCCGCAGTCACTACCTGTCCTAAGTAGATGTATTCCCTTACCACTTCCAGTGCCTCGCTACCTATCGTAAACTGCTGTTCTCTTCTGAGACTGTTAAACATTACTTTAGTTTCCTGCAGATTAATTTTTAGAGCCACCCGTCTGCTTTGCCTCTCCAGGTCAGTGAGCATGCATTGTAATTGGTCCCCTGAGTTAATAAGCAAGGCAATATCATCAGCGAATCGCAAGTTGCTAAGGTATTTTCCATTAACTCTTATCCCCACTTCTTCCCAATCCAGGTCTTTGAATACCTCCTGTAAACATGCTGTGAATAGCATTGGAGAGATCGTACCTCCCTGCCTGACGCCTTTTTTTATAGGGATTTTGTTGCTTTCTTTATGGAGGACTGCGGTGGCTGTGGAGCCGCTATAGATATCTGAGTATTTTTACATACGGCTCGTCTACACCCTTATTCCGTAATGTCTGCACGACTGCTGAGGTTTCGACTGAATCAAACGCTTTCTCGTAATCAATGAAAACTATATATAAGGGTTGGTTATATTCCGCACATTTCTCTATTACCTGATTGATAGTGTGAATATGGTCTACTGTTGACTTGCCTTTACGAAATCCTGCCTGGTCCTTTGGTTGACAGCAGACTAAGGTGTTCCTGATACTATTTGCGATTACCTTAATAAATACTTTGTAGGCGACGGACAGTAAGCTGATCAGTCTATAATTTTTCAACTCTTTGGCATCGCCTTTCTTATGGATTAAGGTCATGTTGGTGTTATTCCAAGATTCCGGTGCGCTCGAGGTCATGAGGCATTGCGTATACAGTGTGGCCATTTTTTCTTGAACAATGTGCCCACCATCCTTCAACAAATCTGCTGTAACCTGATCCTCCCCAGCTGCCTTCCCCCTTTGCATAGCTCCCAAGGCTTTCTTTACTTCTTCCGGCGTTACTTGTGGTATATGTCAAATTCCTCTAAATTATTCCCTCTTCCATTATTGTCGTTGGTGCCTCTGGTACTGTACAAGTCTTTATAGAACTCAAAAGCCACTTGAACTATTTTATCCATATTAGTAATGATATTGCCTACTTTGTCTCTCAACGTATACATCTGATTCTTGCCTATTCCTAGTTTCTCCTTCATTGCTTTTAAGCGTCCTACGTTTCTTAGAGCACGCTCAATTTTATCCATATTCTACTTCCTTATGTCTGCTATCTTACGCTTGTTCATTAACTTGGAAAGTTTTGTCACTTAGGCTGTTTTGGTACATTGCTTGTAATAAGCTCGAAGTGCTGAAGCGCCAGTTTCTTCAGAATACGACTTGTATGTGTAGCCACTTGCACTGCCGCCACAGATGTGCTGGATAAAAGCCCTGTTCTCTACGGAATGGCGCAATACCACAATAAAGTCTACCTAAATTTATCCGCTACAACAGACATGAGCCTTGAAGCGCATCATTGCTTTAATAAAGCGAACATATATCTAGAAGTGTTCGACTATTTTCTTACACTGACAGTGAGCTTCGATTGCGCAAACTCTTGTTTGTCTCTTTTTTCTTAGCCGCGCGCCTTGTGGCCCACCATTGGGCTCGAGACGCGCCGACTTAGGCTCCACCCGGATAAAGGGGGTCTTCCCTCGGGGATTTGGCACACGGCCTTGCGCCGACTGGAGACGTAAGCAGCAGAAGCCGCCGCCGCCGCCGCTGCGCCGAGTGCAGCACTCGGATGAAGCAGAGCTCTCGCCCTGCAGGATTTCGCGCATCCTTGGGCTCGGGTCGTGGCCCGCTTGTCGCGTGCGCTCGTTTTCCCGTTTCATGTCGCGCAGTCGCTGAAACGCGATGTCTGCTAACACGCGCTTCCATGGCTGCACCAGAGTGCGGCACGAGTATGTGGGAGGGAGCCGGAGGAGGGGTTGATGGAAGCAAGTTGTCTGGGCGCATCGTCCTTCGGTGCGTTCCTTTCTGTTTTGTTTAGCCACGAGTGAAGACGAGTTTACTTTTCTCGAACATGAGGCGCGATGAACTTCGGCGCGCGCGTACGACTAGGCTGGGTATCTGCCATTTCGCAGCACATTAACGCCAGAACCTGAACCAGTTTGCATAGTCTTGTGTTAGTATACCACGTAAAAAAAAAAGAGAAAATTTGGGGTCTAGAAAAACGCAGGATGCAGCGCTGTTATTTGCAGTGTTTGTCGATATGGACATGTAGATACAGCTTAGAGTGAGCCCGACTCGGTATAGCTTAACAAGTATACCGCGTGAAAACGTGTGAGACGTCAATTATAGTGAAGCAGGCTCCGTCGTATTAGCGTGCGAAGGCATTTAAGCAGCAAGGCAAGCTCTACGGAGAGTCACCTTGTTTCCTCTTCTGTGAATATGCTGCCTTAATCCTGTATTACAAAATTTCCTGCCGTCATGCTTTTTGCTTTTCAAGCTACTCCGTGCACGGGTATCAGCAACAGCTGACATCCATTGTGCTGTCTGTCACTGGGGGTGTTAGCCATCGCAACCCACTGACGACGGCCATTCCACTGGAACCAACAGCACGCTTTATGAAAGTCAGCGCGAAGCTCCTTTTGTGGGCTTAACACGCATGAACTTATTTCAGGAGGATGCAACCTATCCGACTATGTAAAAAGCACGTGAGCCTGCCTTGCCTATCGGTCTTACGTTGTTGCTCGAGCCACTACGCGACGTGTGGTGAGCATTTATGAAGCAACCACTAAATTGAAATTGACAAGAGCGACCCATTACCGAAATTAGAAGGCATGCAGCGTAAAAAGGAAGGAGAAAGAGAAATAAAGCGCCAGTACTCACGAGTTCCATCAAACCTGGTCGCGATGGTGTCCAGGAAAGTGTTCTGGGGTGCGAGCAAGCCCTTTCGCGCAGGCATGGCTCCGCCAGGTCACGTGTCGGCCGAGCGCGCACCACCAAGGGAGGGCTGGCTGGGTTGGGGGCGCGAATGTATCCCCGTTTCCCTCAGGTCATGTTCTCGGGGCCGTAGTCCGCAAGCCCCTCGTCAAGCTGTTTTGCACTGAGTGTCACACTTTCAGAAGGCTTCCCCAGAACAGCGTAAACAGGTTCTGATAACAACACAAAAGAAGACTGAAGGCGTGAGCAGATGGATGTCTGACCGATGTCCTCTTCTGATCAGATAGGATGCGAAGGTAAAGCCTGGCTAATCGCTTTTTGTGGTCTCCATTGAGTGAGTCTCGAAGGCATTTTGGGTGTAAGTAGGTCACTTGGACTTGAAGTCTACTGTTCAAGGGCTTGAATGAAGAGGAACATAGAGCCTAGTGTAGCTTGGTGAAATACTAGCGTTCGCGTCTTGAACGAAGGGAAGTGTACATTAAAAGAGCTGAGGGGCAAACTGTGCGCCGGCATCAAAGCCTGTCCGCTGGGTGAGCCGAAAAAGGAGGCGCGTCCGTGAAGAATCTTGCTTTTACTCACTGGTCGAGATGAGAGTCTTCGTGGCACTTGCACGACATCCTGACGAACAAACGAACGTGTGTGGCCGGGGCAGTGCGGCGGGCATCTAAAACAGCGTCAGATGACGTGGTCGTTTCCCGTAGCGTGAATATTTTGCATAAGTGTCGAGCCTACGTTTAGTTAGGACGAAAAAGAGCGTGAAGGGTGATACGAACGTGAAAATATGCTGATGATGCTTGTGGTCGTGGAGAAAGGCAACGGGACGGATAAGGCCTGCAAGGTCCGATTCTTACAAACGAAACAGCTGTTACCGAATTTCACGCCGGTTCGTAGAGTGTCCAGACAGAAGGCGACTTGTTCAGTGGATGGAGAAGGTGCGTCGGTTATTTAAGGTGGGCAACGATCGTACGAGCGCCGCAACGGATGGAAACGAACAAAGAGGGTCGTGAAGCGCTTCCAATGGCAGGCAGAGCTGCTTTACGCTGACCGTCACGTGTTCATGGTGAGGTATAAGCGGGAAGAAAACGCCCGCACTTCAGCAGCACACCGCGCTATGTGAGAACCTTTAGACGATGAAACGGGCTGTGGTTTCTGGAAGTGTTCATTCTCCTATGTTGCACTCGCGCTCAAGATCTTCCCTTCTTTTCTCACAGCCACGGTAGAACCCTTGACACAACAGTGGCCTCGTCCCTTCAGCTCCTGTTTTGAGTTAAAGAGAAGAAAGAAAAGCAAACAATTCGTTAGTTTGCGGTGACACTCTGTAACTTGACAGGTGGCACAGAAGGCAAAGCAAGTACAATACTGTTCTATAACTGCTTAACAGATCTTCATTCAGGGAACCAGGCTAGAACAATGAAGGAGACTCGGTATCTTGACAAAACATTCACAAGAGGACTTGGCCTCTTCTTTTCGACAGAAGTCAAAGGTTCTTCTCAAAACAATGACACCGTATTCGGGCTACCTCAAATTTCATGTGAGTAGGACATGCTATAAAGTATATTAGTAGGCACAGCAGCGAAATTGAGGCTATAGCATGTGCAACGTGACCTCCAGCCCCGCAGTTACCATAAGTTGCTCATCTCAATCATTCTCCGATCAATGTTAGTTTTAGACCTGACAAAAAATATGAACCACAATATCGGTCAGCATGAGTCATGCCGTTACTCAAGGTAAATACATTCTTGTTTCATCTAAAGTGTATATTAAACCTCTGCTTAATATATATATATATATATATATATATATATATATATATATATATATATATATATATATATATATATATATATATATATATATGGCCTGGTATGCTACTCTAGGTATTGGGTGACCAGATACCGCATTGACCAGATAAACACACAAACGGCACATACCCTTTAGGAATGCACACATTAAAACTGAACATGACGTCTGATCAAGGCCGGTAGCTCTCAGAAATATCAGAAGCACTTTCTTTGCACGCAGTGAGCCTGCAATGTTTCTCCACGGACCAAGAATGCCCAGCAGTTTTACGCATGAGTCATGCTACAATTGCAACGCAGCCTTCAGAGATTGTCTTTCTGATAAATACCGACTGCAACTGCATAAAGCGTGCTGCAAGTCCTCAGGAGCATTGCAAACCGAACATGCCGGCAAGTCTAACACCTACATAAGGGAGTGTACGCCATCCGATAGGGGCTGCAGTGATATGAGCGTACAATTCTGCTCTTGAGAATTGCCATCCAAACAGCTTAACTTAACAGCGAATAGGGGTTTTCTCATTTAGCACTGAGTGCCGTCCGGTGATGAAGTGCACTGGCCCCGCAAGCAACTTCAAAATCCTAGTTCATAAAAATCCCACTTGTGTCACTCACGAGGACGGCGCAGAGAGAAATGATGGCTTTAACGAAAGTTAGAGGTGGCAGTAGTACTGGTTTGTTGTTGAGCTAGTGGGTCTACACTGCGCTACGGACTATAAGAACTGTGGATTCACCCTGTTCCTTCCTTCCCTTACTTCTATGTAGATTGGCGCTAAGTAGCAATATTTTTTTATGGTCCGTATTACTACCGAGACGAGCAATGCATCGGGCACGACATCCTAGTATTGGTAAAAAGCGAGTCAATGACGACGCGATGCGCACTCTATGAACTCGAACTCAAGTTTAAGAAGACCATCACGCGCTCTCAGACTTATTTGCAAGCCAACCTTGAATTGCGCGGCTTCCGTTCGGCGTGGTTTACTTTAGCAGGTTACCAGTAATGGAAGCCTGACGCGGAGGGAGGTAGACGCAGTCTGAACTGCCCTCCTGCCTTTCCTCTACGGCCATAAAATGTAATCGACCCCGTGTATGAAGCTTGCCTTTTTTTTCTTCTGCGGTATCATAAGCTGACTATTATTGGTGTACATGCGCGTGTGCAAGTCACCCTGAACCATTTCCGTCTCCCGCACTTTCTGCATGGCAAGAGCTTAGCTTCCGGAAGATAAATTCTGGATATGCCACTGATCGCAACAGGGACCTCCAACATCAGATATCTGTGTTCTTATTGATGATTACTTAGAAAAATCAAAATGGCTACGTGCCTAAATTTCCAGCGCAATGGCAGCCTCCAGCCCTCCAATCTTATTATTTATCTTTAACATCAAACGAAAAGCACGGAGCCGCTGAACGGGGCCGTATTCGAGCGCATGTTCCCATCCAGCTGGCACACGAAGTATTTTCGAATGCAATGCGCCATGTTCGAGGAGTTCGAGTTCGAAACTCTTGGACGAAAAAAAAAAAAAGAAAGAAAGAAGAAGAAATGAGGCTATCGGTGACCAGAAGCGGTGCTCCGGGGACATCGAAAGTGGGGTTTTTCGTTTTCGTAGCTATAACTCTCCATCTCATGCGCTCGCGAAGACTGGCACAAGTTGGCCGAACAGTGTGCCGTACGAGGCTTTTACCGAGATGACGTCGCTTGACTCCGTGATAGGCAAAAATCCACTTTCCTGCATTGACGCTGCCCGTTCTTTTTGTGTTCTTTTCCATCCACTCTCGTGTTTCACCGCGTAGCTATTCACTATCTAAGAAGCATTGTGCACCGTCTTTTACGACCGAGTGTTCCTCCGGGAGTTATAAAAGGCGGCTTCTATACGTTTTTTTTTTCTTTTTTCTTTTTGTAGATCGGTTTGTAGATAAGGCGTCACCCTGCGCTTTCGGGCAGTATGAAGCAGTGCGGAACACGCCACTGTGTCATTATGCTCCTCCGTACGGGCCGTCATCAGGAAAGCCTCATTGGGGTAATGATTTCTTTCTTCCTTCAGGACCTGGTGGCTTTGCTGAAATAAGACGCTTGGAGGAAACCATGCAAAACGAGAAGTTTGAATTTGGTTGTCTGCTTCGAACAATTAGAAAACAAGCGTCCACGTTTTCTTCATTAACCTTTTGAGTAAATACATGCAGATGTCAGGAAAATTAATAAGCACCGCTCAATCGACAGCTCATATCAACGCTGCCACAGACGACGCAAATTAAGCGACACCGCTACATATTCTCCTGCAAGAAACTTCGGGGACACTGCACAGATAATCTGTTCCCCCACCACTCCGCTAGGAAGCGTAAAAAAAATAAAAGTAAAATTAGAAGAAAGAAAGAAAGAAAGAAAGAAGGAAAGAAAGAAAGAAGGAAAGAAAGAAAGAAGGAAAGAAAGGGAACGATGGGAATTCAGTTGTAATTGGCTTGCTGGACTCTAAATAAAGAAACCCGTCTGAGCAAAGACGTTGTTTATTGCCTCGGGCCTTTGATTCCAAGCAGAACGGTGTCCATGTACGGAAGCTTGTGTCAATTGTTCACATGCTTTTCTTGTTGTAAATTCTTGTGCAACTACTTCTAGTTCACAACGGAAAGCCAATTATAAATAAGCTAAAAGAATGAAAAAATTGCCTGTACAAATTACGCACGTGCTTCACACTTATTTGTTCATTTTAAGGATGGACTCCACTGAACATGCGCACCGGTCAAATATCTTGGAGCCAATCTGTTACGCCATTTTAATCATGTCGCCGCTCGTTGTTATCAACTGAGAGGTGTTTTAAAGCGTCGCCTAACTTTATCATTTCTTTTTCCTTGTTTACAAGTGGCAGCACCACGCAAAGTCTCTTAGCCAAGATGGGTCATGTCTTGTTAGGCACCGCTGCCTCTACGCGACAACGGCTTTGGGTGAAGAAGCAAGAATAACGAAACTGCTCGTGCGGCTTTCAGAATATGCATGACTCGCTCTGTTTCACACCGCTATCCGCACGTCGCGATAGCTTAAGTTAGACGTCACAGTTGCGCAAATGCTTTCCGCTTGCTAAATTTTATGGGCCCCCTGAGGTGCAGTGCGTTGTTTGACCGCGCGATGTACGAGCGTTGAATGCGTTGCAGAGAAAGAAAGGAAGAAACAAAGAAAGAAAGAAAGAAATGGTGACTTAGTAGTCGCCTAAGACTCCGTTCTGGCCACGGCGGCAATCCTTGTTGAAGAGGATGGTTGCGCAAGGGGTCGAAACGCCGAGTGAAGAAATTCCTTCAGCGTCCCAACTTTGCGTCAGTAGATGCCCTAAGGACGTGTTCGAGCTTTGTTTCTGCGGTTTACTTCTCTATATGATTTTTGTATAAGTAATCTTGCCTTTATGAGCTCTGTCGCCGGTGATGTTCATATTTATCACCACGATGTTTACTTGGTACAAATTGTTGCTCGAAAAGGAAGCTCTGTTTGACCGCTTGAAAAGAATTCGATCACGGTTTCGCGACATGTTGAGCGTTGTGGAAACGTTGTGTAACCATTGTCTGTTTGTATAACTTTACTACTATCGTCGGCTAGCCGCCGTCATTGTGACGTCATCTGCGCTGCCGTTGTCTCTGTTTCCGTAATTATCATCGCCGTCATTATATTTGCCATGGAGCCAACTATTGCTCTTTTTTGGTGTAGCTTATAAAAAGTTCCTTTGAGTGGCTCTCAGCATCAATAAAGAGAAAATGAGATATCCACCCGAACGTAGCAAATTGCTACAAATGTACCTATACGGGTTCCTCTAAAGAAAAGGCCTCGCAGATGAAGAAAAATTCGTCTTGGCTCGCAACTCGAATCCGGGACCACCGTCTTTCCGGGGCAGCCATCTCTGCCATCTTTGTAGCAATTTGCTACGTTTCGGTGGATGTCTCATTTTCACTTTATTAATTACTTCTCTCCACCTTTCGTGTTTCCGTAGAACTATTACGTCACTCTTGCCTTTTCTTCGAGTTGCCGATGAATTCGACTTCGCCCTACTATCTGGTATCCGCCTGGTAAGCTCAGATGGTAGAGCGGCTGCCCGGAAAGGCGGTGGTCCCGGGTTCGAGTCCCGGACCAGGATGAATTTTTCTTCAACTGCGAAGCTTTTTTTTCGAGGAACCCGTATGGGTTTCCTTTGTAGCTGTTTGCTGTGTTTGGGTGGATGTCTAATTTTCCCTTTATTAATTACTTCTCTCCACCTTGCGAATTTCCGCAGAACTTAACACGTCGTTCTCTGCATTTTTTCGTCACACCTGTTGCGCAATAGCGACATATTCATGCCCTTCTGATAAAAAGAAAGCGCAGTCGTATATAACATACCATGATTTCGAAAACAGTAATGTGGGGCACGGGCTAAATAGAATTAAGCAACAGACGGCAACACTGAAACGGAAAGAAACAAGGTGAAAAAAGAAAACAACAACACGAGAAATCAAAGCAATAAGTGAGGGAGCAAAACAAGAGAATCTACGCCGGATCCTTATCTTTATACTCCACGTAATACACATCTCAGCCGCGCCGGCTGTTAAATACTAGGGCCAATATGATCCGATCAAGTGCTTGAGCCATTTGACACTGTCTGGAATCAACCTGTTTGAAATAGAACTGAGGCATAAAAGGAGGGGCACAACGTTCTTTAAAAATCATTGCCCGAACAACACGTGATTTGTGTGGGCCACACAGGGTCTATTTCTCTACCTTCTAAAGCGGTTGTTACAGAAACAGAAAACAGGAAGTTTCGGAAACGACGGAGGTTCCTCGAGGACTTGTTTTTAGAGGCAATCGCTAAGGAAACTGCGAAAGGTCACTGATATGCGTTCGCGGAATTTGCGGGAACTGCGCCGTTTTTTTCTGCGCAGGTTAGATTTTAGTGCACAGAAAATCATCGCAGTGCAGCCGGGTCCCAGGAGAGTAAGACGGTGTCGTTCATGCGGGCTCGTTCATGGTTCTTTAACGTCAAACACGTTCTTGAGCACAAGCAAGTTCTCCGGCAGCGCGCGGTGCTATTAGATTGTAGCTGCTTGCGAGATGGAAAGAGGGCAAATAGGGAAGAGAAGCTGCGTGCTTGTGTGAACGCAGACGAGCTCTTAAAGCGGAGAAAGCGAGAGAAACCCTATGAAATGTCTCGTGCTCTCTACGCTCGCAAGTCCACTTGAAAGCATGGAGAGCGGGGCACCGTGTTGGTGAAAGGATCACGGCGGATATTTCTCTGAAGACAAACGACGTGCCGCACTTGCACGTTGGGATCGCCAAACTTTGGGATAGTTGGCCCGTCGCGCTTATCACGCGCTTGGTGCAAACGTCTGCCGCAGTGGCCGCTTATTCACGTAAAAAACACGTAATTTTCGCCGAACCCTGTTGTCTCATTGACGTTTAAATTTTGCTGACAGGCTCAGGGACATCATTTCTAGAGAAAAAGAAATATGAAATCCCCTTTAGTCGCAAAAAAAAGTAAGTGAAATATTTAACTCGCTTTCAAGCGCTAGGTGAACAGAAATACACTAAGAGAGCACGACAATGTAGGATACACACTTTCAAACGTACAAGGCGCGAAGTCATTGCGTGTTTATATTTTTTACCACGGCGCGAATCGCGAGTAAGCTCTAAGCGACGCTATCACTACGGAGAGGCGCTGTTAATTCCTTTTCTTAGAGATTAAAATACTACAGTGACACGATGTGTTCCTTGGAGTTCACCGTACCAAATCGAACGAACTTTTCATACAGGCAGATCTCCTTTCTCGAACGTTTCGCGAAACTGACTTGAAAACCACAGCGTTAAGGTCCCCATGTCGCTGAAAAGCCGGCGTTGGCGTGTGCAGCGTTGTACGTGAGAGAAAATGCATTCCAAACCACGCATACTAATCCACGCAGGCACCCCGTGTAGCGCAGATACGTCACTGAACTATTTGAATTTTTCCAGGTAAAATGCGTCAGAAAGTTTGTAAAGTACGGACTACACACTAGCTACAGACACGATAGCGTCGGATTGTAATTTAAACATACGTGAAAATATGATTCTGTTACGCGGAAACTCAAACACAAACCTCCTTTCCAGCTGCCGTTTGAGGTTTAGCGCAGCGGTGGACTACTTCCGGTGTTGATTCATGCGAGAGGCCCCATTTCTACGAGAAATCTTGCCTTCGTGCATAGCGTCTTCCACGAGAGTTTCTCAGAAAACAGTACGGTTGCACAAGATGCAGTGGCCGGGAAGCGTGAGAATAAGTCAGGGATCTTTGAATGCTATCGCCATTCCGCTCTTAAAGGCGAACCTTAAGCGTCCTCCCGTTTCTTACAGACTTTTTTTTTTGTTTTTTAAAGCGTGCATTGCCACATTAATACCTATACTCAGGAAAAGCCAGACTTCAGGCTCGCCCTTGCAAAAAAAAAAAAAAAAAGAAGAAAAAGAAAAGGAAGCTCAGAAGGAAAAAGGCGATTCGGTGTAAGCGAACCCAGAATGCTGCCGCTCGAGTGCTAAAAGAATCAGTTCTACTACATTAATGCGATTAGAAGTGCCGCGAAACAATCTTTGTTCATCACCTTCCAAAAAACTCACGGGAAATTGAAATGTTTGCCAAGGAAGTATTTCCATATGACGCACGTAAAGAAGCGAAACTACCCATGCCTGAAAGCTGGCTACAGATGAAGCGTTCGACAATTTTAACTGCTGCGCAATCGTTTCATAAGAGGGTCCCTTAATTTTTACGTGGGGCATTGAATGAAAGAAAAAAAGAATAACGTTGTTTTCTAGTTACTGCAATTGAAAAACAATTCATAAACATGGCCCTTTCAGTAACCGAAAGGCCACCATATCAAATTCACGTGACTGTTTTAGGATGCTGGCTGTACGATATTCCCTCAGAACGATTTGCATATAGGCCCTCGAAAACCGAGCGGTTGCATAATAAAGCGATTCATCAATACTCGGAGGGCAATGAAGCTAATGTGGCGAGTCGGCGGCGCACGCATTCATCTTTACGATGTCACGCAGCCAAAATCATCACAAAACTGAGCGTGGCGACCAAGAGAGAATGCACATACGCGCATGCATATTCTAACTATGGTGTTACCTACATATGCAAAGCAAGTCTGCAGAGCAAGGGTGGCAGCTGTCCGTGGCCTCGGAGAACAAGTAACAAAATGAAAATGACCTTTGGACACTTCATTGCAGGTCAGAGGAGGACACAAGAAAGCGAAAGCACACGCATACGTGGAAGAATGCTAAGCGGAATTAGTGCGCCGACTCATGCGATGATGACGGTAATTTGTGGAACGATTCAAAGGTTTCCCTGTGCTTGTTGTGGGTGCTTAAAAGGGATTCTGTCATGGTCTATACTTAGAATCAAAGTTCCTCCCGCTCGCGCACCGGCTTCCAGACAAAAGCAGCCGTTACTAATGCGAACCACAGCACCGAGCAGTTGAGAGATTTCGTGCATTCTAATATTAAACGACTCGGAAAATGTGCGCCCATTTAGGAGTCTGGCAGACGTGCTCCAATCGGGGGTGTCGAAATGATGCGATTTGTTGATGATCATGGGAACGCGAAGCGGCGCTATAGTGTGGCTTCTCCATCGTGTTCAGAGCGGAGCTTTAATTAATTCCGGCTCCGTGTGCACACGCTGAAAAAGAAACCGTACGTGGCTTTCGAGGGCACTGGATTCGCGAAGGAAAGGCAGGTGCTGCCGCATTGAGCTTCGTTGTTCTGGCCCGCCTGGGTTTTTGGGGGCGATAGGTGGAAAACCCTTGGAAACGATGAACAGCTTTGATTTTACCTGGAGGCTGCAGTTATTTCTGACGGCGGCAAATTACGTTTTTATCGTCATTATCGTGTTTTCAGGTAAATTAATAAACGCCGAAAGTAGATCCCTTTCTGTGACGTTCATTTTGCCTATACATGGCAGCTGATTTGATTGATTTATGGTGTTTCTTTTTCTCACGAAGCAACTCTGGGACTGTGAGAGACGGCTCAGTGAAGGGTTTCAGGTTAAATTTCACCACCCAGGGTTCTGTAATGTGCACCAAATGCTAAACGCACACGAGCGTTTTTGTCATTTCGCTCCTCATCGAAACGCGGCCGTAGCTGGCGGGGACCGAACCCGCGACCGAGCGCTCAGCAATAGAACGCCATAACCACTAAGCTGCAGAGGTAGGTCCTTGCTACTTAGCACTTTCGAAGCGACCTTATTTTGATAAGGCAAATGCAAAAGAAGTATACAAGTGCACGGTAAGAACTCCAAGGTGTGAAAACAGATCCCGTGTTTCCCACACCACATCACACGCAATTACTAAAAAAGAAATGTGTAAGCATCGGCCAACAACTTTATACTTGCATCAATGAGTGCGAAATATTAAGAATCGTCGCTGATGTCGCCTTAGGACACACAGTTGCGCTGTCCGACCTGTTGTCTGTTCTTTCGTTTGCTGTCAAAGTGAAGGCGTTATTGCTATAATGTACAATTTCTGCGATGGCAATGCATTAGCCGAGGCTTGCCCACTTTTTGAACGCATAGCTGTAGACAGTGACCTCCAGTTGTATTCTACAAAGCATATTCAATTTGTTCAACACGCATGTGTGTGCCCTGTTTCAATCTGTACCCTTGAGCTTAAGGCTATTATGTGACACCCCCCTCCACTTTCACCACTTACACCACATAGTGTTACGGTGGCGTTGCTGTGCTAGCTGTCGGTGTGGTGACGTTTTATGACTTATTACCCTAAACTAAGTGAGTAGTCTATCGTTTTATAGAGATAGCACTACAAGGACACTCCAGACGCATGTATATCGTCGTCGTCGCCATCGGCGTCGCCGTGATGTTCCGTGCAAAGTTCAAGGGCCATGACACCGACGCCACGCGTCGTATGTTGTATGTGCGACTGCGATCGTGCGAGGGTTAGCCGACGATGGTGGCTCAATCTCGCGCGTGCAAGGGCCAGAAACTGGGATGAAGCGCGCCGTCTTCCATCGCGCGCAAGGAATCAGGGGGAAAGGAGGAAGGGAGACGGGGACGTGTCACTCCGGCAGCGGCTGCGTACCGCACTCCTGCGCGGGTCCTATCTTGAAAGCCGTCTGCGATGGGGACAGAATGCGCCAAGTGCTGATAGCTTAGTGTGTGCTGTGTTCTCGCCGCTTAGTTTGCGCTGAAACGAGGGGCAACGTGAAGGTCAGTCAGTTCGTTCGCTGTTGCTGCTGTGCTTTCTAACTCGAGCGTTTCGGCAGCGAGCGTGCGCGGTCATCGAGTGGGATGAGTTCATGTTTGCCTGTGAGCGCGTTTCACCATGCTTGTTAGTTTATTTAGCAAGCGAACATTTACAAGCTTATAGGGCCGATAAAACTACTATCCTTACTTCGTACAGCTGTCTAATAATTTCCATCGCGATTTATGCTTCGCCTATCGAGCGAAACTGCAGTTGATTTCGTATATTGACAGATGCTTCGGTGAATATTCTATGAAAAAGTTCACAGTACGAGCATTTTGTACACGTTACTAAATTTTGCGAACTGGGCCGTTACTTGTGCAGCGGCCTTCCAGACGTAGTTATTTCAAGCAATTTTATCATTAGTATACCACACCTAGCCAACAGTTGCTGGCTTCGTTGGTTGTAAACAGATGCAAGTTTCTAAGAACTTGGCAACATGCGTGACCACCTATAGTTACCGACCTTAGTTCCGCAACCACCTTTGGAACATTTTCAGGGTGAACTTGTAGCCCTTTGGGAAGTTGAAAGGAGCCATTTCATCTAATAATCGTAGGCAATGCGGTCACGCAAAATCTGCCTAAAGAAAAACGTGGTCGGAATTTCCCTCCTGAAAAAAAAGAAAGAAAAAAAAAGTTGTGCTTAGGAAAGGGCGCCGTGGGAGCGGGCTGTTGCTTAGCCGCGTTTCGGAAGGTTTTCAGGCGTCACAACTCCCTTTGGCCTTTACCAGTATGAATAGCTGCGTGTCGGCAACCTGAAAAAGGGCGAAAGTTTCACCGAGGGGCAGGCAAAGCCCGCCTGATTTAGAGCTCGCCTGATTTAAAGCACTCGCTCAACTCGCGGCTTAGTTCGTGAACCAGTTTCCCAGGAGTGAAAGAAATCAAGCGAAATGAGGTAACGGAGTCCCTGTTCACGAACGCACAAAAAGGCACGATAGCAACGGTTTAACGCGTGCGCCGTTGCACGCAGAGCCGCACGCCTTTGCATCATTTGCCATCGTGGCAGCGGCCAACGAGGTGATGCACAGCTGCCTCCCATTTCATGCAGCCACCTTGAATCTGTGATCTTTCCTAATATGTGCATGTACTGTTGAGCAAAGGCTACGCGAAATTGGCGCTATGGTTATGTCATACGAAGTCTACGCGCGCACGCGAGAGAGAGGGAGAGTGAGAGAGAGAGAGAGAGAGAGAGAGAGAGAGAGAGAGAGAGAGAGAGAGAGAGAGAGAGCAAGAAAAGGAGAGGCGGAAAGGTCAACCAGATGAGTACCCGGTTTGCTACCCTACACTGGGGGAGGGGAAAGGGGTACAGAAAGAGGAAAGAAGGGAGAGAGTAAGCAATGGGTACGCGTGGGAGGATGCACAGCGACACTATAAACGGTCTCTTAAGCCGGTGCACTTGAAGTATTCTAATAGTGCACGAATCGCTTTTCGTGGCAGCGACGGGTGTGGCCGCGGTCCGAGTATCTTTGACTCGGAGAGCGCTATTGAGTCCAGTCGGTTTAAAGTTGCCCGCACAGAGAGAGGCGTTGTACGTCGTAGCGAGGGCAGGCACACAAGAGGTGCTCGATGGTTTCTTCGCATCCACAGGAGTCGGACAACGGGCTCTTGTCCGTGAAGTCTACGCGAAAGCTGCACAATGATACGCGAGTGATGCGCGAACGCCTTATGCTGTCCTAATTCGGTTAGTGCTGCTCGAAAAGCTCGTGGATTTCAACTTGACCAACTTGTCGATATTTATGCCCAAGGTTAGCACTCTCGTGAGGGATTCCTACATCGGGCACCTTCGACGCGAAAAGGTTTTATATTTTTTGTTGTTGCAGAACTGAATGACCTCGTTCTTCGGAGTTGAAACATAAAACAAATATAGGTTCTCCCTTTTCAATTATGGAGTGAATATTGGCGCTAAAATATTAGCGACAGTTATAAAACACTAATATGTCACATGGGCATGATTTGCTGGCATTGTTCCTCGAATGGGCAGGGCTCAATTTCTGATAAATTTGTCCTTCGACCAGTTTAGCGGGAATTTTCTTGCCTTCTCTCGGCAGTGCCCTGCAGGAGCTGAGTCCGTGTTTAGAGACGTACAGTTAGTTTTTTTTAGAGAATCAGCTTGAGGACTCCGGATACGTACGCATGCAATGCAGCTTCTACGCCGAACTCAAACAATTGCCCGAATCATAAGACAGCTGAAATTACCCGGAAAGAATAATAATATAGGAACAGATAGCATCTTCCGCGACGGCGCCGCCTTAATATCCAATACTACTTTTCGAAAACTAGCTAATGAAAGTAAAGCGACGAAAGAATTTCCACAAACGAGAACAATTTTGCCAGCTGCCATTGTGAAAGCTCATCGCATAAAAAATACTGCTGACGTCAATGCAGATAAATATTCAAGAACAGAAAAGAAAGAAACCTGGGCAACTCAAAATTATAAACATAAAAACGCACATACTGGCTAAGTAAAACACTTCAGCACGGGTTGCCCTCATTGAAGTACATTTCAAACGTAGAGTGGCTATTCATAGAAGGCAAGAAATTAGCTAAAAATAAAAAAGGAACCATAAAAAACTTCTGTCATGGGGTAAATTCTCTGAAATTGCACTACATTTAGAATAAAAGCTTATAGCGACAAGCTGTCTTCCATTCTTGGAAAAAGGTATTTGTATTGCGTCGTTCGCGGAGTACTGAAGGTTATACATACGCACATTTAACCGGCGGTGTTCATCAAATTGGCAAAAGGGGAGTTTCTGCGAAAGAACTGATCGAGTGCATGCTGTGTAAAGCCGATATCGAGTCGGAAAACAGTCAACTATCAGAGTGGAGCTCACGAACAGCTAACATACGAACTCGTCAAACTCCATCACGACGTCAAACAGAAAGGCCACGAAATTATTCCCCAGTGGCTACCTGGCCATCGCGGTATCAGTGGAAATGATCAAGCAGGCAAAGCTGCTCGAGACTCACATCAGGAAAAACACAGCGTTCCCATTAATCTTTCCAGGAAAGATGCTGCAAGCCAGCTTCGTCCCCTGGCACGGAAGCTCTCCTTAACAGAGTGGAACACCGCAAATATAAGGCGCAACAGGTTGTACGAACTCAACCCTTCGCTCCAACTCCGGCCTCCACCCGGGCTTCACCGCCATGAGGCATCGCTTCTGTACCGGCTGTGGTTGGCAGTGGCTTTCACGAAGGCGTACACTACTTTGATTGGAATGACCAACAGCGCTGCATGCGGCGTCTGCGACGTGGAAGAGAACATCGAACATATATTGTGCCATTGTCATCGATTTCAGTCGGAAAGACAAACAATATGTATTGCGTTGCGATGACTGGACGATCGGCCCTTGTCTGTGCAGGTGCTACTTGAAAACCGTCCCCATCGGTCGTAGGCCCACGAAGCTATGAAGGCACTTCTTTATTTCTTGAGGGCACCTGGCCTATGTGAACGCCTTTGACTCGCTCAGGACCTCCGCGTGCGTGCGCGAGCTCTGCGCGGCTTTCATCACCCTCCCCTCCCTCTCTCTATCTTATCTTTCTATTCCCTCTTTCCCATCCCCCGGAGTAGGCTAGCCAACCAGACGCATTCCTTTTTAACATACTTGCCTTCTCTCTTTATTTCCTCCTTCTCCTACCAAGAAAATAAAGATGAAAAAGTAAAGAGTGCTCGTATTCTCGGGCAGACGTACATTGGTGTGGTTCGATCTGGCCGACTTTAGCAGCTCGCAATATGGCATGAACTTAACGGAGGCAATGTGCGCAAGGCGCGCTTCGGAATGTGCAATTTCTTATAGGGCTTACTCGTTCATTCGCCTCGCGGCCGGATACCGGCGGGGCGCCACTAAGCTTTGCACGTGAACAATAGCGTTTCTCCCCCTTCGGTCAGGAAACTTTGATTGCGCAAGTCCCTAGTTTCTGCCCCGACTTCAAATAACACTGATAGTTTAACCGAAGTAGAGATTGCTGTAAGAATGTCGCACGTTCACTTCGCATACAGTAAAGGTCACACAAGCCATTCCATGGAAAGGCCAGGTCCATTGTGTTTTGCAATGAATTTGATTCGTACCATAGGCGCGTGGGCACGACAGAACTGCTCTGTCACTCCGCTTTTCTGGTTGTCGTTGGCGCGTTAGTGGCCAGCCGTATTACGAGTTCCACTGACCAACCACTTCGTCGTTCTACATGTAGAAATAGTTACGTATTTATGCGCAAGAAATCAGAAGCGAAAATAATCGAAAGCGGTCGTTCTTTGTTATGCTGTAATGTGGACGTCAAGCACTTTGTTGGTATTCGTATAGCAGCAAACGTGTGTCGATCCTGAAGAGAGTCCAAGAGTAAACAGGTCCGCTGTTATGCTATGCTGGGCCCAGTGATGACTATGCTGCAAAAATGTGGTTCACAAGTTGGACAGTTTTATAGCAGTTGTAAGAAAGAAGATTTGGACGCATGGAAATCGCATCGCAAAAGCTTCGCTTCACATAGATCCCAGCATGGGCATGGAATCTGGTGTCATTGTGTCGGGATAAAAATATATACCTCTCACATTTCCCTACTGAAAAATCCACATGCCCCATAACTCCCATATCAAATAACCCGATATGAAACATATGGGATCCCATAGAAAAACCAGTTTTTCCTTTATGTCATATGATGTTATTGGATATAGGAGTTATTGGGAATACAGGGTTTTTTCTCAGTAGGGTCATAAGAACGCTATCACATAGCTGGAACATTAAATTGTGCGATAATTTTTTTTCTCTTGCAATTTTTCTCCTCAAGCTAGTTTTCACTAACATAGAAGGAAAGAACAACAAGTTACAAAATAATGAGCTATGCTAATGACAGCACAGTTTCCGGCTAGGTTATTGAGCGTCGACAAAGCTAGCTCACAAGAGATAGCGATGACGCCTGTTAATTATTTGAGCAGTAAATGGCTGCTACTGTTGGTGAAGACTGTAGCACGCACGCACACAGAAACACATGCATACATATTGTACACACACGCGGTACACACTAAAGAAATAAAGAAAGAATCCGAGGACACCTAAGCATTTCTTATGCGTTGTGAATGCGAAATCCTTAATGTCCACTTGAACGCCGCTGACCGGCTCTTCGAGTTATAAACTCCTCGTGGGCGCACGGGTGCGTTGAGACGATTGGCCAACGTTTAGCCCAGTGGGTATGCGTCGCTCGGCTGCTGAGCGTGGAGTTCTATTTATATATTAATTTCTTTATAACGACCACTGAAGCGAAGTTAGAACGCAGGCGAGTGCTTGCGCAGAGAGGAAACCGTGGATACCACTGACTTCAGAGAGAGAGAGAGAGAGAGAGAGGATGACATGGCGTCGCGGCGATACCCTCTCCCCTGGCGCAATACCTGGCGTGCAAGCGCAGCAGCAGGTACCCTTTCGCCCGCTGTGCTCCGTCGAGGCGCGCACTTCACGTGGCGTCGCAGCCAATGGGAATTTTGGTGGGTTTTGTTGATACAGGCACCGGTTTTTTTCGCTTAATGGGAAATTTGATGATCTAGCCTAAAGAATATATACTGAGCACGCTGTTGAAGTGTGCCAACAGCCGTAACGTCGTCGGCGAGGTATGCGACGGGACTTGCAATATTAGTCGCTGCGTGAGAAGTAGGCCTAGAACCCCTTTTAACAACGTCGGAAAGATTTCCACAATATGGAAGCAAAGAGAGGCTTCTCATTTCGGCCACTTATCAGAAAGAGAGAGAGAGAGAGAGAGAGAGACAAAGGAAAGACAGGGAGGTTAACCAGAAATTATTTCCGGTTGGCTACCCTGTACCGGGGGAGGAGCAAAGGCATGCGATAGGTGAGAGAGAGAAAGATAATAAAAAAAATTAAGGAAAACATATATATACACACACACGTACACACGATGCGCCACTCATCAGCGTACATTTATAAGCTTCTGACTTGTGCACACACGGACACGTGTGTAGGCAAGTGAAAGATTGCTTGCCACAATAGAAGGCCAGAGAAGCTTATTCGTTTGCAGTGGTGCACACGTGCCCATGGTGGTCGATTCTGGGAAAGAACAGCTGCGCGAACTATCCCGTCGCATATCGTACAAGTATTTGGACCACCGAAATACAGGGCAAGTATAGAAGGGCAGGCTTGAGAGTGAGCGCTTGCATAAAGCAGAGATTGAAAAATGATCCGAATTTGCCGTTGTCAGGAGCTCTCCAAATGATAACACAGATTTCTGAGGCCATCAAAAAGCTTATTGTTACCCGTTTTTAGACAGATATCTGCACGCTCAATATCAGCCGCATGAGACATATGGGTTAGCACTGGTGCCATATGGTAGCACGTACAGTGCCATCTGAAGAATTACCATTGCCTGCGAAGAAGGAACGTTTACGCACAGCTTAGCGTCAGATGCAGTTAATTACCTAATGGTCAACATAACCTATGTTTGGGAGTAGTTATCTATCCATTTTCTACATTTAACAAAAATAATGAGGGTTGTCGAGGGGGCTCGGATATATAGTGAAGTAACAAATAAAGTCAGCCAACAGCTAAACTTAAGGGAAAAAACGGATATCTTAGTGACAGGAAAGTAACGATGAAGTCAGGAGGCCCGCATTGCGTGAACCATCAGTACGCGTCCGGATAATAACTGTCGGTTCGAATAATCATTGGATTTTATGATAGGCTTTGGTAGCCGGTTGCTCTTAGGGAGTACGAACTTTCTTCAGGCTTCGCCTTTTGTTCTTGCTTCACTTTATGATCGTAGAAATAAACTCTGTCTCTCATAACGCAGGAAATATAAAGATGCAGATTAACAGTGATGTGTCTCCTCCGCTGTTCTCACGCGTTGTACATAAATGATACGGGTTTCACAACCTATTTCGTATGCTCTAACAACGTGGCGTTGGCTATTAAGCTCAGAAGGAGCGGTTTAAGAGAACGCGATAGAGGGAGGGGTAATCAACGTTTATCGACTGAAATCCCCATTACAGGGATGCGCATGGAGGATGTCTTCAGTGGACCTGTCTGGGGCCGATAACGCAGACAATTCAAATTAGCATTTCTTTTTTATGGCATTCTTCGAATGAACTGCAGTACTGCGGAGACCCAGTAAAGCGACCACATGTTCGTGTCGTGGTACATTTCAAGATGATTTGAATTGCAAACTACGGTCGGCTGGGCAACGAGCGTAAAGCTTCGATGCGTCATTAGACGAGATAGACGGCGATATTGGCGAGTGGAAGGGCACGTGTCCTGGAAAAGTGGGGGCGATGCGTCGTCTCAGTGCACTTGTTTACTTACGTGTTTGAATTTTGAAGAAAAACAAGCGGATCGTTATGGTGGTTTGCCCGCATTACCGTTCGGTCAAGCGGCTTATCTCAATGTGGCGGGCTGTAGTTATGTTATTCCACTGGGCCCGCATTTGATGGCCGCATATGGCAGAGGATTCTTAAGAGCCGACATGCGTTTCACTGCATCTATAGCTGTAGCTGTGAATGGTTATAGCAATCGCAGAAAGTCAGATGTCGAAAACAAGGCAATTGATGCTGTACAGGAAATGTTGCCGCTCAGGCAATCTAGTAAGAAGAGATTACTGTCTTGGTGGTGTGCTATGTTGAGACAGCGAGCTTCACTTTGTGGCACGGGATAGCTTCAATGGGATATGTGCACTAAAATGTATCAATCCGAATGAACAGCTTCTTGCCTTTAGCATGCGCTTTAACAAAATATGTGCAATGTTCCTTTGACTGCAGAAAATGTGACTCAGTTGTCGCCGTACTATCTTTCTTTCTGCCATTAAACAGCGGCAATGCAAATTAATGATAACCGGGGAACGGCATACTGCATCTTGTTATGCTTTTGAGAATGCGCGACCATTGAGTAAAATGCTATTTATTCGCATAGAACCGTGAGGGTCGGCCAATAAAATGAAATCGAGTAACAAGGTGAGTACATACGTGTGGATAATAACCAGACAAAAAGGATGAAGGGATCTGTTACTCAAGGGATGGACGAAAGTAGAAAAGTGAAGGAAACTAGAAGCAGTGCATCTGTATCACTTTTATCTGTATTTCTTGAGCTGAACGTAAAACAAATTGAACCTGTAATAATTCGGCCGCGTATACATTTATGTCTAGAGTAATAATATATAGTTTACTCATGTCAGAAAGCTTCCACCAACTTTACTTCAATACTGAATAAATTGACGCCTCAATATCAGAGAAACAGAGAGAAAGAAAGAGACAACATAAGGAGAAGAAAGGTAGGGAAGTCAATCAGACGAGCGTCCGATTTGCTACCGAACAATGGAAAGGGAGAATAGGGAGAAGAAAGGAGAGAGTGAATACTGTGTGTGCACGCTGCACTATGTGCAGTCGCACAGTCCCGCAGCTGGTGATGTGCACTGAAGTCACCTGACATGATACAGGCGCTAGTGGTCGTTAGCAGTATGTCGCCGTACGTCGCAGTATATTGTTAGCAGTAAATCACAGCCTTTCTTTCTTCTTCACTGTGAATAGAAGACTGCGGGTGATTCATGGAGCTTACTAGAGACTTGAAAGCACTGAATCAAGAGAATCCCAGCACTTGCATTGCACTTCGCGCTGGCGGAGTATGGAGCTCACTCAAGAGCGTAGGGTATACATGAGGGACCGAAGCATCACAACAGATTTTCGGTCTTCGGGCAGTTTGTCGGGAGTCCGCGCTATGGACTCTACGGCGGTGCTCTGGATCACTTTAAGTAGCTGCGGCTCCGGCTATTGTATTGGCTATGGTCTCAGCTGTGGCTTCAGCCGTGACATCGGCTGTGGCTTCGGCTGTGATTCTGGATGTATGGTTGGTAGCACGGGCCAAGCTTCCTTGTTGGTGTTTTCCGGCACCACCTTGTCAGAGATGACTCAACTCCGCCGACCTAGGGCGCAGAGAAGGAGTAGTCGTCGGATGCGGCCCGCTCTTCATAGAGGCATCGGCGCTTTTTAGGTCCGATGGCGCCGGGAGCGTCGCTTTTTAACGGCCATACAGCTTCCCGACGAGACCAGCGGTCTTAAAGATCGCCATTTCCTGTTTCATTTGCGGCTGTCCTTTGAGGAAACATCATGGGACCGAAGACGATTGGGGTACTTGAGAACCGTGGCTGCGCAGTAGTCTGCAACGTGGGGCTCCGCGCAGCGCGAGCAAACTATCGTGTTCTCGAACAAGGCGCTCACATGCCCTAGCCTCATGCAGCTACAGCATTCAAGTGGCCTTAGAATAAGTGGTCGCATGGGCTGTCCAAGGGGCCAACCTTGACGTGTCAGGGAAGAGACTCGGCCTTGAAGATTATCATCAAACAGCGGGAAATGCCGAGGCGAAACAAATGAGTTATGGCGACGCCATCAACAGCTGGCTTCACTAGAATCGACAAATCAGCGCTGGAGATGGGGACGTCCACGCCATAGATGGGACCAGTAGGGGAACTACTGCCCAGAGGGATTTACGAGGAGACCTTCGTGCTACCAAGTTACGTAAGTTTGCTTACAGTGCACAGTGCAGTCATACGTTCAACGCCAACAAGCCAGGGCAGAAACTTGGACGTTGTCAAAGTAGCTTGAGAACAAGTTAAAGACCGTGCAAAGAGCGATGGAACGAGAAATGTTAGGCGTAACGTTAAGAGATAGAAAAGGAGCGAAGTGGATCAGGAAGCAAACGGGAATAACCGATATTCTAATTGTTATGAAGAGAAAAACTGGAGCTGGGCAGGCGACGTAATGCGTAGGATGGGTAACCGGTGGACTGTTAGAGTTACAGAATGGGTCCCAAGAGAAGGGAATCGCAGTCGAGGACGGCAGGAAACTAGGGGGAGGGGGGGGGGTTGATGAAATGAGGAAATTTGGTAGGCGCAAGTAGGAATCAGTTGGTGCAGAAAAGGGGCAATTGGAGATCGCAGGGAGAGGCCTTCGTCCTGCAGTAGACATAAAGACAGGCTGATGATGATGAAGCCAATACATTTTTTTCGTGTGTTGACTCTGACGTCCGTGGCTTTATTTGGCGCCAGCGCTCCAAGGAGCACAGAGACAGACTATCTATTGAGGGACCTCAAATTGTCGGTAGCGAGTTCTATTACAAATATAAACGTAAAGACTGAGGCGATTCGAGGAAAAGTTAGAGAGAAAAAGTATATATATATATATATATATATATATATATATATATATATATATATATATATATATATATATATATATATATATATATATATATATATATATATATATATATATTCTTTTACTTCGAGCAAAACGCGTGCTTTATGAAAGGATCGCAAATCTTAAAGTGATAAACTTTACTCAATGTCATATCTAGAGAAGTAGCGTTAGGCTCATAGGCATTTCGTATTCCTCTTCCCCGCAGTAGTGGAAAGCTTCATTATGCTCAGCAGAACTTTTTCGCCCGATTCTCTTAGCGTTTTGAAATTGAAAGAAATTCGTGAGGTAACTAAATTGCATGGACCGACCGACCGACCGACCGACCGAGTGAGGCAATGTTGCCTAGACTGCGCGAAAGCGCCCAACTTCGGCAGCATGCTTTCTTAGTTTTGTTCTGTGTGTAGGTACGACAACTCGCTTTTATGGCGCTGCTGCACAGGAGCTTAATTAAGACGAACTGATGCGTTCGTTTTCCTGTAGCCCGTGACATTCACTTCCTATTCACGCTGAAACATGCGTCTTGCTCACGACGGGAGCCAAACTAAAGGAGAGTGCCGGCTCAGAATAAATGGGACGGCAGCCAAGAGGAAGAATATTGGTAGCCCACTCTTAATTGACAGCACGAAGACACATATTTGCCACATTGCAAGACGCCTTACGCCACAGTCCTTGGATTTCGCCTGGGAAGCTCGTGATGCAAGTATTCGATGCCCTCATCTTTTTTATCGCTTTTTCTTCATCCGTGCGGCTTCTAATGACTCAAAGTCGCAGGCCGGTGTCCACGAGACCAAACTAATCCCAATGGCGTGGTCACGGTGTTTTAGGCTGTGACGATGCCGAGGCATTGATACGAAGCGGAGCAGCCCATACTGGGTTAAAAAGGTGATCTGCTACAGGTCTCTCTGCTTTTGTGCGCGCAAATGGAGTGGATGGAATCCGCCTCTGCAGTTGTCGTCTCGGGTCCCGATTTCGACATACGTGCAACCGAACGCACACATACTCAGGCACACACACACACACGTACAGACACACAGACAGACGGTCTCTCGTGTGAAACTGCCATGTATAGACAGACCCGCAGAAGAGCGATTCCACGTTGTATCCTTGCACCAAAAGAAAGCAACACAAGCATCTACAAAGAGAAGACAGCAAGATGGAGGCTTTACTTTCTTTGCAGGTCTGCCGTAACTGTCCATAGACTGCCTGTCTGCTTGCCCGGGGCCGTCACTTTTGGCGAACGCTGCTTTCGCAACGTCGTATCGAAATCTGAGATCGACAGATCGCGAAATGCACACGCACACGCGAACGCACACACTTACACACAATCAGAACAAAATGACATAGAACACTAAGGCAGGGGTCAGAAGTGTTGCAACATGCGTCTATTTGCTGGGCGCTGACCATGCAGCTTTTTTATTGGTGGTCCACAGTCTTTCCACTTCGTTTTCTATGAAAGGACAGCTGTCGAATTATGCCGCAAGCCGTTCAGGATCACGAGTGAAAGGCTTTAATGACGGTATAGCTGCTGTTTGTTTACGTTTAGCGTTTGACTTCAGTTTGCAGTTTAAGCGTTTTCTTTTCTTTCTTTTTCTATTATATTTTTTACTGTCCGCCCTATTCACCACGAGCACGGCTCGATTTATTCGCGTCCTCGATGGTCCGAACAAAAATAGCGAGAGGTGCAGCGACCTAAATCTACGAGAAAACGTTTTCATTGTCGACGAGAAAAGAGCGTAGAAGCACTTCACGATGGCAACTTGTCGCTTCACCGAATTTGGGCTGGATCGCGAGTGCTTTGAAACATATAGTTCTTTGTTTTTTTTAGTTGACCTACTTGAGCGCACCTGCAGTAAAGCTACGTCTCCTTACGTTTTGGATTTAGTCGACGAGAAACGATACTGTAAAACATGTGAGCTGGAAGAACTCGCAAGTTTTCCCCATCATTTCAAATGATCTTCGAATGATTCAGTTGCTCACTGTATTGTACATAAAATGCTGCTAAAGAGAGGGAAGGAAGAAAGAAACTCATCTGCACTGACAGCCAGGGCCTCAGACACACGTCACTAAGTGTCTGCCATCAACCTCCTTCGCACAAGTGCAAGAAGAACACTTCGGTGTACGCTAACCTGCTACGTGCTGAAGTGCTCTGGGCTACGTACGCCAACGCAGTCCAGCGGAAACACAGCTCAACAAAAGTTCACAATAATTTGACAGACCGTTTGAAATTTGCAAGTTGGTATAACACACATGCCGACAGATGGCGCAAGGACCACAAAACACAAGAGAACTGGGCCATGTACACGCGGAGTGCTATATCTGTGTACGTGCATGCTCTATTTTGTTCTGTGATTGTTGCGCTATCTACCGACAAATATGTTCAACATGCTTTGTTTGCAGGCTAGTTATATGAACATACGAATTTGATTTAATAAACGTTTATTCAGAGAAGATGGCCGTAAAACTGCTGAAAAAAAGGGATAATCTGATGAGTTATAAACGGCTTAAAAGACCATCTCTATAACAAATGCTAGAAGCGAGTTCGCAGCCTTTTAATGTGGTTGGGAGAGCGGACTTAGTTTGTGGAGGTAGTGTAGTTTGTGGTGGGTGGTATCAGTGATTATAGATGAATATAGGCGCCTGTGATGGTACGTTGCAAGGTCTAGAATAACAGACGTGCACAAAATAGCGATGTATTAAAAATGTTCTTTGTGTTCGAGCATTGCGGAGGAGAAGTCTTCTAAATCGGACACATGTACGGCAACATAACCTTGATAACTGAGCTAGAATAGCTCAGTATTCGTCATTTCTAAATACGTTCGTTTTATGACGCGCTGACTGCCGAACAGGAATCGCAGTTACTCGTGTTCTTTTCCTTTCGTTTTTTTTTACGCCGCCTGGAAATTCGCATCGGCTGTTGGGGCAAACACAATCGGCTGTTCCTTGCAAACTCTTCTGCGCAATAAAATGAGATGTGACGCTCTATCATTTTATATTTGCATACCGTATGCGTTAGTTTCAGGCTTGCAAAACGCGCTTCCGCAAGAGATCCTGCATTTTCACCACTGCGCTCATTTCGTGTTCGTACGATGATTCAAACGCAGCGTTGCATTTCGCTTGGCAGACGGGTTGATTCAACGAGTTTCGCAATGCGGAGCACGACTACTCGTGGAAGCATGTTTCAAAACATCTGACTGTTCTCCAAGAGGTTCAATGCAAACGAACTATCTGTCATGTAAATGGCACATGCATTCTAAAGAGACTCGTTAGTTATCTCCATTTGTTGGCACCACTTTACTGCAACAGGATTTTCGAAGCGAATGCATTTTAATTCAGATAATTTAGAGGCTTGATTGCCAAAGACGTTTTCCCGTTTTTTCTTGGTGCGCGGAACGAGGTAGGAGCCTGCCTAACAACCACCAAGTTCCTCGAATTAGGAAAATAATGTTTAAAAAAACGCAAGTTGAATAACAAGTTTTTCTTAAATCTCGCCATTCCGATGGCATAATAATATATGCCAGTAGGGAGCAAAGATTGGGTGATATTTTTTCAGTAGGCTCTACTGGAGCGACGAGGTTTATACAGCCTGACTAGTCTAGGCCTGATTAAGCTTCTTCATGTTATCATAGTTAGGTATAGTGTTGCCCAAATCGAAGCGTACAAGAATACACCTGCACGCGAAGGAGATGATGTTCTACCACCAAAACCAAGCCAGA
The DNA here is from genome assembly GCF_050947875.1 of Dermacentor variabilis. Taxonomy (NCBI): domain Eukaryota; kingdom Metazoa; phylum Arthropoda; class Arachnida; order Ixodida; family Ixodidae; genus Dermacentor; species Dermacentor variabilis. The sequence goes on along the minus strand of NC_134569.1, from coordinate 50,996,832 downwards.
ACTACACTAGGCACATGAGAAGTTTAATATCGGGAGGAATTCGCCCCAACAACAAGGTGATTTCCCAAACTTTTGACATTCGTCGTGATCACAAAGGTAGCCTCTTTTTGCCGCCGGGTATCGTTACAGTTGCTCGATACATCTTCAGGTAAAAAACGGTTTCCATGAAAAATCCGGTGTCGACAGCGGAGCAACAAGTTTATTTCACTCATGTGTTGCTTGTCCGAATTTGAACTGTAAGCGCTTCTTGTAATACGTTTTCAAGCGTCTCGGTGTTGAGCGAACGATTTCCTCGAAGCATGAGGGGGTCCCGTAGCAACGTCGTTTTATTATTCACCACCTATTTCGACAGCTAGTTCTCGATGTCGACGACGGACACGGCATTTTGGATAAGCGAGTGGCGGAGTTTCGCGTATACGTTCGAAACAACAGTAAGGATAAAATATATCCGAGGTGGAAAAGATGCAAAGAAGACAGGAAATAAAAATGCGCCTCTCTCCGCCGATGTGTCGTCCCGAAGCTTCTCGCTGGCGCCAAGTTATTACTCCAGGGTGGAGCAATCATTGAACCGATTTGGCGCGAAGCATTACGCCAATGCGTCCCTCCCCACCATTTTGCCTACTTTTCTTTTTCTCTTTATTTTGCGCAGTCACCAAAGTTCGATTTCTTTGTAACTCAACTTTATATTCGTTGGTATATAATTTTTTTTTCAGCGCATTAAACACGGCTTCTTTTGAGCCGTTGCATCTAGGCGAGTCGATCAGATGCGGTGCAGACTTTCTTCCATGTTCATTTTTCAACCTTCCCAGCTCAATGCGGTCCATGCATGCCCCTCTTCACTGCAGCAAACTCGTGCAGCCTTTATGAATGTCGTATGGAACATGAAGCAACATACGAGAATTGCTGAGATTTTTGAGGCAGGCGAAAACTTGATTGTCCCATCGCTGTTTTTTTTTCTTTACTATTTCTTGGAAGCTCCGTATGCAGGCGAGCGACGTTTCAGCGTAATGAATAATTTGGAAAAGTCGATATTTATGCTTCTGGCACAGCCTGTGCACCACCTGGCGCTTGCAGCGGAGCGCTGTCCCATGGAGCGGCGTCTGGGAACAGCACCCGGAGGTGTGTGAGCAACGTGCGCGACTTGTTTGCTTTGTAGGCGAGTGAATAGAAATAGTCAGTGCAGAACACTAAGTGCGGGGTACCGAACTGGACCGGTCGGCAGTGGGAAGCAGGTCGTCTGATGTTGCAGTTGTGAACAGCACCTCAAAGTTTCAGTAAGCTGCGCGGAGAGCTAGACATTGAGACACTGAGCAAAGTAAATCAAGCTTTCTTTTAAATTACATTACCCGCACTGTGCCTTTTTTTTTTCTCCGGCACGTTTTCTGGCGCCATTTAATCATGCCTCCTTCCAGCTGGTGGAACGGACGGAATATTATAATTTTCTCTGTATAGCCTTTACTTGGTTCCACGATTGAAATCCTTTAATGATAGACGAAAAGAAAACTGTTTAACGATAAGTTCTCCATAATGCCGCTTCTTAAAATACGGAGAATACGGACTGCGCATATATATGTATGTTTATTTTTTTTTCGTTTTACAGCGCGTCGGTCAACGTACGACATCAGCCTTATTTTTTTTTCGATATCCACTGCAATTTGTGTGCGTTGGACCGTATCTTGCAACAGAGCGTGCTATGGCACGGCAACTGGCACTGATATTCAAAGTGGGGCCATCGCGGGCCTCGGAGCTGCGGTTGACCAAAGTTGGGTAACGCAATCGTAGCGACGTGAGGCGAATAGGAAATGCGCTAAAGAGAAGCGTAAATAGCAGACAAGACAAAGTCCAGCTATCGAGGCAGTCTCGTCCGCTCTTCTTGGTCAGTTTAAGCAGCTCACTTCCAATTCCCAAAAGGGCAGTTCTTTTTTCTTTTCTTTTTTTTTCCAAGAATACAAATTGCCCGTTAGCTCCATCGGCGGTCAAACGAGGGGGGAATTCCCTATGAGCCGTAAACAAATCCCATGCCAGTCACGCCCGGTCAGTTTATGCGGCACACGATCGCGGAATAGCGTAATGCTATACTCTGCAGGCGTTTCTCTGGGCTTACGCTTGTCCCACTTTGTCCTTTTAGTTTCGTTTTCTGCTTCATCGTGGTGTATTTGAAAGGAAAACTCAGTGCATGATCAGCGTGAAATATTTCACATTTTTCTTCATCGCTGGCCTACATTCTCGAATCCGTAATATAGTGCGCCGGCGGTATCTAAAATACTGCCTGACCTTAGTGGGCGTTATTTTTGCGTAAGCTTAAAGTGTGGAGGACGGTTATATACGGAAATGTGCGCCTTATATAACTGGAACAAATGGGGAATGTTGTCACGTGGCCACGATCGGCTCGGGAGGGTCGCCAGCGAGGGGTCGACGAAGCTCAGAGAAGGAAGCCGCCCGTTGGGCGATCTTGGTCCCGCCCAGGAAAACAACAGCCGTCGTGTCACGACGGATCTCACGTTAAGTGCACCACTACTGACGTTATTATACCTTAGTATAGCGGTTTTTTCAATGCTAAAAGAAAAATTGAGCGAATGAATGAGGACATCGCTTGAAAAAGTTGTGTACGCTACTCAATTACATCTCAACAGAAAGTGGGTCGAAATGAACAAATAGTTACTAGAAACACAACAAAAGCTTTCAAATAATTTTTTAACAGGTTGGAAAAACCCAACGTCTTTAGTTTCTGTTTTATCTCTTGCGTTAACTTTACCTTTTCTTTACCGCTGGAGAATATAGCGCGCCAATTGGTCAGAAACTGAAATTATTTTTTTATAACCAGTTGGTTAGCCAATTAACTCGGTTAGCGAAGTAGGTTACTCAGTTAACCAATTAGTCAATCTTTAAACGGTATCATGACACGAGTGAATTTTAAATAGAAGTGAAAGCATGTCGACCTCGATAACACACAGAAGCCGATGAGAGCCCCAAGAGCATATATTGGAAAAAAGAAAATAAGAGAGAGAGAGAGAGAGAGAGAGAGAACACGTGAGGACATGATGGGTTGGCAGCAATAGACGGAGGATACAGAACCCACCGTACCGTTCAAGCTATATTCTCGGAATCCACCAGATACCGGGTCCGATACCTACAGGCGAAAGGGTGTGGCGCGCTGAAAGGAGGGCAGGGGGGAGGGAAGTGCCTGCGGTGTTTGTCACCTGTGGTTTCGTTCATGATCCCGCCGTCGCGCTTCCTGGGCGGAGGCTTAATTGCGGAAGGCTTTCAGCGGGCTAGGCTGCTACTGCGTGCTTTGCGTAAAGGGCGCGGCTACCGACCGCTTCTAGTATATGTCGCGCGCAAATTATGTGCAGCGTTGGTACAACCAAACGCTCCAAATTCCTTAATGACACGCCCTCGTGTCATTAAAGATTTCAGTGTAGTAATTATCTTCCTCACAAAAAAAGTCGAATGGAGGGAGATAGTGAGAGGAGGAAATGATAAATGAAAGGCAGGGAGGCCCCTGACCAGGACTCAGCCCAGTTATCTACCCTACACTGCGGCAAGTGAAAAGGTGAGGGAAAGATTAAGAGAACAAGAGAGAGTTCACTGTGGATATCGCCGACGATGTAACATTTAATTTTTTTTGCTCTACATCCCCGACGGTCACTCAGTCCGGATTACAGACGGTCACTCAATCCAGTAGCTTTCGAGAATCGCTTGTAGAGAGTTATATAAGAACTATTTAAGCAAGGATGGAAAGTTATACGTGCGTTCAGAGGGTGTATCAGGTCATGCATGATTAAAATCAAACCGGCACCTCTCGTGGAGATGCCTCCGTTGTAATGGAACTTTGCTACGTGTTGTTGGTCCTTGTAGTTTGCTAGCTACGACAATATAGCAAATTTGACTACTAAATAACATCCTATGCTAATATCGTAGCTAGAAAAATCACAGATCCAGAGAATAATAATAAAGTAAATATATCAAGAACATAACTTTTGACTCTGCTAAAATATACAACTGGATAACAAAAAATTATGCACGAAAAGAAAACAAAACTTCCTAAACAAGCTACGCGAACGAAAAAGAACAAAACAAAAACAAACTTAAAATTAAAGTGAGCACGCACTGACATCCACGTGAAAGATGTAGCCAAGAAAGTGTAGCAGAGAGCGAGAGAGAAAAAAAAAAGCATTGTTGAAACGTAACAGCACATGCAAAACGTTAGATAAAAAAAAATACGCGCTCGTCAGGGTAAAATTTCGTTTTTGTTGTGCAGTTTCTTTCTCTTCTTTACGCGCTAATTCCGAATATGAATATTCGAGGCAACCACCTGACAATCTCCGCTGGTATAAGTGAAACCACCGGGTTCACTATTTCCATAATTACTGTTAACTAGTGGTGACTCACACTCCGTGTGTTTTTTAGTTACGGAGTGCGTTTCGACGATCTCTAACAAGTTCGGGAATGTAACGCATCGAAATAAATAAGCGATTGCTCCAAGTAGTTGACCATAAATTCTGGGGTTCTACGTGCCAAAAAGCGCGACCTCATTACTGAAACACGCCACAGGAAAAATTTTGGACCCCTGGGGTTTCATTAACGTACACGCAATACACGGTACGCAAGCGTTTTTTCTTTTTTTTGCATTCTGCCTACTTTATCTTCAAACGTGCACATATATATATATATTTACACTACTCTGTTTTTGTTGCACCGACAGGTATGACCCGAGTGTTATTCTGTTATTTTAGCGGAGCGTCGCACATTTACAGGAAAGGTGTCGAGCCACTCCGAAAATTTTATATTCTTCCTCTGATACAGTGCCCAGTAAACATTCTTAATAAGGCCTCTCGATACCACATAAGTGATAAGCCGAAGTTGCTTAGAGGGATCATGGAATGTCATTAATGAGTAGCGTTATTTTGCGACTGTGGTGGCGGTAACAATAGCTGTAAGCTAAAGAGAAACAAGGCCATTGATTAGAGAATATTCTGAAATATTGCATCCTAAGATTCGCACGGAGACAGCTAAATTTGACTTGCGCTCTTCATCTCAACGAAGAACTTACCATACGGAGGAAAAAGAAACAACAAGTAGCCTGGCGCAATGTGACTAAATGCTGCAGCATATTTTTTTGTTTAAGCAGTCTTCTTTATGAAAAAGACAAAATGAGTTCAAAGTTTGGCTCGAGCGCACGCCGGTAATGTTACTTACGCGTTTCCCGATCGCAGAAGACCCAGCTTGGCTCTCTAATTACGACGATAATTAGACATGTCGTACGACACGTGTGAATGAGATCCGGCGTTATATACATCGTGTGCGGCCACCTCCAGTAGACGTTGCTTTAGTGCGAGTTCCGCCCGAAACACGCTTGCTTATCACGAATACTCGTGTTCGGTCCAACTCCATCAGTTCGTCATATCAAAAGCAGGCGCCGGATCTCTTTTCAAACAGAGCGGAAGTTCCGCTTCCTGCAGTATGGGAACCCTGGTCTCGGACCCTTAGTTAGGTTCCCGTCTAACGTGGCCACTACTGAGTGTGAAATCCAATAAGCGTCCGTAAGCTATACAGTCCCACTTGCTGTGTCGCTCCTTTCTGTGGCTACGGGTAACGTGGCCCCACGACGCCTCCACCAAACAGTGCACCAAACTAGCGAAGCAATATGTACGTAGATCTGTGTACCGTAGCTGCTAGGCTCATTCGCCCGCGGGCAGTGCAGGAAAGAGCGCCACACACTCTTTCGCTTTGCGGGTCACGCATAACAGATGAGCGGGCGTGCCTAAATTAAGGTATGGAGCTCAGGAAAGGAGACGAATACTTGCGAGCTGGTCGACTGCACGTGGCAGCTTCGTGGGTTAAACAAATATATAAGCTTGCGCCCGGGGGCGCAGCTCGAGGCTTAAAATGATCCCCCTGTCCGGATGAAGTTCGCTGTCCAGATTGCCATATTTGGTTTTAATTTCAGCGCCTGTCTTCTTAACGGCGGAGCGAATATGTTCAAAACCGTAGCTGAGTGACAATTTTAAATTTGAATAAACGCGGAGCAGATGCGAGCATCTCGGTGAGCCGGAAGAAGAAAGGCAGAAATTTGGCAAAGATTTAACGTTTAAAGAACGCACATAACATAAGGGTTGTGCAGGAAGAGGTAAGCCGGATTACACCGTGAAAAATGGGAGACTGCGTGGATGTTAGAGAGCTAAAACAGAAGTGGAGACACGAATATTAATTGAGGTTTAATAAATAAATAAATAAATAAATAAATAAATAAATAAATAAATAAATAAATAAATAAATAAATAAATAAATAAATAAATAAATAAATCTGCAAAACGCTCATAACACGAGAAAAATGGAATCAAACTTAGGTAGACCTATCCCGGACCTGAACACGCCCTTAACAGACATTCGTGGAAAAGCAGGCACTTAAATTTTTCCACGCGAAATACCTGCAGAAGCAAAATTAACGCGAGTAGACAGATTCCCGAAAAAGAACTACACGCACTTACTTCAGTAATATGTTGTATCGCTAACCGTGCCACTGAAAATTGAGAAGTATAAAATGTAACGTACTTCCCCATACGAAATGATGAAGTTAAGCGAGTTATCTGTTATTAGGATCCAAGCAGAGAACTGCTCGAGTGCTAAGCGAAACATCATCCACACGACATAGATGGTACATGTCAGAAAGCGTAAGATATGAACCGACTTAACCGGAGCATCGCGTAGACAGGCTGAAAACGTTTGCCTTCTGTTATTTAATTTTATTTGTACGAGTATACGGGCTAAGGTGAAAATTACCCTCCCTCCCTTCAAAGAAAATGAAAATATTTGTCGTTTATTTCATTTATTAAGCACAAGTAATTTCCCCTATGTTGTCCTTGGTGTCAGTGTTTGTTGCCTTCTTATGATTATATATATATATATATATATATATATATATATATATATATATATATATATATATATATATATATATATAACGTAGAAATGGGGTTAACCGAGAGGCCACATCTTTTAATAATCATATCATGAGGAGCCACCAAATAATGACACCAAGGACACCATAGGGGGAATTACTTGTAGTTACTAACTGTATTAAAGAAATGCTACGTTAATGCAAATCAAAGTGGATGTGAAAACGGCAGCGCGGTAGCTCAATTGGTTAGAGCATCGCACGCGTAATGCGAAGACGTGAGATTGTACCCTACCTGTGGCAAAGTGTTTTTACAGCGAAGCTGTATATAGCTGGGGTTCCGTGCATTCTTTTCTCCGTGAACAAAAACTATCATCATCAATGGCTTCTATCATCAATGCTTAATACCCCGTAAGCATTCATGCTCCCGTAAGCAAGCAAAAAATGCAATGGCGCATAACCCGGTAAGGCCGAGGCTACAAGCACTCAGCAAAATGAAGCGAACAGTGCTTACACTCTTTCTAATCACGCAAGCAACATACAGAACAGCATGTCGAAAACTGCCATCATCAGTGGCTCACACCCCCGTAAGCAAGCAAAAAATGCAATTACTCGTAGCCCCGTAAGGTTCATGGCTACTCACTTTGGGTGAATTATCAGCGATGCTACTACCCTCGTTGTCGTTGTCGGTGATTTTAGAGTAGATCTATCGGCACCGAAAAGGGAGTGCTTTACGCGTTCCGGGTTGCAGACATATGCCTTGCGATGCGACACCGATGCGGCCGTACCGAGCACCCACTTGCACCATTTTTACATTATAAAAGAATGTGATTGCAGTGGCGAGTGGAATAATGACCACCGATCAAGACAATAAACGAGTTCGTACCTTGGTTCAAAACTATGTGTCACCTCCGTGTTGTGAGCTAAACAGCTTCGCTGGTCAACCACCTTCAGAGTGGAATGGCTCATGATTTCTTTATCCGTTTTCATTACTATTATGCTATAATTTCTTCAATTCAATTAGCAAGTACAAGTAATTGCCCCTATGTTGTCCTCGGCGTCTTTGTTTGCTGGCTTCTCATGATATATATATATATATATATATATATATATATATATATATATATATATATATATATATATTTCTCATTTCTTCGCTTTCATTTTAATATGAGAAAATAAAAAGAAACGCAGGTGGTGAAAATTATTCCATAGCCTTCTCTATTCCATAGCTTTTCAAATTCGGTGAGAATAAGTCACACAACCCGTTTCTCCTGGGCTTGACCGAAATCAGCAGCCAATAGTGTTGCCTGGAGGTATGCTACCATTGATGATGACCCATGTGAAAGACAACATCGTTGACGTATTCCGACTGGTGTAATTGCAAATACGGATGTTGATGATAAAGTGGTTGTTGAACAATCAGCAAAAATATATATACTTTTCATCGTGATAGCCATGAAGGTGACGCAGTGTTAACATTAGGCAGAAAGGGTGCAAACAGCATTCTTTTTTGTCCAGTCAGCCGTGTTTCCCTGCATTAGCTCCAGCTTTTCCTTCATTCGCTTCGATGACGCGGACCCCCTTGGTACATGAAAACCTTGAAGGGATAAAACCCGAACTGCCTCATTGCGCACGCGGAATAGCAAAACCGGGAAGAGCAAGAACTAAACTATACGCGCATGGCGAAGGTATTGCTAAATGCCAATATCGCAAAGGTCATCTACCTGAAGTTGGAGAGCTCAAATGAAAACAAAAAGAGTAAAATGCAATTGTGCTCCGTGTGTGAGCGTCAGTCACCAACGCCAGGAGACACCCGAGACATTCGCAGAAGAACGTCACTGACGTCAGATACGAAAGCCGTGTCAAAGAGAGACAAGGTCGGTCGTGTTAACGCAGCGCCAAGGCAGACACGTTTCTAAGCGGAGACGTTGGAAAAGGCCGCACTCTTCAGCTTGTGTCACCGGAGTTGGATAAGGCAGGCACACAGAACTACTCTCTCAACAGGGGCTGGAGGTCCCTAGCGTCCAACTGACCGGAAGCGACATCTGGATGCTGTCACGACTTTCGAGCGCCACTCGTTGCTTGTCTCTCGCCCGTCGACGCGGGCGCACGCGCACGCAAAGGGCTGAAAGGAAACTCAGCACGTGCCGTCAGAATGGCACACTGAGACACAACGCGACCGGCGCAGCAGCAGCAGCAGCTAGGGAGTTGCGCCAGGGAGAGGCGACAATCTATACGTCGCTCATGATTATATCTGCGCCGACAAGCTCTGTCGACAGCCCCGGCGGCGCCCAATCACCGCGTGCGTCCTGTATTCACCGCTTCGCCGAAGAACCGTCACTTCGGACGCGAACCGATTGTTAGTGACAGGTTGACGAGCCGATTGCACCCCTCGCCCCTCCTCCTCCCCCTCCCCTTCACAGCCCATTTCAACCCTATTGCGAAGAGTGCACCGATTGCCTACACGTGGCTCACACTAAAACGGAAACACTTCTAGGTAGAAAAATAAAGTAAAATACAATTTGACAAAAAGATGAGCACCAGCAACCAGGAGAAAGCTCTCATCCGTGTTTTCTTTGCTTTCTCATTTCCGTCACATAAGCCCTCGGCATTGTAAGGGCGGCCGAGCGTCCTCGGCTCGGTAACGCTCTCGTGTTCTCGCCACACTGACCTCTCAGCGCCTTGTCTCTCGCGTACCCGGCAAGAAGTTCCCGGTTTGCAGCCTCTCTTCAGGCACGGATTCGCTGCGACTGTCTCTGCGCCTCTCTCCGCTGGACGTGGTACGCGAGAAACGGAGGCGACACGCAGAAGCAGCAGAAACAGCAGCAGCTCTTTGCGGTTGACAATGAAAGCGCAGAAAAGCCGAGCACTTGCGCGAATCGAACATGACGCCGCGACCTGCCTAGTGCGCCTCCATCTTCCAGACTCTCGTTCACTCTATCGCTCACTTCTACCCGGACGGCTTTCTGCGGCAGCCGCTGTTGCCTTTGCTGCATGTATTGGCTCGTATACCGAGCAAAGGGCACGGAAGAAGAGGTACGCTGATAGTAGCAAGGAACCAGTGAGGCGTCTGAGAAAGGACGTGCCAGCTGCTGCTAGCTGTTTGCTGGGAGAAAACAAATGTAGGAGCAGAAAAAGAAAGAATGATAAAAAAATTGCTTCTTGGTGGGATCGTCTTCGCTGTATGCATTCTGCGGTACGTTTGATCACTTGACGCACCCCTTACTCCCTTGTTGCCTTTGCTTCTATCAATGCCTTTTCCCTTTTCTGTTTCTCTCTCCTTATGCTGATGCGTTCGGGCGTTTCCTGGAGATTTCTGGCTATCCGCGCATTCCGAAGAGTTGAGCTTGACCGGCTTCCGCTTTGTGTATACCATTGCTCCGTTTTGAATCTCCCTTCAACAGCCGGGCGAAGTACAAGCCCGTGGATCACAGGCAGTATTACGCATTATTTCCCTTTTCCCGTTTCTTAGGCCGCTTCAATCGGTTAGCGTATTGAGAAACGATGGGACAGTGAGTGTTTTTTATTTGATTACCGAACTAAACTCAGGCACCCATACTGATAACACTATTTTTACTTTTCGGTAGGTAATTTTGAGGGACCACGTCGAATACAGGATACGATGTGGCCTATTTAGCAACGAGAAATACTTTTACGTCTGCATCGAAGGAGCGCGATGAAGCATAAAAAAGCAAAATAATGAAGTACTGTTGATTGGCTGCCATGACGGTGTAGTGATTCTGAAGTAAATCCAAGAATACCAACTTGTATTAAAAATGCGAGCTTAGGATTCAATTCAAGTGCATCGAAATTCGGATGCCACACCTTCGTCCCAGCCTTCACCTCCACACAAGTGCTTCCATCGTGGTCTATCACTGAACTAAACCATTAGAGTCTATAAATTTAGATTGACACTATATGAACGAACGAACAAGGAATGAGCCAATTAATTAACCGATCTATAAATTGCGTATATTTTGCTGCCTGAGCACAGCCGATCGATCAGTCATTCGAGCGCAGAACAGCTTAGCCAACGTGCCACGAAAGATAGCGATAAAAAAAGAATACAGAACTCATTTTCGTAGACGAAAGAAAATGGGGAATAATTATATGAGATTAAAAACAGATGCAACAAAATAAAAATTTTTCACACGCAAATTTCGTTAGTGTGCGTACTGAATTTACTTACGTATTTAACAATATTGCGTTCCAAGTTTGGCAAGAACGCTGAAACCAGCAAGCATACTTCTCCGCATATGAATATTTACTGCGACGCAGCACGCTTTAAAGGAGGAAAGGCTCCATGGACTGGAAGATTTATTGACGCATTAGTAAGCGTCAAGTTGGTAAAGCAAGGTGCAAGATACGGCGGGGAACATTTACATGTTTGCTTAAAATGTTTGTGAATAAAAGATAATCTAATTTACCGACACTGGGCTGACCCGTCGCAACAACCAAATGGTTAACACGTGCGAGAAGTGGCACGGATCCAATTCTAGGCAGGGCATTAAAATAAATGCAAGCTACCGAGGAATACTGAGTTAATGCGTCTGTCAGACAATGTAGCTATTTCGAAGCTGCTATAGAAGTGATAGAATACATAGCGTCGCATTGTTTGGCGAAGTACATCTATTCATTGTTGCAAGTGCAAGCTATGGCTTGTGGTACAAGTGTTGCCCATTTGTTTAAATAGTAAAGAAGAGATGGAACATATTTAATGAAGAGGTGGGACTGGGAAGGGGGGGGGGGCAGACACACGATTAATGTATGTGCAGTCATTTGCTATTGTGTTTGGTCTTCATCTGAGAGTGAATATTCGGCGGCAAATTCGACGTGCCCGGGTGGGATATGCAGTGCTCAGCACAAGGAACTTTAAGCGTTTTAGGCTTCTCCGAGGAATATGCTTTACTGCCGGCCATTCCGATGCAAATTTGCGTGTGTGGTCAGGAATTCATTACTTCACAAATATGCCTCCGCAAGCTTGTGAAACAAGTGCTTCGCCAACTGCTTACACTACTAGCTGCCGCGACCGCAAGTTTTTAAAGTTTGACAGTTAAAAAAGACACCGTTAAGTTCTTGGATTACCATTTGTGATTTGTTGGGGATTCTTGCCGTGTTTTGTTTTATTCCAGATAGCAATAGTATCCGCATTATTCTTGCCTGTCGGTTGTTTATTATAAGGTGCGATGGCTCGGCCGCGGTAAATCCATTTCATTCCCACCACAAGCGCGGTCACCGTGTTCGTGGTTGCACTAAGGTAGCCTAAGCCTCTTATTGCCGGCTCAGCTGTTGCAACGCAAATATTGCGCATGGATGGAAGATGGAGGTTGCACCAATAAAAGATCACAGCCGTTTTATGTTTTGTTACTAACTGCGGTCTACCGAGAGGCATAGGTTTTGTTTGCGTAACCTTAAGCAGGTCAAAAGGATCTCGAACTACGGCTTTGCTGCAACACCATGTCTCAAAGTTAAAAAAAAAAAACGAAGGCGTCCGGCGTCTGAATGGGACATGCGCTTTAATAAGATAGGGTTTCCTTTAGGTGGTGCTACGTTGGCTCGCAAGTCCAGTCGTTCTCGTAATACGCCCATACCCTTAAACTAGCGAATGAATTTAAAAAAAGAAAGAAGATATTGTTTTAGGTTTACCTTTATACAATTTCTTTGTTTACTGGCTAGAGCAAGACGGAGAAGATGAAACAAAGTTTCTACACTTTGTGGCAAGCTTATATGTCGAGCTTATAGATAATTTCAGTACTGCGCCGGACAGCGGCAGGTGATAAGTGTCGGCTGATAAATACACAGTTCATGTGTTGTTGGAGCGCCTCTCTTTACTGTTTATCCATAACCCGCGATGCATGCGCTACAAAATCAAGGTGCTGGAAAGCCCCCCCCCCCCCCCCCTCGCCCCTTTTTCCTCTCATCTTCCAACTTGTCATCTTTACTTGGGGCAACGCCCTTGTCGTGGCCTGTTGCAAAGGACAGTCTTCATTATTGTGAAAGACTTCCTTATTAATGCGGGTATGCAATCAATTTGCCAAAAAAGTGCGCTTTTACAGTGACACGTGTTTGTCTGTTTCGTTTTTTTTCCTTCGTTATTCGTTTATTAAATGCGTAAGCGTTTCTATGCTTACCGTGTGAACTCACCTTCGTGCTGCCGCTCGCTTCAACGCGAACTAAGTGACGAGAACACAGCGCACACGAAGCTATCACCACTCGGTGCACTGTGTCCCCATCTCAGATCGCTTTCAAGGTAGGTCTCAAGAGATTTCATAACCGAGAGATTTCTTCGAGAGGAAACCTCGCTTCTATATCGAATTAGAACAGGGTCTGCTAGTAAACCACCATGGCTATTTAAGACGGGGAATATAAATTCTCCGAAGCGTACCGCATGCGACCAGACAGGAGACTTTGAACACTTTGTGTAGTCGTGCCCGAAATTCTAAGATGAAAGGGACGCTCTCCTGGAAAATCTGCAAGAACAGGAGCTTCCGCACCCGTGCCTGCAACACCTTGTGTTTCCTGAAAGATCAGTTATAGCCCGAAAATAAGATTCATGGATCCTTATCGCATTCCTAAGAGATACTGGTTTGATGGACATGTGGTAAAACACCGCAGTGATATTATAAGAGACGCTCGGGCGGAGCAAAACACGGCCTTGATCGCCAGACTTAAGAAGAAGCTTTAGCTCGGGCCCAACTCCGACGCGGCTTATTCAAATACTTCTAAAAACGCAAAAACGTTTTTCTGAGATAACCCCAGGACCGATTTTAATGAAATTTGTTGCATTTGAGGGAGAAAGTTAAATTCTACTGACTGTTGGTCACGGAATTTCTATTTAGGGCCTGAATGTTGTTAAATTTTTTTTCGAAAATTCGAAAGTTTGAAATAAATAGAAGCACGAAGTTTACAGATTCATAGCTCTGCATAAAAAAACATATCTTGGTTCTGTAAACGGGATCCATTAGATCATTGAAAGCGGACAAATTCGATACATCATTTTATATCTTACGTGAATTTGTTACGTTGTTTACAATGGTTCTGCAAAAGCTAGATTTGCATATTACTAAATTTTTTGAAATTCATGTGCAACATATCAGTTTTGTCCGCTTTAGATTTACTAATATATGCAATTTACAGAATTGTATTATCAGTTTTCGTTGCTGAGTTACGGAGCTGTAAACTTGATAGTTTCGTTTTCTGAAAATTTTCGCTTTTTGCCAATTTTCACTAAAAAATTGACAGCCTAAATCAAAAATCCGAAACCAACAGTCACTAGATTTTAAGTTTTTCTTTTAAATGCAACAAACCTTTTCAAATTTGGTGCAGTGGTTGACGAGAAAAACGAATTCTGCTTTTACGTGTACGGGTATTTAGATAGGAGCACCCGAGCTGAAGCTTCCTCTTAACACCACCCGTTGCTGTAACTCACCACTACCTCCACCAAGATAGGGGCCGCGCGCCTCGCTTTAACACGAACTAAGCGGCGAGAACACACGTTCGCATGGACACACCATACGCAGCCTCCGCCAGAGTACGGTTGATCACTGTTGCTAATAGTTCGACGCGGATAGCTAAGGCGCTACAGAGCGATAATGGCTTATAATGATCGAAACGTCATCAGTGAACCTCGCGCAGCCACTTGCAGTAGTTTGCATGCGTCATCGATTCACCTTGCACCGCCGTTCGCAGCAGTTCGTGTCACCGCAGCGCTGTGATTTATGCTGGTCGGATCAAGTTTCGTAACAATGATAATGGCACCGGCTTGCGTGGAGATGAGCAGGTGGCACAATGCCTAAGAATACTTAGACAACTCCCAGAGGAATTTCTGCGTGAGTGTTCTTTATTCTCTTACTCTAATTCACGTGCTAGCGTTTGCACAAGCTGTTGTTTCATTTCTTCTTGATAGCACACCTCATTGCATACACGTTCCTCTTTATTCCTATCTGTCAAATGAAGAAGCCAAAAGCAGGCTGCTTCTGAACTATCCTTATGGACCCCTCCCTGTCTCTTGCTCACCGACCTCTTTCGTTAGCATTCTTTAAAGATTAGTTTGCTTCTCTCGCGTTGGAATACCGCTCTAGCCATTAGCACCCCGAATAGCAATACTAGCTCAGAGATAACAGGCGACACATTTTTTTTCTATTAAAGCGTCGCTCTCTTACCGTACCTTCACGCTGCATTCCTCATGTGCGCACCTCCTGAGGCTTACACGTTCTGCCATTGCCGCAGCGGCATCGGTTGTATGTCTTACGCCACCGCAAATTAGCTCAGCCTTCTCCCTGTTCTTTTCGTATCAACAAACGCGCGATGTTTATAGTTGCGTCACCACCTGTCTGGGCAACGACACTCGGCTGTATGCTGCCTGAGAGCGAAATTTTAATTAGCAATGACCAATCTGGTTAATTACTTCGAGAGGGTAAGAATAAATTTAAAGAAAGCAAGTAGGAACGAAAGACGATCGTTAGGCGCGTAGCGGCGGCATTGAAACATTCTTTAACCACGCTCGAAAGGCTGGCTCCTCGCCCCCTGACAGGACCGCAAGAGCTTCACCGCGCAGCACCGAAGACCGACGGCCCTGTCTGATGCGTGCGGGCAACGCCGAGAGAGGTTGTTGAACCGCGGCGCTCTACACCGGGCGAACGCGCAGGGCGTTTCCGGCCGTCTTCGTTTCTATGAACGCTGCGCCAGTTTGGGACAGGACAACGCCACCGGAGCCTGATGGAGGGTTGCGGGAATTGCATCTCCCAGATATGTTCGTTCATTCGTTCGTCCCTCTCAGCCTCACAGCCCATTCACCTACGGTTCTGTTTCTTTTTCACCTCCTTTATATTCGAAAGTAGTAGCCACTGATCTCCTTGCAAGCGTGTCTCATTCGGCTGCTCAACCCAACCACGCACAACAGAGCGACTACGTCGCTTGATTCGAGCACTAACAAATCGAGGGAATACATTAGGTGCTTTTCTATCTGTTTGCATCGCCGCGAAACTTTAGTCCGCGGCTTTCAAGAAGTTTGAGAGAGAGGAACGTAAGTGCCCTCTTCTCTCAAGCGACTGTGCCAGCTGGATACAAACAAGCCGAGCCACTGGTTCGCCGATGGCGCATTTATCTTTTTCTGTTCACATCGAAGAAGCCATTTAGCAGGTTCTAGCTTACAGAGAGAGAGAGAGAGAGAGAGAGAGAGAGAGAGAGAGAGAGAGAGAGAGAAACTATTTGTCCCATAGCAGTCTCGTTCAACCACTTTTACGTACTGAAGGTTGTTTCGGTGTCTTCTACTCCTAGCACACTATACTTTTGCGCACAGATGAGGCTCACTCGTCGTCTGCACGCTTTTCCTCGCGACGACGCTTCAGCGCTTCTTTTCAAAAGTTCGGTGGTTTCCTCATTTTTCACGAGAAAATGTTGCAATATACAGCAAGTTCGTCTTTCGACGACTTGAAACTAAGCGCTCGAGCTTTACGTTTCGGAAATTTCAATCTTCACGTTTCCTTTTCCGACTCAGAATGAACCGAGATCTCCATCTGTTTCTCCTCTTCTGCAGCGCAACTTCCTGTTGTCCGGCGCCAGCTGTTTTGCCATCGGCAGACACTCTCGGTGGTACTCTATTAACTTCCGCTCTCGTTCTTCTTAGAGCGTCCCTACAGACACGTAAATTTTGCAGGGCGCCCTATTGCAGGGTATACGGCGGTGTCTGCTGACGCAGAAAGGAGCTAAGTGTCAGCACGTCTTGTATAGCGAACTTGCAACAGAGCTCGCAACAGGGCTTGCGACAGGGCGCTTAAGAGTAAGTAGAGGCGAACGGGTGCTGTTTCAAGTTTAAATATGTATAACTAAGTCGGCTCAAATGCAGACTCCATCAGTACTTAAACAGTACGGTGCAGACGGTGAAACGTCAACACCAAGTTAAACTTCACTGACCAATTACACTGGTTAAGTACTAAATTAGTCCGTCTTGCCATGAGAGTACGCCAGGGTGGACGCGACAAGGAGAGACGGGTGGCGACATCACACAGAACTTTCCGAACCAGCTACGCGTAACGTCATTAAATTGCTTGACAGAATCCCCGCGTGAGAGGATAATAGTTTGTCGATACAGAACGATGGCGCAAACAGCAATCAAAATTGAGCAAGCCTCGGAGCTTTGCCGTACTTTTCCTGCGCGAGAAAAAACAAAACCCCTATTGCGGGAAAGCACCAGCTAAACTCACGGCATTAACGGTAAACCGCACCGTGCCTCGAGAGTCACGCAAAGAAACAGCGAAGAAGGGGAAGCTATCGACTTCCTTTTTCATCCACTAATAAACGGGCGCTAGGAAAAGTGAAAACAGAGTTGCGAAAGGACGCTCTGTCTGTCTAAAGTAATTTTACCTTTCTTTTAGGCGTCCCTTTAAACTTTAGTGAAGCAGCAGTACCGCGCCGGGTGACTGCGCTTCGGGTAGGTACTACTGCAACAGCTCTCAAGCGGCTTCGCCGCGGCTTACTTCAGCCGCCGACGCCACTCGAGTATCGAACGGCGACGAGAAACCGCACCTGCAGCCTACGAACGCACGAGGAGGGCGCTGCTTCCTTCGGTTGCTTTTAAGCGACTCTCGAAGTGGGCGTCCGTCGAGAAGCAGGGAGCTCTTTGCAGCGCATCGACATTGGTGTGTGCTACAAGACGCGGGAACTCGCCAAAGAACACGACTCCGCGCCAGAGAGCGCAGGATTTTAGGTAAATTTTGGTTGAGTGCCGGTGTTGTTCGTAGGCGGTGGCCTTCTCACAGCCGGAGGAGCTTGAACGACTCAAAAAGCGAAACGAATGCAGTGGACTCTTTTACGCTTGAGCAAGTTTCTGTCTCGTATTAAAACAACTTAGGTGAGTTCTTCTACTAAACTTTGAGTACATTTGCTGTTCCTGGCTAAGTTAAAGTGAATTCAATTTCTTCAGGCGGCACAAAAACCGCCCAAGATGTGGTTTAGAATGGCGCAAACGCTTATTCGTAATTCCAATGAATGACTAAATGGCTGTCGAATACTGTGGGAGAAGAAAGGGGCATAAAGAGGAGGTGGCGGATGACCCCAAGAGGTACGTTCTCGTACGCGAAATTCTGCGGTGATGCTAAAGGCTCAAGTTCAAACCAGTGTTGCGCAAAAGGCCAAAAATGGTGTTTGCAAGCAAATATTTTCATTTTGGGTGATATGAAAGACATATCTTCAAGTCACTGACAACGATTGTTACTTCTTTAGGACTGAAAACTGGTATAGTTGAAGTGGATTCACAGCCGCAAACGAAATTGAGCGCTAAAACGGAAGAGAAAGATAGGAACGCATGACACGAGTGCTGTCTCACAACGTTATCGCCTGTGAAATTGAAATTTTGTGTATATCTAACCAGAGTATATAGGCCTATAGAAGAAAAGAACAAAACAAGGAACATAAAAAAAAAAGACATCCCAACGCTTCTCGGCCGTCAAGCAGCATTGGGATGTTTCTTTTTATGTTCATTGTATTTTTTTGCTTCTATACGCCTATATACTCTGGTTAGATCTACACAACATTTCAATTCTGTGACAGTGCTCGTGTCATGCACCTCTACGTTCTTCGTAATTGCGCTCTTTGTTTGTTTGTTACCATTAACGTTAGTCGCGTCTTGCAGGAGAACAAACTAGCGGTTACTTCTCACGTATACACACATGACAGGCGAAAAACACATGCCGATGTTCTGTTTTTTCCAGAGCTTGTATAAGTTTTTCAAACGCTTCGAACCTGCTTCACAGACTTTGCAGCAGATGTAATGTAAGCAATAGATGTAAATTTAGCTCAGTAAATTAAACAGCCGCTTCAAAAATATTTTTTAAAGCAGTCTTTGTGATTTTTTTCATCATCTTCCACGTTCAGCTACACGATAAGGATGTGTTCGGAGGTTTGGACGCAAGTGGAGGTCGCTCGATATGTTGGAACAGCCAAAATAGATGAGAGCTAGAATTTGGCTCTCATGAAGCTCTGAGGTGCCACAATACGGGCATATCTTCTTGGTTGAGTGGTGAATGCAGACAGGACAGTGCTGACGGTCGGACTTCAACTATCACTCCATAGTGATGAGCGAAGTTGCAGTCCGGTTTACCACTTTGCTGCGACTGGTGACTGCGATGGCGGATAGTTGTTGCATCTTTCCCGAGAGTGGAATGATTTTTGCGCCACTTCTGTTTTCGTTTGGGCTTTCCTATCGTGTTCCATCATGCTTATGCCAGTACAGTTTGCGCATTTGATAGCAGCTTCGCAGTCTTAATGATGACAAAGTTCATAAAATTGTCAAACCATCACTCGGTCCCTTGAAAGTACGCTGACATCCCCTAGTTTCACTCGTGAAGTTGCAGTGGTCTTGAACCAAAAGGGCTTATTAAGCGCCTGAGAAACCCAACCTTGTTGGGGGTGGTGAGCTGTAGCGACAGGTGGGTTTGGCCTGGCGATCAGGGCCGGCAATTGCACCGCCCGCCCGATAGAGAGAGAGAGAGAGAGAGAGAGAGAGAGAGAGAGAGAGAGAGAGAGAGAGAGAGAGAGAGAGAGAGAGAGAGAGAGAGAGATTGGTAGCCAAAGAACTGTTTCTAGGAGTAACACACGGGGAAGGATTTATCACTGTAGAAAATGCTCACTTGAGTCACACACAATTAAATTTTTCTTTCGGGGTAAGTAAGCTAAGAAAAATAAATTGCTAGAACAGTTATGGGTATTGCTCAATCAGGCACTCTGCTGTTTCAGTTTGTACACGTGGCCATAGCTTGAACAAGCATTTATTCCGGGCGCATCCGGGCTTAGCCATTCTCGCAACTACACGCCTTTCGTAAATGAGCAAGTTCGTTAAGATTGCGCACGTACGTTACGCAACGAGAATACACGTGTGCTACATTGGGGCCGCCATTAAAAGGACTGTGAAGCGCTCTCTCCTGCTCTTTCATGTCTCTAAAAGGCAAGTGAAAGAACTCAAGACGAAGAGAACATATTCAATGAGCGCTGGCATTGCATACAACTGACTGAGTACCACGATCATTGCACGTACTAGACAAGACCAGCTATTGCAGCATCTAATGCTCATCAAATGACGCAAGAGGAAAACCACTATAGCCAAAGCGCCGCAAGGCAAAAACACTGCATGGTTTGCCTCTAGGGCTGTCTCGCCAGAGACACGGGAAAGGAAGTGAACGTGGGCACAAATAGACCAACTCCCACGCCGCCAATTCGACGAGCTGAGCGGACGTTTTTCCCGGAAATGACATATCTACATAGCCTCTTTTTTTTGTGACGAAGAGCCGAGGCTCGAACGGTACATCGTACAGGCACGTGGAAGCCTTGAAGTCACTTGCTTTCGCTGAACAGAACTGGTGGTTGGTTGCTGTCGTCATATAGGACCATCCTTGCCGGGGCACACCGCCTCGTACAAGAGTGCAATATACGTGACCAACATGCCAGAATAATGGGCTTGCTTTCTCTGTTGGCTCGGTGTCCGCACTACTTCCGGAGGGAGCTGGCACGCACATCCCAATGTACCGCCTCTTGTCTGCGTCTTCATTCGCCACCCTTCTCCACTTCCTTTTATTTTCTCAACATTACGGAAGGCAGGAAAAAGCGGCGTGAGCTGCCTAGGAACAGTGTACGCTTCTTCGAGACAGAATATTGAGTCTTTGGATCGTAATTGTTGGCACGATAGAACAGCAAGATTCCCACTGAATTTCATTTAGGAAGAACCAAACTGAGGTCCGAGCCATAATACTGAGTCCTCGCAGGATAACCATTGGTGCGGTGTGACTTGAGGATGCACGCAGCATTTCCTTTAGAATTAGACAACAGCGTGTTTAAGTTGCATCCTCATTCATTTGTAGAGACATTTAATATGAATAGCGGAACAAAACTAGCAGTAGAACAGGATCTTCTGTCTACCATTTCATTTGGAGAGCACTGAAGAGCAGCTTTTCGGACGCCCTCGCTTACACTTTGCCTGAAATTTGCGTGATAATTACACCGCCACCACAGTGAAACATCGTTTTTTCTTTTTCGGAATTTCGTGTGAGCTTTCACCTTCGTGACGCGATGGTTTGCTGTACCAGGAAACGCCGTTTGCGGACGAGCTCTTCCGGAGCTAAAAGACGAAGATGATCAGAGGCTGGAAATCGTTAAGTTGGACAGTTAAGTTGTCACGTGATATTATCAAGACCCGATATTAAGAGGAAGCTTTAGCTCGGGCCCAACTCCGACGCGGCCTGTTCAAATACATGTAAAAACGCAAAAACGTTTTTCTGAGATAACCCCTGGACCGATTTTAATGAAATTTGTTGCATTTGAGAGAGAAAGTGAAATTCTAGTGACTGTTGGTCACAGAATTTATATTTAGGTCCTGAATTTTGTTAAAAAGATTTTCAAAAATTCGAGAGTTTGAAAAAAATAGATGCACGAAGTTTACAGATTCATAGCTCTGCATAAAAAATAGATATCTCGGTTCTGTAAACGGGATCTATTAGATCATTGAGAGCGGACAAATTCGATACATCATTTTATATCTTACGTGAATTCGTTACGTTGTTTACAAGGGTTCTGCAAAAGCTACATTTCCATATTACTAAATTTTTCGGCATTCATGTGTAACATATCAGTTTTGTGCGCTTTAGATTTACTATTATAGGCAATTCACGGAAGTGTATTATCGGTTTTAGTTGCTGAGTTACGGAGTTGTAAACTTGAAAGTTTCGTTTCCTGAAAATTTTTGATTTTTGCCAATTTTTAATAAAAAATTGACAGCCTCAATCAGAAATCCGAAATCAACAGTCACTACATTTTAAGTTTTTCTTTTAAATGCAACAAACCATTTCAAATTTGGCGCGGTGGTTGACGAGAAAAAGGAATTCTGCTTTCACGTGTATTTAGATGGGAGCACCCGGGCTAAAGCTTCCTCTGAACGCAGAGTTTTGCATCGTTTTCAGCGCGAGCGCTCACAGACGCCAGACCAATGGCTCTGTCCAGAGCCTCGTCCAAGCAGCTGCAATTCAATTAGTTGGTAGGCTGCGCACGTTCGCCGGCAATGCGCATGGTTACCGCTGCGTGCGGTCGCGCTCTGGTTATCACGGGGCGGAGTGTCGTGCGCGCTATATCACTAAAAAGCCACTCAGGCGTGGCACGTCTGTCATTGTGGTGCTTAAGTTTATCAGAAGTCATGCCTCTAGGCGATGCATGGTGATGATGTCGCCGCGAGCACGCCGCTCAATGGCTTCGAACGCAACGTAACTGCGGTAGCGTCGTCGTCGTCGTCGTCGTCGTCGTCGTCGTCGTCGTCGTCGTCGTCGTCGTCGTCGTCGTCGTCGTCGTCGTCGTCGTCGTCGTCGTCGTCGTCGTCGTCGTCGTCGTCGTCGTCGTCGTCGTCGTCGTCGTCGTCGTCGTCGTCGTCGTCGTCGTCGTCGTCGTCGTCGTCGTCGTCGTCGTCGTCGTCGTCGTCGTCGTCGTCGTCGTCGTCGTCGTCGTCGTCGTCGTCGTCGTCGTCGTCGTCGTCGTCGTCGTCGTCGTCGTCGTCGTCGTCGTCGTCGTCGTCGTCGTCGTCGTCGTCGTCGTCGTCGTCGTCGTCGTCGTCGTCGTCGTCGTCGTCGTCGTCGTCGTCGTCGTCGTCGTCGTCGTCGTCGTCGTCGTCGTCGTCGTCGTCGTCGTCGTCGTCGTCGTCGTCGTCGTCGTCGTCGTCGTCGTCGTCGTCGTCGTCGTCGTCGTCGTCGTCGTCGTCGTCGTCGTCGTCGTCGTCGTCGTCGTCGTCGTCGTCGTCGTCGTCGTCGTCGTCGTCGTCGTCGTCGTCGTCGTCGTCGTCGTCGTCGTCGTCGTCGTCGTCGTCGTCGTCGTCGTCGTCGTCGTCGTCGTCGTCGTCGTCGTCGTCGTCGTCGTCGTCGTCAGCCTGCTTACGCCCACTGCAGAGCAAAGGCCTCTCCCATACTTCTCCAACAACCCCGGTCATGTACTAATTGTGGCCTTGCCATGCCTGCAAACTTCTTAATCTCATCCGCCCACCTAACTTTCTGCCGCCCCCTGCTACGCTTCCCTTCCCTTGGGATCCAGTCCGTAACCCTTAATGACCATCGGTTATCTTCCCTCCTCATTACATGTCCTGCCCATGCCCATTTCTTTTTCTTGATTTCAACTAAGATGTCATTAACTCGCGTTTGTTCCCTCACCCAATCTGCTCTTTTCTTATCCCTTAACGTTACACCTATCATTCTTCTTTCCATAGCTCGTTGCGTCGTCCTCAATTTGAGTAGAACCCTTTTCGGAAGCCTCCAGGTTTCTGCCCCATATGTGAGTACTGGTAACACACAGCTGTTATATACTTTTCTCTTGAGGAGCGGTAGCGCTAAACCGAGATGAAAATGCATTCGTAGAAGACGAACCATCTTGAGTGGAAGACATCGGAAGATGTGGAACCAAGAAAGAACTGCGCGAGGCCGAACTACAATAGGAGATCTGCCAGAATACTTGAGAACACGCAATGAAATAAGTATAAGTGAAACTTAATGTGGGTGTTACACTAAGATGATCCTGTTATTGTGTTCGAGGTGTGGACTGTTACAGGTAACCTGCACGTGTCTAAAATGCTAGAAATTCTTTTCGTGTTTTGTTCCTGGGACGGTCCAGGTAATCCTCACTGCCACCTGGCCCCTAGGTGTGCATTTTTTTTCTCGGTACCTTGTTCTTGATCTGTGGTCTATATCCACTTTTTATATGTGACTTCGCTGTTGTTGTTGTGTAATGCACACCACACTGGAGTACAGGAAGCAGCTTTGACAAAATACTTGCAGTCCAACAGAAAGCAATAACTATTAACAAAAGCTATTTCTTTTCATTTTAGTTTCTCAGACACCTCCTGTCGCGTGCGGAAGCCAAAAACCAAAATGTGTTCACGCACTTCGAGAGAAACATACATGTGACGCCCACCACCTCGTGCTTCATGTCATGTCATGTCATGTCAAACTTTCATGTGAAACGGGCACTGAGCACTGGAGTTGAAGATGTTCTGTTTACCTCATCGACTTATGCGAAGCAGTCTTACGGGCCGGGGGCGCACGAGTAGTATGGTTGAGGAAGATCGCTCGAAATTTTATTATTCGCTGCAAAAGCACCCTCTTCCTTTATAACCAACCGCCACCGACAAAAACTGCACGTGACGTCACTGCACTAAACCTTTAAAACTAACGTGCCGAGGATGACGAGGCCGCCTTTGACGAAGATAGGTCCTCCTATCGAAACGTTGGCCAGCCTTTCTGAGGCACCTTATCCCTGTTTACAATCTTTATACCACAGTGTGCTATTCCATCTGTCAGCCCCCTTCTTGATTTAGGACCCTCAGAAGAAAGGAAGACAAATCACATGCAGCCTGGAAGCACCGCCGGAATTGAATAGCAGACTGAAAACACTGCCGAAATAACATTCTGGGTGTTCTAGTGCAGCAGGCTGCTTTTAAGACTATAATCTCGGTAGCAGCGTCGCTCTCTTTCAAGGACGCGAAAAATGAAAAAAAAAGCAATACGAGCCAATGTTGCTGAATGAAGTGGCCCTTCCATATGGCTTTCGCAAAGAAAGACACCGGAATATTAGAATATGGATCGTTGGTCAATATAAGGACTGGTCGAATAACCGAGTGATTTATCTGTCGAGGTTATTGATCAGACGCCTGCGGCATAAATAGTGAAAGAGCTTATAATTAGGCATCGGTACCACCCATATTGCCGCGGGAAGTCTACAAGAGGTAATCTAGTACAAAAATCCGACCTTTAAGAAACGTACATAGCCAACAGAGGCACAGAAGCTGAGTGCTACTTTCAACCATTTTCCTTTCTTCGTCAGTCCATATCAGTTTTTCAGTATATGTATCACTGACCATTGCTGAACAAACACTCGCCTACGCTAATGGCCTTCCGGGACCTTGGGTCAATATTTACGATAAATGCGAATGGCAAACGATGACAATAACGGAGATTGGTCGAGAAGGTCGCCGGAACTAGACTAATCTCTGTACGCAAAACATATTTGTTTTCCTTAGATCGGCCGCCTCTCGTTGGCACTCTTCCTTTCGATTTCGTATATACGAGTGAAGCCAGATGCTACTTTTAGTCTTTGCCACAAGCCTTGTTGATTGTCTACTCTAAGTCTGAAGGTCCTGAGCGTAAATAGCAAATGCCTCCCGAGAAACATTTGTGCATAGCTTTGCGTATATGTCTACGGAGTGAACCATTCTAAGTAACTAAGGAAGGAATGAAGAGTCGGGTCGTATATTGTAAGGTTGTTTTTTTTCGTCTGGTTCTATTAATGTTTTTATCATGCGTCCCACCGAGTGACATAGTGCAGCGCTAGGGGGGTCGCGGCTTCGTACGAGCCAGTGACGAAGGGTAAAACTGAATGGGAAATGTAAAAAAAAAATTATCATTTACAAAATACGGCCCGCGGTCGCGGGATTCTCGTGCTGTAGCGCTTTACGAATGCGGCGAAGAAAACGAAGGATGAAGAACCAGGAAGCAGAAATGGTTAATATAAGACTAGCTACCGTCCTTGGGGGAGGGGTGGGGGTGAGGTCAATGAGATCTTATAATGGATGGAAGAACACACGTGTGACGTATCGCAGGTGCACGTACCCAGACCAATGTTGCAGTTGCAGGCGAACGCTTGCGGTCCGCAGCTTCGAACGTAACTCTCCACCTTCCTCCTCCAGTTCACCGGACCTAGCAAAACTCTCGGCCAATGAGGAACAAAGACAAGAGCACCGACTTGCTTATCCCGCGGAGCCTTCGGGATCTGGCGGCGCGCACGGACTGCCCGATCTCAGAGGCCTTGTGAGGCGCAACGCCTAGTTTCCCATTTCTCTATTTCACAGCTCGCCTCCTGCCTTCTTCGCGCCTTTACAACTTGCTTTTTTATCTTCCATTCTTCGGGAACCATGCCATCCGGCCAAGATAAGTTGTAGAGATGTAACAGTTCTCTCCGTGCGCCATCACTCAGGTTGTTCAAGGCGCGGTAGGATATTCCATCTGGTCCCGCGGATGAAGAACGCCTGCATAGAGCAAGAGCCGCTTCTAGTTCCTCCATTATGAAAGGAAGATCCATGCGGCCGTCACGTGAAACAGGGATGCGACTGGGGGCTCGAAAGCCTGGACCGGTTGCTTGGCCAGCGATCCTTGCACAAAAGTCTTCTGCAACATTAGCCTCTAGCCGCCCCTGGAAGAGCGCCAGCGCTTTGAATGGGAAGCGTTGTTCAGGGAAGGAACGTAGACCACGTATGGTTCTCCAGATGTGGGAAAGTGGCTTTCGGGGGTCTAGTGACTGGCAAAATCTTGCCCAACGTCGAGATGCCAATCTATCCATGCGACGTTGAAGTTTCTTTTGTAGTCGTCTGGCTGTCCTAAGGTCTTCGATGGATTTTGTACGCCGGTAACGCCGCTCCGCACGACGACGGAGTGCACGAAGTCGCTCCAACTCTATATCCAATTCCGTGTGCTTCGACGAAACCGTGACCGTGCGCGCGGCGTGTAGCATTGCAGACTTGATTGCTTCCTCTAATCCAGAGGACAAGCCCTCTCGACAAGCATCCTGCCAGACAAATCTCCGTGCTCTACAGGCTATTCAAGCTCGGGCTCTCAGGGTTTGTCTTGGTTTGCCAAAATGCACATCGATAGCAGCGACTATTGCGATTGCTCGGGACCAACCTATACAAACACACATTGCGGTAGAAGTGTTGAGAGTGCACATTAGGCACGTTGCCCGTGCCTGTTCCCACCATTTGGCAACACTACCGTCAGAAAGGCCGCAGGCAGCATTTTGTACTACGATTTCGGAGTATTCCACCTGCCTCCCGTCAGGCTTCACCCCCGCAACTAAGCCATCGATTCCTCCCTGGTGTTTGGCTCGACCCGCAGTGCACCTCACCGTACCAGGCATCAGGAAAAAATCTGAGCTGTCGTCACCTGCTCTTAAACAACTAACTCTGCTCCTTTTGCACGAGAAGTACTCCGAACACGTACATATTTATACTGATGGATCGGCAACTCTCCAGTGTTCCTCTGGAGCCGTGGTCTTCCCAGCGAAAGCCACCACCATCAGTTTCAAGACATGTCACCCAACGACACCGATGGCCGCGGAACTTGCAGCCCTTCGCGCTGCACTTCGTCTCGTCAGCCAAGAGCAACCTCGAAGGTGGTCAATATTCAGTGACTCGAAGGCTGCACTGCAATCTTTGCTATCGGCCCTGCAGCGCGGACCACACGAACAACTGGTATTTGAGATTAGAGAACTCATTCATTCCTTAACTGAGAAAGGACACCACGTGACATTTCAGTGGCTTCCAAGTCACTGCGGAGTCATAGGGAATGAACACGCTGACAACGCTGCTCGGTCGGCTCTTCAAGGGGACGAAGAGGAGCCGATACCGTTATCAAGGACAGATGCCGCTCGAAAACTTCGAATGATCAGCCGTGACATCACGTTCTCCTTGTGGAACGCTGGAAGTTTTCACGACTACCGACTCCACAATCTTGACTACTCTCTACGCCTTTGTATTCCAGCTGGACTCTGCCGTCGCGAAGCTACCCTGCTTTGTCGACTATGGCTAGGGGTGGCTTTCACCAAGTCTTTCGCTTACCGAATTGGATGGGCCGACGACGCCACGTGTGAGGACTGTGGTAACGAGGAGACTTTTCACCACCTTCTTTGTGACTGTCCTCGATATAATTTACAGAGACAATCACTCGCAACCGCGATAGCGCGCTTTGACCAAAGACCTCTCACAGAGGAACTTATTTTACATTACCGCCATCACAAGCCATCGCAGCAGAGGGCGACGAGGGCACTGTTGCGGTTTTTGAGGGCGACAGGATTGGACAGGCGGCTGTAGCCTGAACAAATGTTGATAGTGTGGCAAGTGTCACTGTGCTGTGCGATGACAGTATTCGGTGCCAGTGACCGATGGTGACTGTGTGTCTAGGCTCCTTCCTTTCCTTATCTCTACTTTGTTACCACTTTACCTCCCCCTCCCCTCTCTCCCCAGTGTAGGGTAGCCAACCGGATCTTTTTCTCTGGTTAACCTCCCTGCCTTTCCCCTTTCCTCTCTCTCTCTCTCTCTCTACAACTTGCTTTGCCCCCCCCCCGCCCCCCCCCCGTCTCTTATTTGCCAGCTTTAGAGCTGAATGCGCGTGCCACCCTCAGGTAAGAGAGGCAAGCAACTTCGTGCTTGCTACCTTTGGCAAAGGTAACACTAAGTTTGAGTTTCAATGCTACCCATGCTTTGCTCCGAGGAGCTTGCATGAATTGGTAAAAGACTAGTTGGATGACTACATCAGAGGAATCGGCGCTGCCACGTAACTAACACCGCGCTCGATGGTAATTGCTTAGGGCATCGGTTCGCGATATCGTGCGTCATCCCGTTCTCGCGTATGATGCTTCAATTATGCAGCCTCGAATGGCACGTAGACGCTGACACGTAGAAACAAAGCGTGTACCGCCGATTTGTGCTGTATAACGTCATGTGTTTAGCATTGGTAGCTCCCGTACAGCTCCTACATGTGTCATATTCCATAGAGACTTCCGTGCTATTCTTAGTCCCATGCCTTCTAAACAATACCACTTTGTTATTTATAAGACGCTGACAGATCGCAGCGCTGATACGACTAGCAGGGCGACAGTTCGCAACGTTCCTTGTTCATAAGGGCCCGGGCTTTCTATACGATCCTGGCTTTCGCGAAGGTCTTTCCTAGGGTATACGAGTAGCAGCAACAGCAACTAAACATACGCTAACGCAGTTATTTACGACCTCATTTCCAGAACTTGTTTCCCTGGTTATCAAAATGTTACAGGCCAGCTCAACAACTACCAAATGCTTGCATCGCGCACGTCATAAAAAATTTGTCATGATCTACTAAACTGCACGTAAAGTTAGAAAGAGAGAAAGAGAGAGAGAGAGAGAGAGAGAGAGAGAGAGAGAGAGAGAGAGAGAGAGAGAGAGAGAGAGAGAGAGAGAGAGAGAGAAAGTCCCTCTAGAATTATAACACTCGACCAGCGCTAGAGGACACTTGTGTTAGTGGCGTTGTTGAGCTTTCTTTTAAACTTGATAGTTCCTTTATTTTCATGGAAGCATGTGACGGGCATATACTTCTGAAACTAAACACGGCCCTCCATCGAACTTGAGCTATATCTAAGCTATAATTAAGGAGAGAGAAAGGGTTAAGCATTATGGAGCATCTTATCCCGCCACAAAGGCAATGAGTACAATTCCCAGCCGTTTTTCTTTATACGCCTCTCCAACAATGACAGAAGTCGAGCGCGGGACGAATCATGAGAAAAGCTGCTTGCTTTCAGCTACGCGAAATGGTACTTGGTGTTGTGCTTTTTTTTTGCTCCATTTTTGTAGCACGTCTGGCTGCGCACGAATTGCCAGTACAAATGTCTGAAGGCTAAAAAACATACACAGTGAAGATACAAAGCAGAGGCGCTTTCACACAGACGGGAGAAGCAAACGCCGTACGTGGATAAGATCAAAACATAAGATGGTGGCCCGTACAAATGTCATGGACACAGTTGACATCTTCGCCGCCCCTCTTGAAGTCTCGAAGAGAAAAGGCCCCCTTCTTTGATGTCGGCATTTTCTGCCGGAAACGATAATAGAGCGGGCGCCAAACAGAGCGATCCAGATAATTTCTCTTTTGTAGCTTTTCCCGCTTTTCCCGATCAACGTTGCCGAAAACCAAGCGTGGAAGACCTTTCCCGCCCACTGCTGCCAAAACGCGTTGTCACTCAGATACTGAGAAACTGATTTTCTTCCCGGATATTCCAATTTCTTTCTTTCCTTCTGTCTCTTCCGCTGTTCTACATACGCGAGCCACGGTTTGGCAGAGTGTAGGTTACTGTACTATACATGATCTTAGCCCAGTTTTTTTTTCTGTTCTTTGGGGAAGCGGGCGGCACTATGCGCTACAAAAATGTTGTTGCCCCCCACAGAGTCCTGCGCTTCCCACCAGGTGTACGTGTAGCAGCAGCAGCAGCGGTAACAGAAAGTTTTGTAGCGTTTCAGAGGCTCAATGAATCTAAGCACTGTGCGTTTAGTTCTGTTGCCCAAACTTCCTACCCTGTGACTTAGCGTCTCTCCCGAGGTCACTTCTCGACGCCGTGCAAAGAATCTAATGAGACGGGACGGTCTTGTCGCTGCTACTGCTAACGCCGCTCCTTGGTTTCCTTTTTCTCCTCCGACCACCTTTGTTCGAATCTCGTTTTACGGCAGGTCGGTCGAGTGGGTCAGGCCTTTCGTCCTGATGTCCGGGAGCTGCAAGCCCGGGAGGGTCATTTCCTTTCATTATAGACTGCGACAGCACTGATGGCGTCGCGCCAATGTTATTTTTTTCTCACTCTTCCTTGCTTCTATTTCCTTTTACGGCTCAATCTGTCCTGCGCCTGCCCAGGTATCTGCTTCCTAGCGCTTGTACTCGTACGATTAGAGAAGCTGGATCCAATCCATCTTGTACTTTACTGTCGGGCTCTGACTTTCATTTGCGTACAAGGAAAGATGCGAGCGAGCTTAGGATAAAAGGACGTCGGCATGACGAAGATTCATTTAGCACTTTCGTACGGTGTGATAATGCGTGGAGTCCGACACGAACTTCAGCGAAATATCGGGCTCTGCACTCGCCATGGTGTTCGGTCATAAGAACTCGGTGTAATTGGCTATTCCCCTTCGCGAATTGTATGCTTGCTAATACGAGTGGCTAGTGCGTACTTTTAGGAACATCTTCAGTGTATATGAATTGCTTTGTGAACACAAACCTATAATAGCACAAGCCGTGAAAGATGCCTACTGTATCCGCCAAAAATAATGCTGTAATATTTTTTTATGCGGAAGAAAAAAGAAACATTAGGTATTTTTGTTTTTAAGGTGGCCAGCGTACAAATTTTAAGCCCGCAGATTAAACAAAATGTTGTGTTGGTTGCGATATCAGCGATAAATACTACTTGGTCATGAA
The DNA here is from genome assembly GCF_050947875.1 of Dermacentor variabilis. Taxonomy (NCBI): domain Eukaryota; kingdom Metazoa; phylum Arthropoda; class Arachnida; order Ixodida; family Ixodidae; genus Dermacentor; species Dermacentor variabilis. The sequence goes on along the minus strand of NC_134569.1, from coordinate 50,965,938 downwards.
CACAGGCAATAAAAATCACTCAAGACATGCCACGGATACATGCGCTGCTTGCCTAGATCTTCAGTAATATGTCGATGCAAGAGACGTGCCTCTTTTAAAAGCACGAACATCTGAAGGACCTTATGGCACGCTTATTTGCGTAGCCTGATCATGCTCCCTCACATCCGTGACCATACCAATTTCTGTTCTGAATTACCTATGCACATTTTTTTTCTTTGTAATACTACTGTGCAGTGTTTGGTATTAGTCTTCAAGAATTTGCACAGTTACCGCATGGCATATAGTAAGCGTAGCCAACATAAAAGAAGCACTCGCCTAGTGACCACCTAAGAGCATCACTGACTGATATTTGCCGGTGTAGTCATGACACAGGAGCGTCTATCTTCACGTCCGCTCTTAGAGTGCTTATGTATTTAAACGATAACACGGGCGATAAGCCGGACGCCAAGTAATCTTTAAATATACACGCGAACTGTGCGCCACCTCGCGCAGAAATAATCAGACCCCCTCGGTCTCCTATCTATTTTGAACATGAGACCCGTAGCAGCCCTCGGATGTCAATACATGTTTGTTTTCTTTCAGCCTTCGGTGAGTCCTTGTTTTATTCGGACCATGTAGCTTCCTCGCCTGACGAGTTTTTGTGGAACATTGGACCACTGCAAGCGTAAGAATCTAACGGGCAGATTAACGCTGTCTTCGTAAACACTGCCGCCCAGCACCCTCCTCTGCGATTCTTTTTCTTTTGTTTTTTTTATTTGCTCCCTCTTGGTCTGTTTCTTTCTTTCTTTCTTTCCTTTCTTTCTCCCCGCTTTCGCACTCTCCAGCTACTGTCCCCTCATCTTAGAAAGCACGCTTACAGACGTCAGGCGACGGCGCTCATTCTGTTTGCAGTCTTTCCCTTTACAACCAGTCGCACGTGACGTCACTCTACTAACCCTTTAAAACTAACATGCCGAGGATGACGAGGCCGTCTTCTACGAAGGTAGGTCCTCCTATCGAAACGTTCGCCAGCCTTTCTGAGGCACCTTATTCCTGTTTATAACTTTTATACCGCAGTGTGCTACTCGATCTGTCAGCCCCATTCTTGATTCTGACCTACGCATTCTAGCACGCGCGATCTTCTTAGCAGAGTGGAATACCGCACATACAAGGCGCGCAAGGCTGCACCGTCTAAACCCGTCACTGCAACTCAGACCTACGGCCGGTCTGCACCGACGCGAAGAGTCTCTTCTGTGTCGGTTGTGGCTTGGAGTTTCCTCCACGAATGCCTACTCAGCACTAATTGGAATGGCTCATAGTCCTGCATGTGATGTTAGCGGATGCGAGGAGAACATTGACCGCTTATTGTGCCATTGTCTTCAATTTCAAGCACAAAGACAATCTTTGTCCAACACATTGAGGAAATTAGACGATCGTCATCTGAGTGAACAGACAGTACTAGAGCGCCATCCCCACCGATCATCGGCTCAGAGGGCAGTGAAGGCACTTTGGTGCTTTCTCAGAAAGTCTGGTTTGCGCGAGCGGCTGTAACTCAAGTACTGTCTGTACATGTGTGTACACATTCTCTCTCCCTTCTCTCTCTTCCATTCTCCCTTCCCTCACCGTAAGGTAGCCAATCAGACTCTTGACTGGCTAACATCCCTGCCTTCTTGTATTCCTTTCTCTCTCTGTGTCTCTCTTTCTCTACTGCGTGCAATTACTTGGCGTATTCGAAAAAAATTAACATAGCTGGCTCGTAGCAGAAATACGACCCTGGCTTTACGTGGATACGACTATGGTCGCATTCCCGTAAACAGAGACAATACGTGAAAGGCGCGCACGATTTGCTACACCGCGCGCCACGAAGGAAGTGTAGGCACTGAAGATGACGAAAGCATGCGACACCATGTGGGAGGGTACTAGCAACAAACATCCCAATCTGTCACACTGTCCTGTGGTATTTAATGAGCGCGGGGTAGTGGTCACTTTGAAATATGCAGAGTAAATATCATATATTGCTCAAAGGCTGACGAAACAGTAAGGTTAGTTTACGCACACTCTTATGGCGTCACCCTTCGGAGCTGAAAAAAAAAAAAAAGTTGTGGCTGTCGTTCCGGAGTTTGGTTGCGAGATTTAAATCAGCAAGTCACACATGACATAATCGTACCGGCTCACTGTTTCCCAACTTGGACACGCCCTAGATCCAACCGAAACAGCATTCCTTTTTTCGATTTCCGTATACTGTAGTTGAGCGCCATAGGAGGTTTTGCATAGAGCACTGATGCATATGTCTGTCGAACGTCAAATATTTTAAAAAGGCGTGTACTTTTGATATAGAACGCTTCAAACGCGCCCACTATAACGCAGAAGCAGGGTTCTCGATAGGTCAAGCGGTAGGTTAGTAGCGCCTGAAGCATCCATGCTTCTCATCATGAGGCCACATGTTCGACGGTTTCAAGGAAATCGTATCCTTATAATCATGGCAAAGTTAAAAAGAAAACAGACCGCAAATATGCACGCTAAAGCTAGGGAACACGATAACGCACCCCAGCTGCGCTCTCACGTAGAGCCACGCACTTCAGGGCAACGGCTCTTCTAAAGAATGCAGAGCCCTTAAAAATTCCATTCAGCTCTTGCGTGACAGCGCAAAGCCTGAAAATGCCCGATATTCAGGTTCATAGAGAAACTTCGCTAGAAAACATGCAGATAGAAAGAAGCAAGGAAATACAAAATACTAGAATACCGTATTCAGTTTCATCTTATCTACATAGCGTTTTCTTCCTACAAAAAATAAAAATAAAAATAAAGTGGGGTTAGCGTCGCCCATTATAAGAAGTTTCTTCCAGGCTTTCGGGCAGCCACAAAAGAATATGGCATCACCATCCGTTTTGAGTTCGCTCACGACATCCTTATCTTACCTTCTAGTTCTTTTCGCTGCTACTTCGACATATTTCCACGTAATTTCCATGTCTTTAACGGTCCTTGCTCGAAGGAATAATCTCGCTTCTGTTTTCTCTCTTCCGCACAAGATATTGGGCAAACTCATTAAAAAAAGAATTGTTCAATGTAGCTGCGGCGACGCCGGTTAGGGATCATAGTCAGGTTTTTAACTTTTACCTCATAATGAAGGGACTGCCAAAGCCGCTTTCTTGTTAAGGCCACCACTATCACACTACGGTGCCTGGCGGATACCGGTTCACGATGAAGGCCCCATTATTGAGAGCTTTGCCCAATTCTGAAATCACCCACTCTTTCTAGAATGAAGTTATAGGTGAAGAACAGTATTAAGTGAGCTGTAAATTGATGTAAGATATGTAAGAGCTATACAAACGAAAGCAAAAATGATAGACCAAATTCCTTAATCTGGGTCACCCTCGTGGCTCATTCTTGTGCGGGTTGTGTTCTGGTCTTAATATCTTTTTTTTTTGAACACGTTAACTCGCTTCCTTGTTCTCGCTAGTCTGGCGTAAGAGGGGGTCAAATTAGTCCATTCACGAACATCCCAACGTGGGAATTTAGAAGAACGATCGCTGGCAAGAGACAAGAGAGGGGTTTTGGGCCGCCTCGTACTTGAGGAAGGAAGTGGATTGTTAGTTGCGTCCCTTGGACGACCGTGGCTATGTAGGACAGCAAAGTGCCTACTTGTGTCTGGGGCGAGCTATGGCTAGGGTCTTGTCCGACCTAATTTTTTCGCTGTACGAAGAGGAAGTAGTACCGCATCAGCAATAAAAATTAAACAAAAGACAACGATGAACTGGACGTTAAAGAGACCCAGAAATGTTTTACGAATAAAATTTGGTGGACAATAACGCTGTCGCATACCTTCGAAATAAGGAATATCATATCAGCGGATATGCGTAACAAAGTTGACAAAGGCTGAGAGCTCTTCATGGAAGCGGTAATTTGATTGAGCTTAAGATTGCTTTTGATGCGAGTTAATTTGTTTGAAGTGTGGGGCATCTCCAAATAAGGGAGTAGTATTCAAGCATATAATTAAAAAAAGAACCAAAGAAAGAATAATCGCTTGGCAAAGGCGAACGATGCCAGAGCAACCTATCATTTCAGTTACAGCTTGTGCGAAAGCAACGTTCATGAAATTATTCTGGATGTTATGACTTTTGTACGGCTCACAAATTTATAGCTCTTTTATGTTTTCATTCTGAAGGGTTCCTGTGTCATGTGAAAACTTCTTTTATAATTAACATCTGATGGATCGGAAAAAAAGACCCCTCTGATAAGTGGTCCGTTTTTGAGTGGTAGCAGACACAAAGAAATACGAAGCAGACATTATAAAGGTTTACAAAGCGAACATATTGAAATTTGGTTTCCCAGTGGAGTATAAATGGTAGCGAACACCACATGTAGCGCTGCAAACAAATGTGTATTCTATCGCATGCATCTGTGACTTCGAACGTCACCGAGTATTTCTTGATAGATTGCTTGGTGTTGCTGCTCTTGCAAAACTCTGCGATTATTTTGTGCCTCGCCCATACCGTTGAGCGAACGTTAAAATGAAAGGCTACAGGGATTCGTATTCCCAAAATAGAAGCTTTATTTGTTTCTTTTTTTCGCAGAATCACTTTCCATCAGTGCTTTCGTTACCATTTGTAGTGACTTCCTAAACACTTTATAAAATAACCTTTAAGTGAACAAAGAGTTCGATCAGCGTTTGTGACAGGCAGTCCCGTTCAGTTACGTATGAAGGGACGTCACTATGCACTGTACTGTGGACTGAACTTGATTCGAGCTTTGTGTTTGGAACTACCATCCATTTAGAATGTGGACGCCTCTTGCACGAATGAAGGAGGACTGCAAGGTGTACGTATGATTCCGTTAGCGGTATGGACAGACATCAGAGGTGAACGCTGCGTTGCGATGTTGTTATATTTATTAGCTCCATTAACACTTCGTAATAAATAGTTAATTTTAGTTATTATACATATAAAACGTATAACAGAAAAGATAGTTCTGAAGGTAAACACTTGGTGGTTAATGAACGAATTTACACGGATGAAATGAAGGACATTGACTACTCAGGTTTCACGTTTTTACTTGACTCATGTGTCCAACAGTCTTCACTCAATAATGACTCGTAGAGTTCTGCCCTGTCTATACGAAAACGCAGGGCCAACAGCAGCGTTCGAGAAGGTTCCCGTCATCACGTTCTCTAAAGCATGCTCAGCGCCCCGCGGAAAGAAGTGTAAGTTCCTGCGAGACATTAATCTAGGCGAAGAAAGAGGAAACTTGTTTTGTTCACGGAAAAATAACGCGCACTTACAAAGAAGTAAGCAGGATTTTCCCAGAAAGAAAGCCACGCAGTTTGACAATTTGTCCCAATTTCCTCTCAAACAACATCCGGTTTGAACAGTCAGTTTTGCTTAGAGCAAGAGATCGTGAGAGAAAGCAACGATCAGAAAGGAAGGGAGCTCAGTTGGACGAGTGTCTGGTTCCCTATACTCTACACGGTTTAGATTGGAAGAAGGAATAGACTGACTGGAAGAGGGAAAGAGTGAGAAATAGACGCACACAGGAGTATTCCTAGAAATTTAGGCTGACGTTGGCAAAGTGGAATTTCTGCATAAACTGCGCGGATTCCTTAATAATAAACACGTATGGATTTCCTGCTAGCTACGTGCCATACTCAAGATGGATGAAAACTAACCATTTCATTAATCTTGTGCTCCATCTTGCGGACCTCCGCGGGGCTGACTTCGCTAAACAAAATATAGTGACACAATACACAATGCAGCGACCAAGACCTCGACACCGATTGATTCTGATCGGCGCAAAATAGCCCTCAGTCCTTGCATTGGTTTCCCTGTTGCCCTCCATAAGCTGCACCGTGTATGTGCGCGGGTCGGTGCTGTCGTTCGATAGCGTCACAGCTGGGAGTTCCAATCCGGTTTGGTTGTATGCTACGATCGAATTTCATTTCAGGGTCGGCGCAGATCGGATCAAAATGGGCGACGATAGAAGGGAGGTCCGGCGCACATGGGTTCTTCACATTGACGTTATCGTCATATGAATTTCCTGGACTTGCGCGCTAGCTATTTCAGAGAGCGCGCAATTGTAATAGCGGACATATTATTAACGAATGCGGTTGACAAACGGCAAACGTGTCCTACGAAGAAATATTTGTGTGCAATCGCAGTGGGGCAGCAAGCACGGTACCTTTGGAAAAGTAATAGTACGATTTGGTGACGCCACGAAGGGGAAGAACAAAATGTGGGAAAAATTATTCTCATTTGTTCTAACTCGATTTCGTAACTCTCTTGTTTCATTGTCTTGCTCCTTATTCCATATGCTTTTTTTTTTCTTCAGAAATTACCTCTGACGTTACTGAGCTCAAGCAATAACGTGATTCCGCCGAACAGCAACACCTTGTGATGGATGTACTTAGCCTTAATAGTAGCGTGCACGGCTGCGAATCCAATACTAAGGCAGCAGCATAGGAAAGCTAAAGGACACAAGGATCTGAAACTGATGCCATGAGCGCTGAACTAACCACTGAGATTGATGCTGACGAACCGGCATATATAGGAACAGATTTTTGATGTGATGAGCATAGAAAGAAGCAGCATTACGAACATAACAAAGAAACAAATTACAAAGAAGGATACGCATCTTTAGGCTGTGACGGGGTCAGTTTCTATTGTAACTTAGCAGAAATCAGTTTTTTTATCCAAAAACGCAAGAGAAGGGGTATTGACAAGGGTGTTTTGTAACCTTAAGATTGTAACCTCAGCTTTTAAGATTTCGCGCGTAGTGCCATTCCGGTGTTTAATCCAGACCATTGCCTTTTTTAAAACTGCAGCACGCCATATATCTGGGAGGAGTTTTTCGTTAGAGTGAACTTAAAGAAATTAATATAGGCTGCCGATGACGATGCTGATAATGATGACGTTACTAATGATGATGATCCCAACGACGACGACGATAATCTTAGCGCGAAATGGCAGCAAACGGACAGTAAATGCGTACAGATACATTCAAAACAAGGTGGTAGCAACGCGACTGTTTATGTCGGCTGCTAAATGGGGAAATGTTGCCTGTACCCTGCACTTAAAGAAAGAGGGACGGGGCTCCAAAGCTTCTTACAGAGCTTGCTCCTTGACGTCGCTCTGACCCTAAACTGCACACGATGCATAGCGCATGCCGACTCATCAGAGCCCGAAGCCTAAAGTTAAAGCAGCTATTTGTAAATAACCGCTTTTAAGATTTGTTTAGTCAACAGCAACCGCTTGTCATTCATTGTAGCCAACAAAGTGGTATCCTTGGCACCGGTTATTTATCGAACGGGGAAAAAATCAATTGGGAATAGAGGTACACTTTTTCATGTTTAAACTGCTTCATAGCTGAGAATACTACAAGGCGCTCAGCTTCTCTGCTTTGCGAACGATTCTGTTGTACTTCCCGCCGACCGGCTTCTGGATTCTGTAGGCACACAGAGTTTTCTTTGATGTGAGTTCTACTTGCGCAACCCTGTGATGCGAGTGATCTGCTTGTAATCGCAAGTCGATTTGTTGGTTGAAGTGGCCGAGGCGAGCACGCAGGATAGACGCTATAAATAAATAAAGAAACGGGGGGGGGGAGGGAATGACGATGGGCACAGAAGGAGTGAATACACTATGCATATCACGCCCACATTTAGTAACGGTCTTCCAGCCACGAGAAATGGTTGGTAAATTAGAATTGACCGCAAAGGACGTACTGGTGCAACTGTAGTGCCTGTGCATCTACGTCATTGTAAGCATATTTCACCGCAGTACACGGAACTATTGTCAAATAACTGCAGTGATAGGCCTAACTGTGGAAGTGCAGCGGCGAGCAAGGTCACATCGATATTTATGCAGGTAGCACTGCACTTGAATACTTGAATACGGGAGAGCGCTTGAGCACTGTAGGAGGCATCGAAGAGGTAAAGATAGGGTGAGAGTGCAGGTAGAAAGAATGACGAGGTAAGAGAAACAAAATGTCAGCCTGGTAGTTCCGTCAGTGGGGGGCGTGTTTGGGTGTACCTTACGAACCCGCGAGAGCCATTTCGATCGAGAACACGTGCAGCTGAAGCTTCCGGCACAAAGGGCGTGGGCGCTTGCCTTTTATTTTCTTGGGAGGGAAATGGGGGGGAAAAGGCTTGGGAACGAGGGTCGGAGAGCGAAGCCAAAGAAAGCTGCATTAGTATGATCGACAAGAAAAGCTACCGGCGCCCGCTAGGTAATGACAGCTGAACACGTTGGAAGCACCAACCTACGTGACGCATCAGGTAATCATCCGTCTGTCGTACCGTTGCCCAAGGGAAGCTTCAGCTATAAATAACGTGAAGGCTACATTTTTTTTTACATGCAGCTTCGTAACGAACTCAGTAGCGAACTACTTCGTGCACAAAGAATCTATAGCAGAAATATGTTCTTTTTCTGTTCATGTTCAGGCACACGATTATGTTAAGCGCACATGAGGTTTGTGCTCGTGTACGGAGACAGCATGATTAAGTTTTCTTTCCATAGTTACTGCAGTGTGCATGCAAAACCATCCATTATGCATACGCTGGCTGCATGAACCTCATTATCCAATCTGCAGCCGGCAGGACTATTACAGAATTCGTCTCCGATGTCATAGTCGGATAGTTTGTGGCAGGTAACTTGATCAAGGTTGTTAGACGCACGCCAGAGCCGCTCAGCTGAATCTTTAGGCACGCTTACAGCCTATTTAGGCTAAATGCTATTAGAACTGCAGAACTTTGGTACAGGACCGCCAATTAGCCTAAGGCAAACAAATGATATCACTTCTGTAATTATGCCCACGACGACATTAAAATGACTTGTTCGCAGCTACTATACCTTACTGATTTTGCAAGACCCTCGTATCACCCATGCATAAAGGTAAATTGAATCACGGACATGTTATCGTGTTTGCGAAATTGACACACTGCACACATTCGTGGCAACTAATTATCAATGCCTTTGTTTTTTTCTTTTTTTTGAGAGGTGGGTTTTATCGAATTCGTTCTCTCGTCTTCTCACGTTTTTGAATAAATTTAAGGCTCACCTATGCGCAGCAGCTGGCCCCAACAAAAGAATGCTCTTGGGCCTAGCACACAAAGCTTTTTATTCGTCAGTGATTCTTGCGATTGGCCTGGCCGCCACTGCTAATAACATGCCTGTCATTATGACAGGCTGGCATCTATTCTTACGAACATTTCTTGCATAAGAACTTTTTTGTGAATACGGACGTGCCCTGGCTGGCGACTGACGCACTTTTGTTGTCGAAGTTAGACTTGATGCAGACTTTTGAAGAAAGAAAGAGAGAGAGAGAGTGCGAAAGCCAAACGAGTAAAGATAAGGAGGTCAACCTAAGGAACAAGCGAGGTAATATTTTTCACGAGGTGTAATGAAAAATAAAAGAGGTTCAGGGCCCGTAAGAAAAATCTCTTACGCTAGAATTCTTTATAAGACACAAATTTTATCTATGCTGTTGCTGAAGTTATTAGTGAAGGCGGCCGCCCAATAGCAAAGGGTATTTACTGACGAAAGGCGTTGTGGATTCGGCCTTACATTCTCATCACGGTGTTTTCTGTTGTGAAAAACTTTAGAGTTAGCCGCCTAATCATTATCCTCTAGTCTCGGAGTAATATATAAATGATACTTTGCTAGTTTCAAAACGATATTTTTTTGTGGCACTGTGTTTGTTGCATGACTGAAAATGTTCTAGCTTATCGTCTAAATATATTTTGGGCTGCTGAATGTTCAAATTGCGAGTAGTCTAGCGCGGCACAGAATCCTTTGCCTGATACAAAAGTTAACTAATAATTATCGCACGGTTGCAACAAACACGGGCAGGTGACCCTTTCCTGTCATGCGTAACGAATGGGATGCCAGAGCTACAACAGATTTCTGCGCGTAGTACGTATGCAAAGCTACAAGCCGTTTCCGACGCACGAATTTCCGACGCACGAAAACAACCCAAGCACGCACGCGCACGCGCACACGCACATGCACGCACGCGCACGCGCACACGCACACGCACACGCACGCACACGCACACGCACTGTAGAGATATTTACAAAGTTCTGTCCAAGCTCGCGGCCCGCAAGAACGTCAGCAGCGCTTTCGTCGCACGTAATGCGCACGTGGTGCTTTGTCTTGACATTTGAGACAGAGATATACGATTGTATAGAAGTCCACCAGTGTTAAACAGTTTCCACAGCCATTAATCTTTGTGTACGCTACACGAAGGACGTGTTCAGCTGCACGCCGGCTACAGGAATGCATGCGAGAAACGTAGCTATACCTCATTTACAAAGAACACTGCAGCCTGTCTGTTATGCCTCTGTACGTTCCTTAATCATACAAGATCATTAGTCAAGCTTATGCCAGGCAAAATGACCTGGTTTAATTATAAGCGCCAAGCTACAAACCAGATCCACGGAGGCTCGCTTTGATACATTTATGTATACATTGTCAATGACGAAGCGACGAGCGAAACACGCTTTAGCATTATAATTGAAGTGAAAACAAAAAAGAAAAAAGAGAAAATAACGTACACAGAATATGGCATTGAATGTCTTTGTCGAGGCTAAATTAACCTTAGTTTATTGCGCTGCAGAGAAAAAGTGGTAAACAGAAACAATAAGGCATAACGTATCTAAGATGACTCATAGGATTTGAAATTTGCGCAAACGATAACACGCAAAGAGTTACCTGATGACGTCTAAGACGCCATGGCATAAGTTGCTGGATATCCATGAAGGATTCTAAAGAAGGAAAGGCACGAGAAAAGGAAAAAGTGACTTCTTTAGCTGTCGAATGGTCAGCTACTAGTCCCTATATTCCACCACGGGCTTTGCAAACGAATGATAGACAGACTAACAATCTGACACAAATAAGATGTCACGGCCGTGATAAGGAAATAAGTGTATTCCTAGTCTGTTCCTTTCTGCGCTTCGTCAGCTATCCGCACGACATGCCGCGCCTTTGTTATCACAAGGGTGATCCTGCCATGAGCAGGGGACGGTTCAGGAATGAGACATAACTAAAGGACCAATTTCGTTATGCCTGACCAAGTGTGCTCAACAAGAACATCCAATTCACTGACCGCATCTTTGATATTTATTGAGCCCAAGACAGATACAGATACAGATACGAAGGACGTCACAGTTACGATGACGCGTATACAGTGTCTATTCGAATATATGTGAAGACCCAGAAAATGGGTAGACCTGCTAATGCACGAGCTGCACTCCGCGTACCAAATATTATTTGAGAATATAGGTCAACTATAGATCATTTATAGTTCCGAGAAGAGCATTTGATGACGACAAACTTTGGTCGTGGCGCGCATTTGACAGAATTCGTGGCTTTCGCTGCGGAGCTGGGAAATGCGCTTCCGGCTGTTTGCATTCGCAGTGCACCGCCATTGTTTCGTCGAGCGCTTCTGCGAGAGGAGCACGTGCTCGTCCCTACAGTCGTCATAGCTTATCGAGAAAATAAAGGTAAGGACGTTCTGCGAAAAACTTTAGCCTACCTCTGCCCGTCAGACACGTCCAATGCGGCAACGAACATCGAAGTGCCAAAATGCCTTGTATGAAGCTTGAAGTAAATAAGGCAAGAAAAAATTACATTTAGCACCCGAACATGGCAACTAACTTCATTTCATTCATTCATATTGTCAGCCCATGCAGGCTATTACAGGAGTTGAGAGCATATGTAAAACAAAAGAAGTGCATTTGTGAAAGACGTCACTACTCACACATCATAAGCAAGGAGTAAGAATGAACGGTAAGAATAGCTGAAGAGAAAATGGATAAAAAGCGCAGACAAACCATGCTCAACATGACAACATACCGAAGCAGAACATCGGGGAATCGTCCACCACGGATTGCGCCTGGACACTCACGAGCCACTAAAGACTTACGCCTTAAAAGCGCACTAGCGCTTTTAAAGCGGTTCGTGCCGACGTTTTCTGGGACCAGGGTCCAAGAATTACACCTTCCGTAAGGAGACGATTGTCAATCCAGTCGAGCGTGGTGCTGAGAACTTCTCTTTGCGCATCGAAACAACGAAAATCACACAGAAGGTGCGCTACGGTCTCTTTGCACCCGAAAACTTCACTATCTAAACTTGTGGCCATTCCGATGAGGTTAGAATATTCATTGGTAAACGCTACTCCAAGCCATAGGCCACAGATGAGTTACCTCCCGTCGTGGTAAGCCATGCGGAAGGCGGAGCTTCGCATCCGAATCCAGGGAACAAAGACGCTGCCTCTTAAAGTCTGCCGAATTCCACTGGGCCTACGTAAGCTCGCCAGCAAGCGCACGGAACTTTCCCACTGTGTCTGTTCTTGACAGCGGGATAGAGATGCATTCGACACTGGTATGTGAAGATCGAGCGGCTGCGTCTGTTTGTTCGTTTCCAAGGATGCCACAATGACTTGTCAGCCATTGGAATACGTCGTCATGTCCTGTCTCAACTGCCCGATGAGAGATTTCCCATATGTCCGCGACAGGTCGTTCGTGGTGTCTACGGTGCAATGCAGAGAGCAAACTCTGGAGGGCGGCCTTGGAATCGCCGATGGACCATTTCTGGGGCCTTTACTGATCGATCAATTGAATTTCTGTGCGCAGACCTGCAAGTTCGACAGCCGTCGTTGATGTCAAGTGCAATGTCCTGAATTTTGTCACTGTAGATTTTGCTGGTACAAATACTGAAGCTGCTGAACTGGAGTGCATGACCGACCCATCGGCGTAAACATGTAGGCGGCCCCTGCGGACCTTATGCAATAGCAATAATGCTGTCCCCTTCTATGCTGCTGACGGCATTTGTGCCTTCTTCTTGGCACCTCAATTTGTAAGGCATACCCGAGGTGAATGTAGAGGCCACATTTGCAGCGAAGGCCTTGCTACTGGGACGTATTTCGATGGTAGCGATGCCCCGTGAGTAGTCACGACACGGCTGAAACTCGTATGCGTCCTAGTTTTTGGCAGGCAAGTAAGATGTTGAAATGGTGTCCTTGCGACATATCGAATGTGCACTCTTAGAGTGTCGACTGCAATGTATGTTGGTATAGGGCGGTCACGCGCAATGGCGATTGTGGCTGCAGCGCATGTACACTGAGGGAGGCCCAGGCACGTCCGTAGAACTTGGGCTTGCGTACTCTGGAGTGCGTGGAGGTTCATTTTACTGCTGCTTCACAGCACGGGCAGGCTGTATTTTAGGAAGCCCATAAATAATGCATGGTACAGCTGCAGCATCGATTGTACAGATGCGCCGCAAGACTTTCTGGCGAAAAATTTGAATACATGGACTATTGCAATCAACCTCTTTTTCATATATCAAATATATGGCGTCCAAAACAAATCGCGGTCGATGATGGCTCCAAGAAAACGATACTTTTTTACGGAAGTAATTACTTGTCCCTCTATGCGTACAACATATGGAGTCTGTTTTGCGTGGAAAGGCGACTAATCGGCACTTTTCTGAGGAAAGTTTCAGGCCTTTAGTACGCAGGTAAGAAGACATTTGTGTGACCGCCTTCTGCAGCCTTTCTGGTATCTGCGGGCGTGTCACGCCGGACGCCCAGATGCAGATATAATTTACATAGGTGGATATCTGGGCCGTCCTTGGCAATGATCCAACAAGGCCCAGCCCTGCTACGTTCAAAAGCGGGAGGCTTAACACTCCGCCTTGTGGCACACGTTCGCCGGTTAAATCGTTAGGCTTTCAGACAACGCTACCAACACCAGTGTTGAGGATTGGACGAGTTGGTATTTCATTTTCAAACTGTTACCCGCAACCAAGACAGGAACAAACAGCCGAACCTGCCAACTGGCCGTCTCGGCTGTTTCTTCCTGTCCATGTTGCTCTTTGCAAAGCAGAACCTTTTCGGGTTAACCTAGGAAGGGCCATTTTTTGAAAACCCTGATGAAGATCGGTCCACTGGTCGAAACTGCTGAAATTAAATATTTTTCCTGTGTTTCCTGCACCATCTATCATTGCCCACCTATATATATATATATATATATATATATATATATATATATATATATATATATATATATATATATATATATATATACACACGAAGATTTTATACCCAGAAGCTCTACAGAAATCGTACCGACTGGATAGTAGTCGTAGTCGTATGTACTTACGGCCAGTATTTATTCATTACGAAGTATTAATTAATTAAATTTATTTGTGAACTATTTAGTTATTGCTTGAATCGCAAATATATCAATTACAAAGTTGTAGGGCACCTCAAATCAAGCATTTGTTTAGTGCGCAGCTTTGCCTCGTTGGTTTTTTCGAGAAAAAAAAAGCACGCGAAACATCAAAAAAAAAAAATTGCAGGACGCTTAAGCTTCGCCTTCAAGAGTGGAACGCGATAGCGTTGTCGCACCCCGTTCGCACCGCCTACTCAAACAAACTACGCGAGCCAAACGTCGCGATCTACGCGAGCCAAACAGCAGGGCCGCGACGCGCCATGAAGGCGGACGCGATCATGGGGCGAGTGGCGCACCACGTGTCGGGGCAGCGCCGTACATTGCGAGGAGGGGGTCTTCTGTGTTTGCCGCAAGATGGCTCTGCGTGTGCGCATAGCGCAGAAGAAATGTAGCGGAAACGTACTTCGCTACTCGTGAAACTGCGACTTCTGTAATTTACATGGTCATAATTACCGATATACACCGCAGTATATCGGTAATTATGGCACGTTTCTAAGGCAACACCACATTCACTAGAGGCGATTTTGTCCCGCTTTGAACGATCGAACTCGATCTGGTTATGCTCCTGGGCTTGCAAAGTATATGGCGAACACGGACTGCTGTACACAATGCAGATATCGACGCTAGACCAGTCCGCGAATATTTTTGCGAATCGGTGTCCCATTTTGTCGAAGTGCAGAAGGTGAAGTCGTATGTACCAGAGTGGGTTCCGAGATTATAAATTTTGTTGCAGATGCCGAAATACTGATGACTTGTAGTCAGCAAACAGCTGACGGTTCTCGGTACTATGATCTTGTTAATCTGTTCTTCTGATCAAGTAAACTCTGTGTCAAGCGAGGCAATAAAGAAAACTCGTGGCTGAGTGGTAGCGTCTCCGTCTCGCACTCCGGAGACCTAGGTTCAATTACCACTAGCCCATCTTGCAAGTTGTTTTTTATTTATGAAGTGCCTTCAAGGATTTATCGCCCACGGCCAACGCCACCGACACCGACATCGGCGCCGACGACACCGGCTTTTCTGCGACACGAGCTCCGTAGCGCTGACGCGTTAATACGAAATAGATACGCGCTCGCGCGCCGCTACTCAAGCGCTCCCAAGCGAATAGCCACGGATACACGGCTTTACCAGGGGCGGAAGCTCCATACAGGGTTTCACGCTATGTGATGGTCGCGGCATCAAGGGGACGCATTGATAAGCGCAGCGGAGCCTTGTACGATGCGGCGATAAGAGAAGGCAGCCGTATATCTTTAAATGGTTGCTTGTTGGCGCTTGGGTAGCGGCGTGCGAGTGCGCATCTATTTCGTATTTCGTATTTCGTGGGATTTAGTTTTTTCTTGGAAAAAACAACCAGGACCAGTTGAGCACGAAATAAATGCTTGATTCAGAGGTTACTTAAGGTGCCCTACAACATTGTAATTAATATGTTTGCGATTCAAGCAAAAGCTAAAAAGTTCGCTAGTTAAAAACAATTAACTAATTAATACTTCGTGATGAAGAAAATACTGTCTGTAAGAACATACGACTGCCGCTACTATGCAGTCGGTAGGATTTCTCCAGAGCTCATGGGTTTAAAAAAATATCTTGGTCCAAGTTAACTGGGACACCATATGTGCACGATCTTTAAAGGACAAGAGGGTAGCGCCCGGACAAATCAGAACGGAATGGAATAATGTCTGAAAATTGCCCGCTTGCCGCTCCGCATTTCGATGGGATGAAATGCAGAAACACCCGTGTCCCGTGCATTGGGGGGGGGGGGGGGGGGGGGGGTAAGTCTCCCCAGGTGGATGAAACTTCCTGAGTCCGCCAATATTGCATGCCTCATAATCACGTCATGGTTTAGGACGTAAAACACCAGAGAGAGAGAGGGCTCTTTATTAGAAAAACAGAGAATTTTGCCGGCGCGTATATAACCGCTGGCGTGCTACTCTGTATATGGATGGGGAATGGGATTAAAAGATTCCAGAGTAGAGTGGGAGGAAAAAAGGATAAAAATAAATCTGAAATGTCTGAGTGGACCTGATACTAATATTTACAGGTGACATGGCGGGTAAATTTAGGCTTTTGTATATGAAGGGTGCAATTTTTAAAGCTTTCCTATTAGACCAATTTCTGATAGGTATTTGAACAATAAATCCAAAACCCGTCGCTGTATTGAAGGGCCGTAAAACACCATAATTCTTTTCTACTGCCCGCATATCGAGTAAATTAAGACGAACCAAGATCGTCTCGGCTGGGATTACTGGGACCGACACCTCAATGTCCGTGCAGCAGATGTCACAAAGTCTAGGTAGTAAGAGACACACCGTAACTACAATGAAATGCTGCGCTGCGGAAAGTTAAAGGCACTGGGTGCGAGCCGGTCGACCGCATATATAAAGAAAGAAGGGGTGAAATGGTGGCGTCGCATAATAATCCAAAGAAGGGAACTATCGCTTCCCAAGGGTACAGCAAATGTGTATAAAGGAAAGGGGGAGACACACACGTTACAACGAAACTTGCGATGGTATTTTCATGAGTATCTTTGTCGTTCCTTCTACAGAGAACGGTTTCCCACATGTCATGAGGAGTAGCATCGGACATTGTTCTGCCCTTTCAGTAATTTTGCTGGATCGTCATCGTTGTTTATCTTCATTCTGCCGGGTGTATAGCTCAGTTCCCTCTGAGCGGTTCACGTTGGGAACATGCAGTTTGAAGAAGTCAGTAGACGGATAGGGAAAGAGAAAGTAGGCTGTGCAGAAGTTGAAGAAATACGCGTAGTGAGGATACAGATTCCTTTCGCGATCGGAATTCTCCGAGACGCCCAGAGTAAATCGAGAAGATGAAAACAAAAAATAGGGGAAACGTAAAAATGAACAAACAAGGCAGAAATACTCAGGCTCTGCTTGCATAAGAGAAAGCTATGCGGCCCACACAAGACCTCCTCAGTTTTCTCGCATGGCTCGGCCGTCGACACATTCGCGTTGCCCCACAAATTCGGCAGCGCCTCACGCAGGCAGCTTACTTCACTTCTGGTTGCACTATACGTCGCTCGATGCGAGAATGGGGTTGGCCTTGCGTCTGCGTCACACGCCCAGGCTGGTAAGCTTCTCTCGAAACGTTTTTAGTTTTGTTTTTCGGTCATGAAGGTTATTCTTTCAGTGACACACTTTATGATGTCCGTAAATTTTCATGTAAACTGAAACTGGCAATTCTAGCTTTTGCAGTATTTGCCAGGGTCGGTGTCTTCTGACCGTTCCTTCCCTCCTCGTTGGAATAAACTTCCTCGCTTTTTCGAACATAATTCCGAATGAATGCCCGCGAGCTGGCTCGGGAGACAATAATTTATGGTGTTTCTTTTTTCTTTTGCCCAAATCCTGTGAAAACACATAGTATACTGAAAAAAAGGAAAGAACGACCAATGTTGACGGATAACAAACGTCCTCGCCTCATCTCGCCTTCCCTCCTCCCCCCTCTATTTTTTGTGTCTTGTGTTTTTGACCTGTTGCTATCACCAAGCATTTTTTTTTTGTACTTACGATAGTCTGAGGCGTGTTTCCCTTGCTTCCCTCTCTTTATTACCTTATCTCTCTTCTCTCTATGTACTGTAGCAATGCAGGCGTGCGCCTGGTTGAGTTCCCTGTATTCCATCCTTGCTTCCTTCGTTATTTCTTCCTTCTTTTGTTCTTTCCCACATTTCTTATTTCTTCACTTAAATTCCTTTCCTCCTTTGTTCGTTCGTTCTTTTATCTTCCTTCCTGCTTCCTTAATTATTTATCTCCTTCCTAAGTAAGTTTCTTTCTCAATTTCTTCGCTTGTGAATTCATTTCCTTCCCTAGTCTCCAGCCTTCACTCCTTTTCTTAATTTTCTTCCCATTTTTCCTTCATTTCATCGTTTCCTTTCTTCTTATTTTTTCATCTTTTCTCAGGGCAGAACAGCGGGAAGGCCAATGGGAAAAGCACGCAACATTTAAAAGAACGCAACATGCCAGCTTGGCTTGCAAGAGTAAGTAAAATTTGTTTCTTCTCCCTTCCTGTGACATAATACTCTGCCAACTGCAGCAGAGTAGTTAAATTAGTCCAACCCGCCGTGGTTGCTTAGTGGCTTTGGTGTTGCGCGAGCTCGCGATATCAACACAATGCGTTGGCGGGCTAATTGGTGCTAATCCACGAATACTTTGTTTGTTTAGCGCAAAACGTCACACAAAAAAAGACGACTCCCCCCCCCCCCCCCCCCAAGGCGCTACTCTCAACTGACATCATTTTATTGCGTCACTCCTTTATAGACAGCTGAAACTAGAGGAACATGCGCAGTGAGCACCATGCGGTGGAGCCACCAACATCCGGGCACAAGAGCGCACTCATGCAACAGGGTGTGAGTGTCGCATGAGTGCGCTCTTGTGCTCGGATGTTGGTGGCTCCACCGCATGGTGCTCACTGCGCATGTTCCTCTAGTTTCAGCTGTCTATAAAGGAGTGACGCAATGAAATGATGTCAGTTGGGAGTAGCGCCATGTTCTGTCGTCTTTCTTGCGTGTTGTTTTGCTCTAAACAAAGTATTCATGGATTCACGGTATCAAATCCCGGCCACTGCGGCCGCATTTCGATGGCGGCAAATTGCAAAGACGCCCGTGTGCTTGCATTTAGGCGCCCGTTAAAGAACCCCAGGAGCTCAAAACTAATCCGGAGTCCCCACTACGGTGTGCGTCATAATGACGTCGTCGTTTTGGCACGTAAAACCCCATTATTTTTAGATTAGGGCATTGCTGCCCGAACTCCATTTTTTAGGAGAAGAACGGTTAGCGTGTCTATGGATCCTCGTTGTCGCAGTCTGAGAGGTTGGGTTGTTGCACGACGGAAAAAAAATTAATGGTAGCAAAACACTCGAATTCTGCACACTATCGGAGGCCTGCGAAAAAAAAAAAGCTAGTTTTTGAAGTTGTCTCGAGGACTAATCGCTTCCAACTCCTAGAATTAAAGAAAAAGAGCAAAATATGGAGAGAAGTCAGCCAAATTAATTCCCGCAGATGATTTTTTAATATTTTGTAAACGTTTGTATGCTGGCACTTATCTACTTCACTTTTAAGCATTTGCGTCAAGGCATTCGTGCTTTGCTCTATTAGAGTGACAGGGTCGTGCGACACTTTCGTTTATTACGACATACTCGGAGTACAACCAGCTCAATAAAATATGGTAGCGTTGAATGACGGGTCTACATTCCCCGCAGGGTAAATTTCTCGAGATAAAGGGGTGAAAAAAAAAGAAAGAAAAAGGACACAACCTGACGCGTGAGAAACGCAAGACAAAAGTGACAATCTTGGCAAAGTGATGGCAAAATTACGTTTAAATATAAGGCGGCACTCGTCTCTTCATTCCCGGCGCTCTTTTATCTGATGAAATATTTCTGACGTAAGCAAAGAAACGCAATACGGCAATAGAGCGATAGAAAGCATCAGGTGCTTTAGGCAGACAGAAAGCGCAGGTTTTGAACGACGTGTCCGCTGGGCAAGCAGAGCCTTGTCGACTGAATAATCGGCAACCGTCGCAAATGGGACTGACTTTTCTCTTTTGCTGTCATTTGGGGTCGCGTAGGGACATGAGGGCGCATCGGGAATTCTGCGAACGCCGGTGCGACGCCGTTCCAGTTGCATCGTTTTAGGCGCGTCAGAGGTGAGTGCTCGGGCTCATCTTATCCACGTCAGCACTAACAAAACTGATTCGGTCACCGTTTAGAGCTGGCAAAGTCGAAAACATTTGCTTTGTAGCGCCGAACCTGGCCGCGGCGTATTTGAATGCTAAGAGGCCCATCGCGTAAGGCGCGTTTAGTGGAAGTGCAGACGGCCCACCACGGTCACCATTGACATTAGAGAATGTTCTCGCTGTCCCCCGGACGTGTGCCACCGTCAGGGCTGGCGTTTAAAATTTCAAATGCTGCATGCCGCCCTGTCCCTCAGGATGTGTCGTCGGCGCGTATGACAGTTACTCGGGTGGAGGCTGTTGTCAGGCTGACGTTTTCGTTGGTTTGAGGCACGAGAGAATAAATTATGAAGCACGGAAAGGCAACACCAGTGGTAGAAAAGAAAAACCTACTAATTGGTGATCGCTTAAGATATAAATTTAAGCAGGTCCTACTGTGGGAGAAGATCGCGTGATCGGGCTGGGCAAACTCGACCGCTGAGACAGACTCTATTTTATTTGTCAGCTACGAGCTAAGCTCGGGCGTTCTCGTTTTACTAACCTTGAAACTTCGTGCTCGCGGACATACACATCACAGCCTTAACTAAGGAAGCTTCCCCTTCACTAAATACTTAATATGCTACCGCCGTACAACCTGTGGACAAGTGACATGCACTACTTCATTATTAGTTTAATAATTCACCGATTCCCCCCTAACACAAACAGGTTTAATCTTTCATCGTCGCTGCAGAATACCACTGCAGCAGCAGTGCTGCTGAGTCCTGCTGCTGCTGCGCAGAAGGTCCTTGAGTTCAACATGCGAACGCGACGACCTTATTATAGGATGTCCAGAACGCATGGCTTTGTACCTTGCGTTTCGTGCGCGCTAAAGTCCCCCAGAAGTGGCGGAAATTAAACCTCATTTCTGCAACGCGGCGTTCTTGCTAAACCACCTGTACCATTAGTGAATCAACATACACCACTAACTGAATATAATCAGTCAATTAACAATGAAATGAAAGAACAAATTAATTAAATATAAATAACTGGTTATGGAATTTTGTACTAGGAAGCTACCTAACGGCGTCACGAGAGGAGCTTCAAAAATGAGGCTATTGCCGAAAAAAAAAAAAAGCAGAACCGCGGCGTGACATTAAAAAAAATGTCTAATTAGTTGGCAAAAGAACGACCAGGAAAGCGCGTAACGGACTTGGCACAGTATTCTCTCCATTGACACTTCAAGCTCTCCTAGGCTTACTATTTCGTTTATGCTTGGCTTTTTAATGTTCCACTGCTCCGAGATAACAGATACAGCTGACACACAGATCCTCGAATACAATTCTTCTCTCGCAGCGCGTCGTGTCATGCTGTACGCGCACATTTGAGCTAAAGGAACGTGATGTAGGCATATATTTTATACAACCGTGCTTATTAGTGAACATCCTTTGCTCAATAATGTAAGAGGTGTTTCTGATATGACTACGGGGTTACAGGTGTTAATATGACTTCGCCTCGATTTCGGGCGTCCGTATTTGCTGTGTCAGTGAGTGTTTTCTATCACAATGCTGTTCTCGCATCTGCAGCAGCATGCCGAGCCTCCATTATTGTTCCTCTCTTTCAAATGAATCGCACTCTGCCACTGTCATCGCCTACGCAAATACCACCACGAAACTTAATCTTAGCGTAAACCTTAACACACCAAAGGACCGAAGATAATGCTTGAGAAGGTGTTGAGCCTTCTAATCGCATGTCTATGCTAGACGAAACTTATGGGCATGTAGTAGAGTGTTTGCGAACAGTGGAAGAGGCGAACGGGTGGAACAAACAATGGAACTTCTCCCATTTAGCTATGCGCATGCGCGTACGCTCGCCTCGGCTGCATTGCAAGCTGCGCCGCCGTTACCACACGGCAGGGGTGCGAAGCGAGCGCGTGGACCCTTGCATAATCCGGGGCAATTTCCTGAGCTTGAGGGACTGAACAATAATTTTGCTCGTGTTCTGGGCGAGAATATTGCTGCTAGGAAAGACTTCAGTAGTTCGTGGGAAAGACTGCGAGCCGTTTTGTCGACGAAAACGACATTGTGAACTAACGCTCGAGCGATATGCTCAATATTTTTATAACATTGAGCATATCAATGCTTTCATAACAACTCGCTCAAATCAAGGTATCGTTGCGCAACGTTTGTGACGAATCTCATGCCGGAGACTTGCTGTACTGTCGATTGCACAAGCTGTTGTGAAATGGTGAATGTATTATACTGGTGCGGCGCGCGCAGTCAAATTAAAAATAAAAAATAAAGCAGATGCGCCTTGTTACAATTGAGCGATCGCGCGATTCTTCCCGAGTGAGGCGAGCCTGCGTTCTCGTAAAGCCACGACGCCAGCGCTGTCAATGTTCGAATTGCACTTGCTGCCCTATCACTCATTAGGAAATCTCGGCGATGTTTTAATCCACCGGTATGTATAGCGCAGGGTTATTACCATTGACTGAAGAACGCGTTACCGCATGCAGGCGGGAATAGCTGTACGGTGACGTGGGGCTAAACAAAAAGAAAAATGTCGCCATACGGCTCATGGGAATGCATCGTTCGAAACCAAAGCGACACACTCGCGGTGTTGCGTCATACACAAATCGCGAATCTAATTTTTTTTCAGACTAATGAAACTTACACGCTCCTTTACCTATACCGACGGTATAACCTACCGTGTCTTACGTAATCTTGGCAAAGAGGCTCGGAAAATGTACCTGCTCCTGTTCGACAGCTCCTGGCAGACAGGTACGGTTCCCCCCCAGGATTGGAAGACCAGTCGCCTAATTCCACTGCTCAAGCCCGGCAAGTCGCCTGTAGACGTGGCATCACACTGACCAATTTCGCTTGCCAGTTGCACCGGGAAACTAATGGAGATGATGGTTCTAGCACAGCTAGAATGATACCTCGAACATGACCAGGTATATCAAGATGCAATGGCCGGTTTCAGGCGTGGTCTTTCTTCTATAGACAACGTTATCGGCTTGGTGACATACGTCAAGCTCCAAAAGTTATTAAAAAGATTATCTGCTGCCCTTTTTCATGACGTTAAAGGAGCGTACGATAACGTAACGTGCGAAGCGATTTTCAACGCTTTAAAGGCAGTAGGACTTGGGCGGCAAGGTCGGTTTCGGCATTAGTAGCTATCTACACAAAATATCATTTTTCATACTTATCGAGGATGGCCGAACCTCTCATCATTACAGTAACCATGGGGTGCCTTAAGGGCGGAGTACTGAGCCCAACGCTCTTCAGTCTAACACTCATTGGACTTGCCGACATCCTTCCATGCACCATTAGGCCGGCGACATCTGTATATGGACGTCGGGTGTTATCTGACTGCAGTTTCACGCGCGTTTTCAGACTGCAGCCACTTTAACATCATGCTACCATCGATAACAAGGACTTCAAATATCATGTGAAAAGTGTTCATTGGTGGAATTTAGTAGGAAGCCAATGTCTCCATACGCGATATCCGTCGACGGACAACTGATTTCGTACAGCACAAGTCACAAGTTTTGGGGGTGGCCATTTACAGAAATCTCTCCTGGACTCCTCATGGGAATTATGTGAGGCAATACCTAACGGGAATCTGGTATATGTTCCTAGCAGAAAAAACCTGAAGACTGTCAATACAATCTATTCTGCAATGTATAGGGTCCTCTTTATTGGATTCCTGCGGTACAGCCTACCGGTCATCTCCAGCACCTGCAGAGCTAACCTGCATACAATCCAAAGCATCGAAGCCGAAGCCCTCAAGATATGCCTTGGTCTACCGCGGAGTGCGTCAACGACTGAAGTCATCGCAATCTCTCAAGATTACACTATTAGAACGCACATTACCATTGAAAAAAACAATGCTTGTGCACATAAGACACTCCGCCCGGACCCCTACCCACCACCTCGCAAGTCTCCCAGTAGAAAGGCCCCACACGACATTCGGTGCGACTGTCTTCGCGCACCGTGCCTCTCTAAGGCCAGGTTACGCACCTGCGGCAAGACCTTCGATTCTTCCGTGGTGTGTGAGCCGTACTCAAGTCAACCTAAAGATCCCAGGACTTTAGAGAAAGTCGGACTTACCGTCATCAGCACTTAAGCAACTAACTTTACTTCTCTTGTACGAGAAATACAGCGACTGCACACACGTCTGTACTGATGGATCAACTACACCAACCAGTTCCGGTGGCGCTGTAGTTATACCAACAATGGGAATTACCCAGTGGTTCAAGACTTCCCATCCCATACGTCTACAGCTGCAGAGCTCGCGGCTCTCCGCGACGCGCTTCATGTAATAAACTATGAACGTCTTCGAAAATGGGCCGTCTTCTTCGATTCAAGGCCGGCCTTGCAATGTGTGCAATCGTTTCTCCGACATGGAACTCGCGATCAGCTCACCTGCAAAATAGTGGAACTTGTCCATCACTTGAGGAGAGAAAAGGGCCATGATACCTCTTTTCAATGAATACCAGGTCATTGCAGTGTCGTTGGAAATGATGACGCAGATAAGCCAGCTCGGTCGTCA
Source organism: Dermacentor variabilis (assembly GCF_050947875.1). NCBI lineage: Eukaryota > Metazoa > Arthropoda > Arachnida > Ixodida > Ixodidae > Dermacentor > Dermacentor variabilis. The sequence continues at coordinate 50,941,539 of NC_134569.1, read as the reverse complement.
AACAAAGACCGCTGCGTCCCCATTGCTCTCTCAAGGACCGGAGCTGTGAGACAACTTCACATTCTAGCACGCACGCTCTCCCCTTAGCAGAGTGGAATACCGCACGTACAAGGTGCACCAGACTGCACAGACTAAACCTTTCACTACAACTCAGACCTTCAGTAGGACTGCACCGGCGTGAAGTGTCTCTTCTGTGTCGGTTGTGGCTGAGAGTTGCCTTCAACGAAAGCTTATTCAGCACTAATTAGAATGGCTGACAGTCCTGCATGTGATGTTTACGGATGCGAGAAGAACACTGACTACTTATTGTGCCGCTGTCCTCAATTTCATGCATAAAGATAGTCTTAATCCAACACATTGAGGAAACTAGACGATCGTCTTCTAAGTGAACAGACAGTACTAGAGCACCGTCCCCACCGATCATCGGCTCTGAAGCAGTGAAGGCACTTTTGTACTTTCTGATAACGTATGGTTTGCACGAGCGGCTTTGACTCAAGTACTGTCCCTGCGCTTCTCTATACACTCTCTCTCTATTTCTCTCTTTCCATTCTCCCTTCCCCCAACGTAGGGTAGGCAACCGGAGTTTGAACTGGTTAACATTCCTGCCTTGCTTATATGCCTCTGTCTCTCTCATTCAAGTCGAGCCACTCCAAACGACATGCGAGGTTATCCTGAATAAAGTCCTGCCGCGACGTGTTTGGCACTGACGCATGTCTTCACCAGTGGGATAAACGTACATCGCCAACCTGTTGAAGAATAAACGCTGGCGCACATCTCAAATGTTGGTTACAAACGGCCTGCACGTCGCATTGGCATGTTGTCTTCGCGTCGGTAAATGAAAAATGTGTTATTGCTACATGCAAGCAAGTAGGCGCACGCTAGAGCAGGACGATGAGGAGCTACTTTAACACAAGCGAAAAAACAAAAAGAAAAGCAAGAAGAAAAAGCAGGGACAACCGTCGCGAGAGTCTGCTTGGTCAGACGCTACCACTGCGTAGAGGCGAGAATCGGCGGGAGGGTGAGAGTATCGCCCGTCAAATTTACTTGAAGTGGCGCCCACTAGATGGGTCGCTTACTGGAAAAAGGTACATTGACGAGCCAGACTGCCAGGCTAACCCCGCCTGTCGCTAGCATCTTAACCAGCCAAGCTTAACCCTTTGAAGCCTTCTAGAAGGAGGCTATAGAACGTACACAGAAACAGGGTGAAGCAGCAGTCTACGAAAATCCAAAAGAAAGCGCGAAAAAATTTGGTGTTAGCCGAGACGAAAAGTACAGAAAGAAAAATCATAAACGGTGGTCTTGAGTTATAGACGACTTGCGATGATGAGCCGCATGAAAAGCGTGAGCACGCCGTAAAAAGAAAGCACCGCGGTACTCGCTTTCCCCCGAGCGAAAACACTCGGCCAGAGAAACGCTCGTACTTTCTTACATCTATTCTTACATAGAACAATGGAATAGAGAAGAAGAAGAAACATTGTAGAATCAGAAGAGACAGCAAGAGAATGTATACAGCTGAGCAGTATAGAACGACACTGTGGGGGTAGCTCGCGAGGAATCTACTTACCCAGCCAGTCGGCGGCTCTCAGAAACGCTTCTTTTCTTATTTTTGTGCAGTTTCTTTCTCGGACATTTTCCTGTCCTACATCCACCGCTTCCTGGTCTACCTAGCGCGGTTGGGGTTTCTGCCATACGTTATGCCCATCAAAGTTGGAGACGACGACGCGGACGATCCCACAAGAACAACAATGCGCTCGCCTGACCTATAGAAACGAGCGGCGAGGCACACGGAAGAACGAAAGAAGGTAGACGAGAGCGCGTGAAAGAGAATTCTTAGGAAACACACGACCCGACTAGTTATTGAAAAGGAGCTTCTACTCCCTCCATTGTTCTTGCCTTGCGGTAAAAGCGGCACGTGCAGCAGAGAAATCGTCCTGCTGTTGGTTCGCGCGATCTGTTGTTTCTGTCCATACTTCGTTATTTTTTTTTCTTTGCTTTTCTTCCTTTTCGTATTTTTTTTCCTCCCCAGGGTCGCACTTTATAAACACCGAGTCCGACGTCCTGCATGCCTACGCTGACCCTCTCGCGAACTTCGCGAGATGAGCGGGTGCCGCGTGCTCTCTGCCGAGAAAGATGAGTTATGGAGTTTTCACGCAGTCCGACATAAACGCCCCCTGCACGACGCACAAGGATGCGCCTAGAGCGCTGTTCGTGGCTCTCGTGGCAGGAAAAGGTGTGGCTAGGCCAATCAGCAACCTGCGGCTAACTGCACAGAACTGTTTAGCATGAACGCATATGTTTTCGTATCGCGTGCGCATACGTAATTTTGCTTGCACGCTGAAGTTAGAAACAGTGGGAAAGAGTTCGCCCCCGCGTGCGCCCCTCGAGCCATCGTGGAAATAACTGAATTTATTCACAACGAGGTTGGTGATGATTCAGTTATTCGTTGCACCTCTGAAACGGTAGATAGTGGCAACACTAGCTACTTAAAGACAACGCTGATGGGCAGTCTCATAAGCGTAATAACCGTAGTACATGGTGAAACACATCGGTGTGAATATGTAGTGTGTGCAGTACCGTATGAGCACGCGCATGCAAAGTGTAGAAATTTATGTGAAAGATCATCGATCAAAGGAGGTTTTCTGTTGGTGTGTTTTTCTATACCGCTAGCGTTCATTGGATGCTCGAACATTACAGGCTGTACGCCAGACAGACAACTATCTCAAGAGCAAGCACAGTTAGCGTGCATAGTCTCAGCCATACGAAGTAAGACTCGAATGTCATCCCTACGGAACAACAGATACATGCTGTGCTTCTTCAGGGCGAGTCAGCTGTGTGATAGCCTTTGAATGGACAGCGAAGTGTGCGCATCAGATATCACTTCCTGACATTTTCCTTTCTCGTTTTGTCTGTGTTCTATTTTTACATCCCCCTTAGTGTATACGGTGGCAAAATAGGAACTGCCCGGTTACCCTCCCTGCTTTTCTCATTTGTCTCTCTGATTGACACTATGCGGCCTATTTTATCTTCAGAAATAACTTGCCGCGACTTAAAAATTGTCATCAGCATTTAGAATAGGCATCGGCAGCAAAGTGCTTAACTACGTCCTTTGCTATAAAGTGCGCAAGTTTTGCATTGCCAGATGTCCATCGCGTCACGTCAGGTCATCAAGAATAGGATTGTCTGGAAGCAGGTCATTCCTGTTCAACGAATCGCATATGGGAAAATAGTTCACCGACTTATTGTAAAAATAAAATGAGAAAAGTCCCAGTTTCCTGCATGCACGCTGCATGAACGTGCAAGTTGTTGTTGTTGTGGTTGTTGTTTAAATGAAGAGATCCGCGGGGGATTGGCCTCCAGGGCCTGCCTGCTATGCGAGTCAACAAAACGCCTGCATTAAAAACCTTTCACGCTAGAATTGTTCGTAGGCGCAAATTCGAGCCAGTTGTGAGGTTTGTCAGCCAATGACAAACATCACTTACGAACAAAAAGGTTTGTCAATTTGGCCCCAGGTTCTCATTTGGTTGAATGTTATCAGCATTCCTGCGTTGACTCGTAAGCTACAAACAACATCGGTGCGGGACAGGTGTTTTTCAGTGCAAAATGTCTTGTTGTGTAAAGGCTTCTGAGGCCATTAAACAAACTCATGTCTCCAGTGATATTCTCGAACACAATTCTTTTTGCCCTTTGGCACGGCCCAGGTTGTCAGCGGGATTGAGTCACTCGGCGGAGAGTGATAGCAATGAAAGAGGGTTCCGCAACAAAATAATCCGGTCCGGGCAGTATAACAACGCAGGTGGTCGATATTGATCCGGGGACCTCCACTTCAGCGTTCTCTGTATGCTCCACGATGTGGCCTTGCTACGCAACTGCTGAAACGTGGTCGCAGTGTAGAACTAATTATGCGCGCGGAAAGATCGGAGAGGTTGAGAAGTCGGTGGACAGCCCTTTCAAGCGGCCATAGAATGGACTCTGGCGTTCTCTCCGGATCTCTGAGTGCAAATAAAGTGTTCTTAATTAAAACCTGCTCAACTCCCGTCATAGCCAGGCGCGGTATGTACCGGCGACTAAGCACAGCGACGTTGCGCCGACGGTGCGGTTCAAACGCTTCGGCAAAGTTTCTCTCACACGCTCCGGGACTAGTTGCAACGATGATTCGAGAACTAGGCTTTTGTGTTCCAGATGAAAACGTTGTCGTATTTGTTTGTCTCCAGCAAATAGTTTCGGTATAATGAAACTGGATGCGTGTTTCGGCACTATTAACTCCGCAGAAAATTAGAAAAGGTACTTCTAAGCGGAAGCGAAAGCTAAGTACAATAAAAAAATACCAGTCACCAGCGAGCAAAGGTTCTCTTGATTTTCGAGGTCACCTTGGACGGAGCCATGCAAAACAGGGGCCAAATCGTAAACGCTCATTCCCGTGTCTTGTAGTTGTATAGCGAGCACGTATATAAATTCGTAATTTTATCTCAGCGCAGTGGTCTCGGTGCTCTGCGGTAGTAGCTAACTCCGGCAATGAAACCCTGTGTGCATACTCAAGTTCAAAGCTCGCGCATGTTGCCATGTGTAGGGCTTTCGCTACGCCAGGGCTTGGATGGTGGAAAAGCCTCACATGTCGTGTTTCACTGTAGTCCTGCTGAGTATCCCTTCATATTGTATTTATTCGGGTGCCCGTTCTACGCTGCAAAGCAATCCAAAGAGAGTTGCTGTTAGAGAATATCTCAACTTGTTTGGCCGCAGCGCACAACATATAGAAAGGACGAGAAAAAATTGCACCACTTCCTCAGGTAGATTTAGCTTTGTTGGCACGTGAAACCTAAGCCGAAATTTCGAACGGACACACAGTGCTCCTTTGCGGACGTCGTGCGCATTATTTAGTCGTACAGCCTTAAGAAAATGGCCAGGGGCGGTAGGGTGGGCGACGTGAAAGTGCGATGAGAGAAAGGCTTCCATGCTGTCGTTATTTCTGTGCAGGCAATCGCCGCAACCAAGAAAGCCACGGTAGAGCCATTTCATTCGATATGTTTCTGTAAAAACGATACGAGCAGGACCGATGGTGACGTTAGTTCAGGTGGTTAGCTGAAGCCGAGTGTGCGCAGTCGCAGCGCATTCTTATTGCGGTCACTCACACTCCTTGTAAACTATCTTAATAGTTTCCGAGACGAGATTACTGAGTGTATTTGATTTTGTCAAAATTGAAAATGGGAATGTAACTTGAAGTGCGCTTTTAATGCAAGCATATACAGCCGGCATTTTCTCTGGAATGCCGATATATATGTTGCGTGCCACCAGGCGTATGTGTCCCTATATTTACAGCAGTGTTTGGTGACTCGTGACCACGGCTGACGTCGACGACGACGACGAAAGCCATTGATAATCCGAGAAGCAAACAGTGAACATTTCCTCTTATTGCAGAATTCACGCATCGACAGTGCAACACCAGACGCATGAGTGGCTGCGGCAAATCATAGGGAAGACGGGCACTCAAAGAGAATATAGACATATGTAAGCATTGGGGACCTTAATTTTATCATAACTGTACTAGTCAAGATGAGATGAATACCATAAGTGGCTCCAAATAAATCGACGTCAGTCTGCCTTATTTGTGTATCTAAGGTGGAGAAGAGCAAGAATTGATCGCTTACTTGTAATCTGACGGCTTTTACAGCTTGCTTGAATGCACTCGCGAATGTCATTGCACGGCACCTTGGAACCACCGTTGTCAGTGATGGTTTCTTCAACTTCGAAAACGTATTTTACCATATGCAATATGCAATATTCGGCCTTTCTCAAGTGATCTTGCAAAAATAAAATGAAAAAAGGAAAACAAAATAAGACTCTTCCAGCTAGTCGCTCCCTTTGATACCCTACCCCAACACTAGCGGCGGCATGCTTACAGCTGCAGAGTTGGCTCGATCCTGAATACATTTATTCACGCAAAGCTCTTCTACGGCGTTTTTTGATAAGTTAGTTGGTCCGTGACACTTGGAGCATTCTCGTTCTATTATTATTCACACGCGCAGACACTGAACTGAACGACAAGAAAAAACAAGGAACGTAGACCTTTAAAAGACAACGTGATTTCAGCCGCTCTACGTTTGTATGTGCTACTAAAAAGTACGCTGCGCTCTTACTAGATGGCGCTGAGGGTACCTTTACGCCCGCGCCACCTGGGCAGCGCTGGTTCTCGACTCGCCCAACTTGCGCGTCCTTTAGCGGCCACAGCTATAGGCAAAAGCAGAGCAAGGACTCATCCTTTACCAGCTTGTTCTTTGCACCCCCCTTTTTTAAAATGTTTTTCCGCGCCCACTTCTCTCCTTAAACAATGTATCGATTGGGCAGCCCAGTTGCGCAGTCTCTCCTTCGGCGAGATGCGTCACGAATCCCGTTCTCGCCAGTCGCAGTTCGCCTTCCTCTTGCGTGGCCGGCACTTTGTCGACCGGATGCAAATGGACTTCGCTCCGAGAGTTCATGCATCTTCCCCTGCAACCCACTTTGTGGCGCTTCCAAAATGGAGCTCGTCGATCGGACACGCTTCACCGAGCCGTGCGCCTACCGAGAATTGCGCAGCGGAGCCGGTAAATAAATCACCGACCGCAACACCACGTTTCTGACAAGGGAAAAACAAGTAAATATCGCGCGGACAGTCGCGGTGATCTACTATGGCCAAATATAGCCGTAGCTGAATTTCTGCGTTGCAGCGTGTTGGATCCCACCAGGTGCAGATGTAACTGTAGAAACAGCTGTAGGCTATTATTATAGGAGACCCGCCACTGTGAGTCTTGTTGTTTCTTTGCTTTGGCTTCATTTTGTACCTCGGCATTGTTTAGAACAGCGCCGTGAAGATACCACTGTGGAACACCAACGCTTAGGCAGAGAATCTAAATAATGACTATATGGCTTCCGAGGTTATCGGGCGCCTATATAGAATGTGTGCGCGGGCGGGACTAACGAATTTGTTAACGCTTAGCGCTATACTGCGCGCATGCGCCTTCAATCCACCGTTTTCATCATGAAACACTTGTGGCACACGGCCATTGAGCAAATTATGGAGTAATTGTCGTTTTACTAGTAGCACTTCGCAGGTAAAAGCTACGTCAACGTACAGTGCTCACTTAGATTGGTAGCTCCTCCAGGAGGCACTATGGCTTTTACAAAATTATAAGAGAGAGAAGAAAGGGAAGGCGAGCCATTAAGCTTTGCGACCTACTGCAGTGGGAAAGATGAAACGAAAGAAATAAAGAAAGAGAAAGAGAGACCGAGGAGGCGTTCATTCAACTGCGGAATTCGGGCTCTCAGATCTGTCGACTTGAACTGCGGTCACTCGCTGAAGGAATTTTGTCCCTGAGAAAAGAAAAAAAAAACTATAGAGAGCAGGCGCCCTTAACATCGCGTGGAATAGAAGGGACTGATCGTCGTATAGGGGACAGATGTAGAAAAGATTTTCGTCAGCTTACACTCGCGCGCGCAACTGTCACGTGGATGTGTAGTACCAGTGAAAACACACCCGCCTTCTGATGTTGCGCGCGCAGCCGAGTTCGGATGTTACTTCAAAATAATGAGGTCGATAACGTGCCAGAGACATCGATAAGCTCTAAAACTGCGCTATGCACGCGATCGAAGCGAGATATTGCGCAAGTGCCCGTGACGTTTCATTTTTTTTCCTCTCCTACATTTCAGGCTCGAAAGACTGAAAAAATGCATATAAAGCAAGAAAAAGATTAAAACACAAGATGCGGAGCAACACGCATTGGCGCACGTTCACACACGCGCGCGCAGCTTGTATATATAGTCCCAAGCAGACGCACCCTTGGCTAATGTCGCTGCAGTTTCCCCACAGTGGAGACCAGCGCTGCTGCGCAGCGACCATCGCGGTACAGGAGAGGATGGCCTTAATCCCCTTGAGTGGCTCCCGAACGCTGCAGCTCTCGCTTCTAATTAAGACTAATTGCACGAGGCGTTTGAATCGTTTTCGCTGGACTTTGTTGGCGCTTGTATTTCGCGCATTGCCGAAGCGCCGATGGAGGCGCCCTTGCCGGTCGTCGTTGTCCACTGATTTCTGCAGTTTTATTTTTTTTTTTTACTCGGCGTTCGTTATTAGCGCCGAGTGAGCGTGTTCCGTTTGGCAGCCGCTCCAACATGACTAATAGACTAATAAAACCTAAACGAATTTATCTCTCCTCGGCGTTACCAATCACGCTGGGAGAAATATCGAGAGCGAAAAAAAAAAAGAACAAATCACCTGTGGTTGTACAAGCGCTCACATATCCAAATGTTGGGACTAGAAGCTGGAAATGAAGCGGCAAAGCTTAATGGAATGCGTTCGCGAACGAACAAAAACTGAGAAATGCGCTGTTGTACTTTCAGTGTCTATGCTTCTTTCTTTCTTTTTTTGTCACGTATATTTTTTTTTATCGATGCATAACATCTTCTTGATTTAATAATGTTCATTCCTATATAGGAGGCCAGCGGCGGGCAAATTTGTTTTCGCGTATCTTTTAACATTTCGTCTTGCTGACGCATTTCACGTGGAGAGCAACGCGAAGTCCCACAACTAAGACGTGCCCGCCTGTGATCAAACGCTAATGATTAGAAATAAACCATAATGGAAAAGCCGGAATATATTCATGCGATTTCCGAGCTGTCACGCGCACGTACATTCTAACTTTGCTTTTTCTCTCCTATTTTTCAATCGTTTTTCAAGCGTGCGCTCTTGCTTCGTTTCTTGTTCGGGACACACACACACACACACACTATATATATATATATATATATATATATATATATATATATATATATATATATATATATATATATATATATATATATATATATATATATATATATATATATATATATATATATATATATATATCCCGTTGTTATGCAAGTGATCCACTGGAGCGCGTCTCGAGAATGCACGCCTGGGTGGTTGGATGGATGGACGTTGTCGATCACTCGGCGAGAGAGCCTGCTTGTTAGTGCACCGAGCGCTTAATTCTCTCGGCCTAGCCACCCAAGCGCGCTTCCATGCGAACAGAGTGCGCTGTAAGGAGGTAACTACACATACGCTATCTTTGTTGAAATAATGCGCGGTTCCATTTTGTTTACCGTCTTTTTTTTCCCCTCATGTTCGTGGAAGGCAGGGTGTACGAATAAGCCAATGAAGCGAGGCTTCATTCAGATGAGACTTACCGTGCCACGTGCGGGCTCAATCCGCGATCAATCCTTGCGAGCAGGTCCTGTCCTCGATGCGGGCCCGAGCACTTGCGATGTTCTCTTGCGTCCTACGGCAGATAATAAGAGAAGAATGTGAATAAAGGAAACGGAAGGAAATAACGGAGCTCATTCAATCAAGTTCCCTGGGACAGTCTAAGGGTCATCAGTCAAGGAGCCTAACCAGTAATCAGTGTAATGGTATCGTTAGATTCTGCGTTGTTCATTAATATTCCTAAACTGTGATGAAAAGTTGTTCGTGATGGTCTTTTGCTGCTTTCTAACGAATGGCTTATGAACTTTCAATATAACGGGATCGTTCTTTCACCGTTATGCTGAATATCTACACCCTGGATGGCCTTGCACAATTTTTGAAACGCACGTGCATGATAGCTCGACCAATAGTCCCCTCCCGCACTGAAGTTGAAAGTGCGTCGCTCTTTCAGTGGAATGCTAGGGGTCTAAGGACCCATATAGCCGACTTTCGCAAATTCGTTGTTACAAATCGCTTTCCTATACTGGCCATTTGCGAACCAAATACATCAACTCCACTCAGACTGTCCAGTTACGAATCTTTCGTCTCGTCCACATGCGTTGCGAGCACGAAAGTAATCATCTACATCCACACGGACTTTACATATGTCGCTAACGTGGTAGGCCTTCATGACGACAATCAATATGTCTGCCTGAATATCCAAAAGAAGGATGTGTCATTTACACTAATTGGAGCCTACATATCCCCAGCGGGTCACTTTGACGGCGAACGACTCAAGAAAATAATACTGATGAACAATGACTCCTGGTTCATCACAGGTGACTTCAACGCGCATCACCAGCTATGGGGAAGTACTAAAATTGATTCCAAAGGCAGGAGTCTCGCCTCCTTTGCTGCCGACCATGATTTGGGCTGTGTGAATAACGGCAGCGTTACGTTTTTGCGAGGCACGACCTATAGTAGCTGCTTGGACTTAACTTTGGTGTCACGGCGCTCTGCCTCGAGCGTCCACTGGTTTACGGACATTGAAACACATGAAACCGACCACATTCCAACATACATAAAGATTAGAGGAGTTGAGCCACGCTCCTCTACTGTCTTGCGTACAGTTGATTGGACAAAGTTTAAGAAGGATATGGATAACGCATGTCGGGAAGGTCTTTCACACACTATCGAAGATGCAATCGCAGCGACATTGAAAACATCCATCTGCTTGTGCACAAGGTGAGCAAGACGAACAGACTTGGATATGGAACTGGAGAGGCTGCGTGCGGCACGCCGACGGGCGGAGAGGAGGTATCGGCGCACGAAGTGCGTCTTGGCTCTGAGGGCTTCACGACGCATACAGAAGAAAGTCCAGCGTCGTATGGATAAACTGGAAGACAAGCAATAGAAAACTTTCTGTCAGTCGCTTGATCCCCGAACATTACTCTCGCACATATGGAGAACGGTTAGGGATCTTTGGTCATCTTCGCATCAAAGGAAGCCCTTTGCGGCTCTGGCCCTCTACCAACTCCGCTCGGAACTTCAAGTGGCTGAAGAGTTCTGTGCACGGGTTGTGAGTCCGTGGCCATCATTACTGATGCAGCATTGAATGACATCCCTGAGGCACATGTACCAGAAATGAACGTGCTCTTTTCCCTCGAGCAACTCGACGTTGCGTTGGCGACCCGCAGGCATTCTTCGTCACCAGGACCTGATGGCGTCACGTATGCTGCCTTATGCCACCTTGGACATGACGCACGTGATAAGCTGCTCAGCTACTACAATGAGTCTTGGCAGAACGGCGCTGTTCCTAGACAATGGAAATCGAGCCGCTTAATCCCCATTCTGAAACCTGGAAAGTCCCCGCTTGAGCTCTCAACATATCATCCGATTGCGCTTTCGAGCTGCGTCGGTAAAGGGATGGAAAGAATGATTCTTGCTCGCTTGGAATGGTACCTAGAGCGATTCAACATCTATCCAGACGCCATGAAGGGCTTTCGTTGAGGTCGCTCGTCCATTGACAACGTCATTGACATCGTAACTTGGGTCCAAAATCAAAAAAGCCTCAAGCGCCTATCAGTGGCATTTTTTTATAGACATAAAAGGAGCATACAACAACGTCGCCCATGAGGCCGTACTGAACTCACTTGAGGCTGTTGGAGTTGGTGGCCGGATGTATCAATGGATTCCGGACTATTTGACTGAGAGGTGCTTTTTCTTACAGATTGAAGATGGCCCAACCTGGGAACATTACATCTGTCCTGGTGTGCCGCAGGGTGGAGTGTTGAGCCCCATTCTCTTCAACCTCGTCTTGGTAGGACTAGCAGAGTACCTACCGCGGTCAGTTCACATCTGAATATACGCCGACGACATTTGCATCTGGGCTTCTGCGGTGACTCCCCCTCAGGTACGAGCCAGGCTTCAGCGGGCGGCAACCATGATGGCGTCTTATCTACGAGAACAAGGCCTCAGCGTGTTTACCGAAAAGTGCGCATTGGTTGGCTTTACGCGCAAACAAATGACATCGTATCCTGTTTCAATCAATGGCCAAGCTGTATCCTATGCTAAGACACCTGACCACCATGCCCCACCATGCCCTGGAAAGAGGGCACACCATTATAGATCAATGGATTCCTTCTCACTGTGGCATCGTCGGCAACAACCTAGCGGACAAGGCTGCCCGGTCTGCCCACGAAGATACCCAGACGCGTTCAATACCTTTGGCGAGGTCCGACGCTGCCAGGGAACTTCGCCTACATGCACGCGAAAATTCGCAAGATCTCTGGAGTTCAGGTGCCTTCAACTGCCAATTATATAAACTGGACCCCACGCTACGGCTACAACTGCCATCTAGCCTTTCCCGCGGCGAGCAACCTTGCTGTACCGCTTGTGGCTGGGAGTAGCGTTCACGAACTCATACTCCTATCGTTTGGGAATGGCCCAGAGCCCGATGTGCGATCCCTGTGGGCGCGAGGAGACCATCGAGCACCTATTGTGTACCTGCCCCCGCTACGATGTACAACGCCTCTCTCTGCGGGAGACTTTATACCGACTGGACGTAAGACCGTTCACCGAGACAAAGTCACGCGGACCCTGGCCACACCCGTCACTGGCACGAAAAGCGAATCGTGCATTAGTGCAATACTTCAAGTGCACCGGCTTAAGAGACCGTTTATAGGGTTCCTGTGCATAGTGTCCCGCCCACACGCACTCAGTGATCCCTCTCTCCCTTTTCCTCTCTATTCCCCTTTCCCCCACCCTCAGTGTAGGGTAGCAAACCGGATGCTCTTCTGGTTGACCTCCCTGCCTTTCCTGTCGTCACTTTCTCTCTCTCTCTCTCTCTCTCTCAAAGCTTACAACCATGAGATGTTTCTCTCAATTTCGAAATACTTACCGTAAGCGCAACGAAAGAACAAATTAAAGGTTTGGGCCATCGGCTGCCCTTGATCAGACGAAGAAGTTCAAGGCTTCGACGGCACGCTCAGTTGCAAAAGGAAGCATCACGAAAAAGCGTATGTTACGGCATGAGATTTAATCCGGATAGAACTTGCGGTAGAAGAAATGAGCCAAGAATTTCGGGCGGGAAGAGGCAGCCTAAGAAGATGTGGTGCGCTTTCTTCAATTTCTCGTCGCTTCGAGCTGCGTATAGCTCGTACAAACGTCATGACCACGGACCTTAGGGCTATCACAAGGACACGTAAGGCTTACATTGGACAACGGTGCTTAGAGAGCTATTTCCAGCTCATTCGCACTTGCCGGCTCATCGAGACACGTCGCATCATCTGACAACATAACACAAATATGTTTTCATACTAGGGCCTGACAATAAAGGCAACTTCAAACAGAGCAAAGCGAAAATTAGTTGGCGTTCGTCTCTAATATAGCCTTGTGGGCAGGTGAAAGAACAGCGTCGGCTATCTTGCCATCAAACTTCGAAATTTTAGATGTTCTCCCTGGGGGTGTACTTTCTAGGCTTCGAAGAGATAACAAGAGATTCTTGAGCCTATAAGATTGTTTGGTAATGCAGAGTGCTGTTGACGAGTTGGCAAAAGAACTGTTTTTTTTTTCTAAGATGGTGACAGATAATATGGCAGCCGCGTGGCGTGGAAGCTAGAATGCAAAATTAAAAAAAATAAAATATAAAAAAGATACAGCTGGCCTGCTCAAATTTGGCTGACGCTAAATGTGACGGATGATCATTTAAATCAATGTACCTAGATCGTGTGCAAATTGAGCAAGTTCGTAGCGTGAAAATCGTGGCCCTAGAAGAAACGAAAACGGCGTCTGTCTTGTCCTTTTCGCAAGAAGAAAGACTACTTGAAGTTCCGGAGCAGCTTTGGTATATATATCAATCAATCAATTTGACAGTGACACTAAGCCGCCACTCACTAATGCTGACGAAGAGCAAGGTAGAGGAAGAAAATATTAGTCAAGTGATTCATGCTCGCGTCAACCATAACCTTTTGCTGGCTCCACAGGTGTCGTGTTTGCTTGAAATATCAATCGACAGCTGAGAACACGAAAAAGAAAAGAAGAATACGTGCACCAGGACAAAAGAAAAAGCAGAACAAACGGAGTCGCAAATAAGGGCCACCAATCTGTGAGCATCATTCAGGAATTGTGACGCTACAGCGCTGACGTTAAGGGCCAAACCAACTGCGGCATGCTCCGGCATCGTTTTTCCAAGAGTCGCAGGTGCGCAGGGTGATCATATTTAGGTTTTGTGGGATATTTAAATGCAGCCTGTTGCAGATAACGCGATTCTAGTCCTTGAGCTGGATTAATCAGAGAGGCGGACATCACTTCCACGAGAAATCGAAAAACATATTGAACTAATTAACAAAAATCCGTTGATTATCTTTTCAATTAATTACTTTGCAGCACATATTGCAATTTACGAATTGTAGCCAGTGAGCTTACTTTGAATGTATTTCCAGAATGGCGCCACCTTGGTGATGTGCGCCGTCAATATTGCCGTAAAAATGCTTTGTTGTTCCACTTACTTTTTCAACAAAACGTTCTTTTATGCACTGAAGCACAAAATTAACTGGAACGAACATGTATTTCGTTCCACACTTTGGGAAATAATATCCCGAAACTGGTGTCGCCTTGGAAACTCATTTCAAGCGGATACGGCTTGCAAGCTTACTGGCTAAACTCGTAAATTCCACGATGTAACGTAAAGTAATTAATTAAAAAATTAATCAGCGAGTCTTTGCTAACTGGTTGAATAAGTGTTTTGATTTCTCATGCTAATAATGTCCGCCTCTTCGAATAATGCAGCTCAAGGAGAAGAATAATGCTATCTGCCAGAGACGATTTTCTTTAATTCCTTAAAGCTTAAAAATGACAGCCATGTAGACTGCGGGCGTGAGCGGGCAAGTAGGCGTAGCATTCCCGCGTATTGTGGCACAGTCTAATGAATTTGAGCGCCCGAAAGAACACTGCATTCTATACATTAAAGAAAAATTATGGGGTTTTACGTCTCCAAAACCACTTTCTGATTATGAGGCACGCCGTAGTGGAGGAATCTGGAAATTTCGACCACCTGGGGTTCTTTAACGCGCACCTAAATCTAAGCACATGGGTGTTTTCGCATTTCGCCCCCATCGGAATGCGGCTGCCGTGGCCGGGATTCGATCCCGTGACCTCGTGGTCAGCAGCCCAACACCATAGCCACTGAGCAACCACGGCGGGTGGCGTTCTATACATTTCAGCATCGTAAGGACCTCGCAGCTGTGAGTCGTTCGAGCAAGAGGTGTCGTGCTTTAGGCGTTATGTGTAATCATTCAATCGTTATACCAAGTAAAATCATAATTG